>NC_059166.1:100680416-100991041 GCF_019923935.1 Bubalus bubalis
CTAGTCTTCCACTTTCAGACAGGCAGTTTCTTTACCACTGAGCTATATGTTAAACCCTTCTACCTGTTTATTGATGAGAAAATGAAAGGGAGATTACTGGCTTAAGCTCAAATACCTTGTGGGCAAAGAACCTTCATAATGAACCAAGTAAGTTGACCTCTGTTATCTTTTCTAGGAAGTCTATGGTACATACATATTGTTAGTATATTTTTGATACATTTTTAGTAAAAATTATGTGAAGATGTATGACTTCACGTGCTCATCATATGCCCATACATGCTTAGATTACTTTTGTACCAGGATTCAAATCATGACAGATACATTTAAGAACTTCTTTGTTGAAAATAAATTGGAATGATTTCCCTCATGTGTCCACTAAATCTGACGTGGGATATTTTCAGTGAAATTGTCTATTGACTAAATTCATTGTTTTTTCATTTTATTTTTGATACAACTTCTTGACTACACTTCAGTTCAGTTCAATCGACTCTTGGCAATCAAATGGACTGCAGCAGTCCCTGCTTTCCTTTACATCACCAACTCCTGGAACTTGCTTGGACTTATGTCCATTGAGTCAGTGATGCCATCCAACCATTTCATCCTCTGACGTCCCCTGAATGTCCTGCCTTCAATCTTTCCCAGCATCAGGGTTTTTTTCTGAAGAGTTGGTTCCTATCATCTGGAGGCCAAGGTATTGGAGTTTCAGCTTCAGCATCAGACCTTCCAATGGATATTCGGAACTAATTTCCTTTAGGATTGATTGATTTGATCTCCTTGTAGTCCCAGGGACTCTCAAGAGTCTTCTTCAACATCAAAGTACAAAAGGAGATAAGTCTTCTCCAACACCACAGGACAAAAGCATCAGTTCTTCAGTGTTCAGTTCAACTCTCAGATACATACTGGAAAAAACAAAGCTATGATGGAATTTTGTTGGCAAAGTAATATCTCTGCTTTTTAGTATGGTGTCTAGGTTGGTAATAGCTTTTCTTCCAAGGAGAAAATATCTTATAATTTCATGGCTGCAATCTCCATCTGCAGTGATTTTGGAGCCCAAGAAGATACAGTTTGTCACTGTTTCCATTGTTTCTCCACTTTTTTGCCATGAAGTGATGGAACCAGATGCCATGATTTTGTTTTTTGTATGCTGAGTTTAAGCCAACTGTTTAACTCTCCTCTTTCATTTTCATCAGAAGATTCTTTAGTTCCTCTTAACTTTCTGCCATAAGGGTGGTGTCATCTGCATATCTGAGGCTATTGATATTTTTTCCCGGGAATCTTGATCTCAGCTTGTGCTTTATCCAGCCCAGCATTTCACATGATGTACACTGCATATAAGTTAAATAAGCAGGATGGTAATGTACAGCCTTGACATGCTCCTTTCCTAACTTGGAATCAGTCTGTTGAACGATGTACTGTTATAAAAGTTGCTTTCTGATATGCATGCAGATTTCCCAGGAGGCAGGTAAAGTGGTCTGATATTCCCATCTCTTGAAGAGTTTTCCACAATTTTTGTGTGATCTATACAGTCAAAAAAGATCTTCACGACCAAGATAATCATGATGGTGTGATCACTGACCTAGAGCCAGACATACTAGAATGTGAAGTCAAGTGGGCCTCAGAAAGCATTACTATGAACAAAGCTAGAGGAGGTGATGGAATCCTAGATGAGCTCTTTCAAATCCTGAAAGATGATGCTGTGAAAGTGCTGTACTCAATAGGCCAGCAAAGTTGGAAAACTCAGCAGTGGCCACAGGACTGGAAAAGGTCAGTTTTCATTCCAAGCCCAAAGAAAGGCAATGTCAAAGAATGCTCAAACTACTGCACAATTGCACTCATCTCACACACTAATAAAGTAATGCTCAAAATTCTCCAAGCCAGGCTTCAACAATACGTAAACTGTGAAATTCCAGATGTTCAAGCTGGTTTTACAAAAGGAAGAGGAACCTGAGATCAAATTGCCAACATCCACTGGATCCTCAAAAAAGCAAGAGAGTTCCAGAAAAACATCTATTTCTGCTTTATTGACTATGTCAAAGCCTTTGACTGTGTGGATCACAATAAACTGTGGAAAATTCTGAAAGACATAGGAATACCAGACCACCTGACCTGCCTCTTGAGAAACCTATATGCAGGTCAGGAAGCAACAGTTAGAACTGGACATGGAACAACAGACTGGTTCCAAATAGGAAACGGAGTATGTCAAGGCTATATATTGTCACCCTGCTTATTTAACTTATATGCAGAGTACATCATGAGAAATGCTGGGCTGGAAGAAGCACAAGCTGGAATCAAGATTGCTGGGAGAAATGTCAATAACCTCAGATATGCAGATGACACCACCCTTAATGCAGAAAGTGAAGAGGAACTAAAGGTCCTCTTGATGAAAGTGAAAGTGGAGAGTGAAAAAGTTGGCTTAAAGCTCAACATTCAGAAAACGAAGATCATGGCATCTGGTCCCATCAATTCATGGGAAATAGATGGGGAAACAGTGCAATCAGTGTCAGACTTTATTTTTCTGGGCTCCAAAATCACTGCAGATGGTGACTGCAGCCATTAAATAAAAAGATGCTTACTCCTTAGAAGAAAAGTTATGACCAACCTAGATAGCATATTGAAAAGCAGAGACTTTACTTTGCCAACAAAGGTCCGTCTAGTCAAGGCTCTGGTTTTTCCCGTGGTCATGTATGGATGTGAGATTTGGACTGTGAAGAGAGCTGAGGGCCGAAGAATTGATGGTTTTGAACTGTGGTGTTGGAGAAGACTCTTGAGAATCCCTTGGACTGCAAGGAGATCCAACCAGTCCATTCTGAAGGAGATCAGCCCTGGGGTTTCTTTGGAAAGAATGATGCTAAGGCTGAAACTGCAGTACTTTGGCCACCTCATGCGAAGAGTTGACTCATTGGAAAAGACTCTGATGCTGGTAGGGATTGGGGGCAGAAGGAGAAGGGGACGACAGAGGATGAGATGTCTGGATGGCATCACTGACTCGATGGTCGTGAGTCTGAGTGAACTCCAGGAGTTGGTCATGGACAGGGAGGCCTGGCGTGCTGCGATTCATGGGGTCGCAAATAGTCAGATACGACTGAGTGACTGAACTGAACTGATACAATCAAAGGCTTCGGTGTAATCAATAAAGCAGAAGCGTATGTTTTTCTGAAATTGTCTTTTTTTTTTTTTTTTTTTTATGATCCAGCAGATACTGGCAATTTGATCTTTGGTTCTGCTGCCTGTTCTAAATCCAGCTTGAACATCTGAAAGTTCATGGTTCTCATACTGTTGAAATCTGTCTTGGGGAATTTTGAGCATTACTTTGCTAGCATGTGAGATGTGTTTAATTGTGCAGTAGTTGGAACATTCATTGGAATTGCCCTTCTTTGCGACTGGAGTAAAAGCTGACCTTTCCCAGTCCTGTGGCCACTGCTGAATTGTCCAAGTTTCGTGGCATATTGAGTGAAGCACTTTAACAGCATAATCTTTTAGGATTTGAAATAGCTCAACTGGAATTCCATCACCTCCACTAGCTTTGTTCATAGTGATGTTTCCTAAGGCCCACTTGTCTTTTCATTCCAGGATATCTGGCTCTAGGTAAGTCATCATACCATCATGGTTATCTGAGTCACGAAGACCTTGGAGAAGGCAGTGGCACCCCACTCCAGTACGCTTGCCTGGAAAATCCCATGGATGGAGGAGCCTGGTGGGCTGCAGTCCACAGGGTCACTAAGAGTCGGACAGGACTGAGTGACTTCACTTTCACTTTTCACTTGCATGCATTGGAGAAGGCAATGGCAACCCACTCCAGTGTTCTTGCCTGGAGAATCCCAGGGACGGGGGAGCCTGGTGGGCTGCCATCTATGGGGTCGCACAGAGTCGGACATGACTAAAGTGACTTAGCAGCTGTGTATTCTTGCCACCTCTTCTTAATATCTTCTGCCTCTGTCAGGTTCATGCCATTTCTGTCCTTTATTGTGCCTATCTTTGCATGAAATTTTCCCTTGGTATCTCTTAGTTTCTTGAAGAGGTCTTTAGTCTTTCCCATTCTATCGTTTTCCTCTATTTTTTTTTTTTTTTTTTGGCACTGATCACTGATGAACTTTTTCTTATCTATCCTTGCTACTCTTGCAAACTCTGCATTCAGATGGGTAAATCTTTCCTTTTCTCCTTTACCTTTAGTTTCTTTTCTTTTTTCTTTTTTTTTTTTTTCCTCAGCTATTTGAAAGGACTCCAGAGACAACCATTTTTGCCTTTTTGCATTTCCTTTTCTTGGGTATGGTCTTGATCACTGCCTCCTGTACAATATCAGGAACCTCCATCCATAGTTCTCAGGCATATCTAGGCGCTCTATGTGTCAGATCTAATCCCTTGAATCTATTGTCACTTCTACTGCATAATCATAAAGCATTTGATTTAGGTCATATCTGAATGGTCTAGTAGTTTTCCCTACTTACTTCTATTTAAGTCTGAATTTGGCAATAAGAAGTACATGATTCAAGTCACAGTCAGCTCCCAGTATTGTTTTTGCTAACTGTATAGAGCTTCCATTTTTGCTTGCAAAGAATATAATCAAGCTGATTTTGGTATTGACCATCTGGTGATGGCCATGTGTAGAGTCTTTTCTTGTGTTGTTGGAAAAGGGTATTTGCTATGCCCAGTGTGTTTTCTTGGCAAAATTCTATTAGCCTTTGCCCTGCTTCATTTTGTACTCCAAGGCCAAATTTGCCTGTTATTTTAGGTATCTCTTGACTTCCTACTTTTGCATTCCAATCCCCTATGAAGAAAAGGACATTTTTTTTTTTTTTTAACTGTTAATTCTAGATGGTCGTGTATATCTTCATAGGACTGTTCAATTTTAGTTTTTTTTCGGCCTTACTGGTCGGGACATAGACTTGGATTATTGTGATATTGAATGGTTTTCCTTTGAAGCAAACAGAAATCATTTTGTCATGTTTGAGATCGCACCCATGTACTGCATTTCAAACTCTTTTGGTGACTATGGTGGCTACTTCATTTCTTCTAAGGGATTCTTTCCCACAGTGGTAGATACTATGTTCATCTGAATTAAATTGATAGATTCCTGTCCCTTTGACTTTACTGATTCCTAAAATGTCAATGCCAATGTCCCTCCAGGCAAATAGCAGAGTAGAAGGATATTCACTCATCTTCATCTGTGAGAACTCCAAAATTACAACTCGCTGCTGAACAATTATCGACTGAGAATGTTGGATCCCACCAAAAAAAAAAAAAAAAAAAAAAAAAAAACAACAACAAAAAAACACCTCATGTCTAAGGGCAAAGGAGAAGCCCCAACAAGATGGTAGAAGGGGAAAAACCGCATTTAGAATCAAACCCTATACCCACCAGAGATGCTCAGAAGGCTCAAAAAAAAAAAAAAAAAAAAAAAAAAAAACCTGGTGAGCATCAGGATCCAGAGACCCCACAAGACTGAACCAGACCTGTGTTTAAGTCTCCTGTGAAGTTACGGGTCAGCAGCGGCCTGCCTCAAGGGGCAGGGATCCTAGGTTCAGCAACCTGGGCCACACAGGCTGTGGCATAAGCCTTCTTGGAGGAGGTCACGACTAGCCCCACCATAAAGCCATTGAGCAGATGACCCACAAACTGCAACAATTATATGAAAGAAATTCTCTCACTCTTAAGAGAGTTCTAGGACCCACAACAGATTTCCCAAACTGGGGATCTGTCAAAGAGACTGAGACTTCCAGAGAATTTGACTACACTTCAGTTCAGTTCAGTTGCTCAGTCGTGTCCGACGCTTTGCGACCCCATGAATCGCAGCACGCCAGGCCTCCCTGTCCATCACCAGCTCCCGGAGTTCACCCAGATATATGTCCATCGAGTCACTAATGCCATCCAGACATCTCATCCTCTGTCGTCCCCTTCTCCTTCTGCCCCCAATCCCTACCAGCATCAGAGTCTTTTCCAATGAGTCAACTCTTCGCATGAGGTGGCCAAGAACTGGAGTTTCAGCCTTAGCATCATTTCTTCCAAAGAAAACCCAGGGCTAATCTCCTTCAGAATGGACTGGTTGGATCTCCTTGCTGTCCAAGGGACTCTCAAGAGTCTTCTCCAACACTACAGTTAAAAACCATCAATTCTTCAGCCCTCAGCTTTCTTCACAGTCCAAATCTCACATCCATACATGACCACTGGAAAAACCCTAGCCTTGACTAGACGGACCTTTGTTGGCAAAGTAATGTCTTTGCTTTTCAATATGCTATCTAGGTTGGTCATAACTTTTCTTCTAAGGAGTAAGCGTCTTTTTATTTAATGGCTGCAGTCACCATCTGCAGTGATTTCGGAGCCCGAAAAAATAAAGTCTGAGACTGATTCCACTGTTTCCCCATCTATTTCCCATGAAGTGATGTGACCAAATGCCATGATCTTCATTTTCTGAATGTTGAGCTTTAAGCCAACTTTTTCATTCTCCACTTTCACTTTCATCAAGAGGCTTTTTAGTTCCTCTTCACTTTCTGCCATAAGGGTGGTGTCATCTGCATATCTGAAGTTATTGACATTTTTCCCGGCAATCTTAATTCCAGCTTGTGCTTCTTCCAGCCCATCATTGCTCATGATGTACTCTGTATATAAGTTAAATAAGAAAGGTGACAATATACAGCCTTGATGTACTCCTTTTCCTATTTGGAACCAGTCTGTTGTTCCATGTCCAGCTCTAACTGTTGCTTCCTGACCTGCATACAGCACTTACACTACCTATTTTTACATTTCAGAGATCATCCATTCTCTTTTTTTACAGACTATCTTTATAGTGTATTTCCAGGACAGAATTATCTAGAAAGGAAACTTGATTATGTTTTTCTCTATCTTCTTATATTTTATAAAACAATTTTGACCAACTACCTATGTTTCCTCCATTTTCCCTTTTATTTCCATTCTGTAATTCTGCTGGATATTTAAGATAACACTTGCACATATTAAAGATAAAGCCCAAAATCTTAGTACTTAAAATAATCAGAATTTATCATTCACTAACTAAAATGTCAAAATCAGGTTTGCTATTGTTGCTGTTTAGTCGCTAAATCATATCCAACTCTGTGACCCCATGGACTGAAGCACACCAGTCTTCCTGATCCTTTACAATCTCCCAGAGTTTGCTCAGGCTCGTGTCCATTGAGTCACTGATGTCTTCCAACCATCTCTTCTGTTGCCCTTGTCTCCTCCTGCCCCCAATATTTCCCCACATCAGGGTCTTTTTGCAATGTGTCAGCTCTTCACATCAGGTGGTCAAAGTATTGAAGCTTCAGCATTGGTCCATCCAATTAGTATTTAGGGTTGATTTCCTTTAGAATTGACTGTTTTTATCTCCTTACTGTCCAAGAGAGTCTTCTCTAGCACCACAGTTTGAAAGCATCAATTCTTCAGTGCTCAGTCTTCTTTATGGTCTAACTTTCACATCTGTTCGTGACTAATGGACATATCTTTGACTCTATGGACCTTTGTCAGCAAAGTGATGCCTCTGCTTTTTAATATGCTGCCTAGGTTTGTCATAGCTTTTCTTCCAAGGGGCAAGCTTTCTAATTGGCGATACATTAATTGGTAATTCACATTGTAACTCACTACTGTCTTTGATTAAGTCTTCCAAGACCAGCTTGCATATGGGTATAGGAGAAGATAGGGCAAAAAGCAGATGGAGGGTTCATTTTTAAGAATATATTTTATATACAATCCATTCTACAGAAGATTAAAGAAAAATAAGTATTTATTACAATGTTTTAAATATCTAACAATGAAAAATAATTTCTTGAATCCCTTTGTATTTTCATTCAACATTTATATTCCTATTGTATTTGGTATAAAACACTATATTCCAAGGCTGATGTGTTTTTGAATGAGAAAAAGCATAACAATATCCTAATTTGACTATTTGATCATACTTTGGTTGATATAAAATTAAATGTTGCCTTGGAGATAAGCCATGTCATTAAGCCACAGTGGACTTCTCTTTTCAGCAAATCTGAGTGCAATTTACACGTTTGCTAGAGATGCATGGTGAACTTTTGTGAAACTTTCAGAATGGTTGTCTTATGTGCGTCCCCCGCCCCCACCCGTAGCATTGTTGTATGTGCATAATCCATTTCAATATTTACTTATTTCCACTCTTATTGACTTCTTATTTTATTCTTTAACCAAACTTTGTGCATTCATGCACAGATTTTATCACCTTCATGTATATGTTTGTATAAAGATAATATTGTCTAGCAAAAGAAGTACAAATGAGATTTCTCTTATGAAACCATCCCAGTTTCCAAAGAAAATTGCCTTACCCTCCTCTGTTCTCACATAGCAATTTATTTATACTTCAACTATAGAAACAGAGCATACCACAGCCCCTTTCTTTTCCATGAAAGTGTAAGCATCATGATGGCAAGAAGAGTACATTATTCAAAACTGAGTTCTTATTAGAGTCTAAGAGTGACTGCTAAATATGTGTTATTATAGTTAGCTAAATATAAAACTACACAGTGAATTATAAAGCACTATAAAATATTGTAGCTTTGCAGTGTAACCCTATATAAGCTTATATTAAGTTTACATATCCATTCTCAGTCTCATTTCTCCCATTGTGAGTAGTAAAAAGAAAAGCAAAACAAAAACAAACACTAAACATATCAAAAATTTCGAAGTGCTTTGATAGAGCTTCAGCAAATACAGTTATCAAACAAGATGTCCATTAGTATAATTATTTAACACTTACTATTTATATGCAATGGTTATAAATACCTAAATAGGTGTAGCCTTCAGAATTTGGGATGTTTCCCTAGGTGTGGAACAGGATAATCATGTCTTCGGTAAGGTAGACAATTTTTACATTATAAGCATTTCATGAATACAATCTGAAAGGTATTTAGGACGTTCAGCAAAATGTCAAATAAAAGACACTGCACAGAATATGAGTAACTCTGAGTAGTTAGCATTTATGCTATGTAGACTGTACTTTACTGTTAGTTCATATCAGCATTCAATTAATGTTATCAGATAGCTTTTCACTCATTGTTATCATCATAATCATCCTCACACTAGTTCCTAATAGTAAGAGTATTAAAATAATTAGACAGGAGTAATAAAGAGGGACATAAGCAACAAGTAACACAAAAGGGAAACCCTATACACTTAACAGCTGATCTTTCAGCAGAAACTCTGCAATCCAGAAGGGAACTGCAGGATATAATAAGCACTAAAAGGGAAAAATCTACAACCAAGTTTACTCTATCCAGCAAGGATTTCATTCAAAATTGATGGAAAAATAAAAAGATTTTCAGACAAGCAAAAGTTAAGAGAATTCAGTACCACCAAACCAACTTTACAACAAATGTTAAAAGGACTTATTTAATCAAGAAATACAAGAGAAGAAAAAAGATCTACAAAATCAACCCCAAACAATTAAGAAATTGGTAATAGGAACATGTATATCAATAATTACTTTAAATGTAAATGGAGTAAATGCTCCAACTGAAAGACCATTCAGACCAGCTGAATGGATACAAAAACAAGACCCATATATATTCTGTCCACAAGAAACCCACTTCAGACCTCAAGACACATACAGACTGAAGGTGAGAGGATGGAAAAATATACTCCATGCAAAGGGGAAGCAAAAAAAATCTGGAGTAGCACTCCTCATATCAGACAAAATAGACCTTAAAATAAAGAGGATTACAGGAGATAAGGAAGGGCACTACATAATTATCAAGGGATCAATCCAAGAGGAAGACATAACAACTGTAAATACCTAGGCACCCAACATAGAAGCACCTCAATACATAAGACAAACACTAACAGACATAAAAGGAGAAATTGACAGTAACATAATAATAGTAGGAGACTTTAACACCCCACTCAGCCAATGGACAGATCATCAAAACAGAAAATCAGTAAGGAAACACCAATATTAAATGATACATTAGATGAGATGGATCTCATTGATATCTTCAGGACATTTGATCCAAATACAGAAGAATATACCTTCTTCTCAAGTCCACACAGAACATTCTCCAGGATAGACCAAATCTTGGGTCAGAAATCAAACCTCAGTAAATTTAATAAAATTGAAATAAAATCAAGCATCTTCTCTGACCACAATGTTATGAGACTAGATGTAAATTACAAGAAAATAACGTGTAAGAAACACAAACACATGGAGATTAAACAACGCGTTTCTAAATAACCAACAGGTTACTGAAGAACTCAAAAGAGAAATCAAAACATTTCGAGAAACAAATGACAATGAACACATGACAACTGAAAACCTATGGGATGCAGCAAAAGAGTTCTAAGAGGGAAGCTTATAGCAATGCAATCCTACCTCAAGAAAGCAAGAAAAACATCGAATAGCCAACCTAAATTTACAGCTAAAACACCTGGGAAAAGAAGAACAAAATAAAACCCAAAATTAGTAGAAGGAAAGAAATCATAAAAATCTGAGCAGAAATAAATGAAAAATAAATGAAAGAAAAAATAGTAATGATTAAGAAAACTGAAAACTGGTTCTTTGAGAAGATAAAAAAAAAAAAAAAAGTTTAGCCAGACTCATCAAGAAAAAAATAAAAAAAGTGAGAGAGAAGAATCAAATCCACAAAATTAGAAATGAAAAAGGAGAGGTTACAACAGACAATGCAAAAATACAAAGGATTATAAGAGACTATTATGAACAACTATATGGAAATAAAATAGATAACCTGAAAGAAATGGACAGATTCTCAGAAAAGTTCAATCTTCCAAGACTGAACAAGGTAGAAATAGAAATTATGAACAATGCAGTTACCAGCACTGAAACTGAAGCTCTGATAAAAAGTCTCCCAAAAAAACAAAAGCCCACCCTCAACCAGATTGCTTCACAAGAGAATTCTATCAAACATTTAGAAAAAAGCTAATGCCTATCCTTTTAAAACTCTTTCAAAAAATTTCAGAGGAAGGTATACTTCCAAACTCATTCGATGCAGTCACCATCACCCTGATACCAAAACCAAACAACGACAACACAAAAAAATAAAACTACAGGCCAATATCACTGATGACTGCTGCTACTTGTGCTGCTAAGTCGCTTCAGTCATGTCCGACTCTGTGCGACCCTATTAAACGGCAGCCCATGAGGCTCCCGCATCCCTGGGATTCTCCAGGCAAGAACACTGAAGTGGATTGCCATTTCCTTCTCCAATGCATGAAAGTGAAAAGTGAAAGTGAAGTCGTTGAATCTTGTCCGACTCTTAGCAACCCCATAGACTGCGGCCCACCAGGATCCTCCGTCCTTGGGATTTTCCAGGCAAGAGTGCTGGGGTGGGGTGCCATTGCCTTCTCCACTGATCATCATCACTGATGAACATAGGTGCAAAAATCCTCAACAAAATTAAAAAAAAAAAAAATAACAGAATTCAGCAGCACATACAAAAAGCTCAAACACCATTATCAAGTTGGGTTTATTCCAGGGATGCAAAGATTCTTCAATATACGCAAATCAATCAATGGGATACACCATATTAACAAATTTAAAGATAAAAACCATATGATAATCTAAATAGATGCAGACAAAGCCTTTGACAAAATTCAACACCCCCTCTTCAAAAAATGGGCATACAAGGAACCTACCTCAACATAGTAAAGGCCATATATGATAAGCCTTGCAAACATTATTTTTAATGGTGAAAAATTGAAAACATTGCCCCTAAGATCAGGGACAAGACAAGGGTGTCCACTTTCATGGCTAGTATTCAAAATATTTCTAGAAGTCTTATCTACACCAGTCAGAGAGGAAAAATAAATAAAAGGAATCCAGATCAGAAAAGAACAAGTAAAACTCTCACTGTTTGCAGATGACATGATACTGTACCTAGAAAACCCTAAAAATAGCATCAGAAAATTACTACAGCTAATCAGTGAACTTAGCAAAGTTTCAGGATACAAAATCAGTACACAGAAATCACTTGCATTTCTATATGCTAACAAAGAAAAATCAGAAAGAGAACTTAAAGAATCAATCCCATTTATCATTGCAACAGAAAGAATTAAATATCTAGGTATAAACTTACCTAAGGAGAAAAAAGAACTGTGCACAGAAAAGTATAAAACACTAATGAAAGAAATCAAAGGCAGCATAAACAGTTGGAGAGATATTCTATGCTCCTGGGTAGGAAGAATCAATATTGTGAAAATGACTATACTACCAAACACAATCTACAGATTTAATGTGATCCCTATCACATTACCAATGCTGTTTTTCACAAAACTAGAACAAAATATTTCACAATTCATATGGAAACATATGAATTGTGACCCCAAATAGCCAAAGCAGTCTTGAGAAAGAAGAATGGACCTGGAATAATCAACCTTTCTGACTTAAGATTATGCTACAAAGGTACAGTCAAGACAGTATGGTACTGGCACAAAGGCAGATATAGACAAATGAAACACGATAAAAAGCCCAGGAATAAACTCATGCACCTGTGGATACCTTATTTTTGACAAAGGATGCAAGAATATACAATGGGGCAAAGGCCGCCTCCTCAATAAATGGTGCTGGGAAAACTGGACAGCTACATGTAAAAGAATGAAATTAGAACACTTCCTAACACCATACAAGAAGATAAACTGAAAATGGATTAAAGACCTAAATGTAAGACCAGAAACTATAAAACCCTTAGAGGAAAACATAGGCAGAACACTAGATGACATAAATCAATACAAAATCCTCTATGGCCCACCTCATAGAGTAATGTAAATAAAAGCAAAAATAAACATTTGGGACCTGGTTAAACTGAAAAGCTTTTGCAGAGCAAAGGAAACTTTAAGCAAGATGAAAAGATAACCCTCAGAATGGGAGAAAATAATAACAAATGAAACAACTGACAAAGGGTTAATTTCCAAAATATACAAGCAACTCATACAACTCAATCAAAAAGTGCGGAAATGACCTAAAAGGACCTTTCTCCAAAGAAGATATACAGATATCTAACAAACACATGAAAATATGCTCAACATCACTCATTATTGGAAAAATATAAATCAAAACGACAATGAGATATCGCCTCACATTGGTCAGAATGGCCATCATCAAAAAGTCTGCAAACAATAAATATTGGAGTGGGTGTGGAGAAAGGGGACATTCTTGCACTGTTAGTGGAAATATAAATTGATACAGCCACTATGGAAGACGGTATGGAGATCCCTTTAAAAACCAGGAATAAAATCACCATATAACCCAGGAATCCCACTTCTAGGCATATACCCTGAGGAAACCAAAATTGAAAGATACACATGTGTCCCATTGTTCATTACAGCACTATTTGCAATAGATAGAACATGGAAGCAACCTAGATGTCCATCATCAGATGAATGGATAAAGAAGTTGTGGTACATATACACAATGGAATCTTACTCACCCATAAAAATAAATGCATTTGAGTCAGTTCTAATGAGATGGATGAACCTAGAACCTATTACACAGAGTGAAGTAAGTCAAAAAGAGAAAGATAAATACAGTATTCTAACGCATATATACGGAATCTAGAAAAATGATATTGAAGAATTTATTTACAGGCAGCAATGGAGAAACAGACACAAAGACTGGACTTATGGACATGGTAGAGGGGAGGAGAGGGTGATATGTATGGGAAGAGTAACATGGAAACTTACACTATCATATGTAAAATTGCTCTATGTCTCAGGAAACTCATATAGGGGCTCTGTATCAACCTAGATGGGTAGGATGGGGAGGGAGATGGGAGGAAGTTTCAAAAGGGAGGGGATATGTGTATACCTATGGCTGATTCATGTTGAGGTTTGACACAAAACAGCAAAATTCTGTAAAACCATTACCCTTCAATAAAAAATAAATTTAAAAATATGATTGGATATTTAAATCAGATGAAAGAAAAGGTAACAAAAGAATAGGGAAATAATTTTGTAATTCTAATTCTTACTGTCCTGACCCATTGGCAGGCCTTCTGGGCCTGTGACCTGTGCAGTTGTACAGGGCCCATTGCTTAGAAATACCCACTCTTAGTTTCAAGCTTGGCTGATATCATTAAAATCCTGAAAATAATTTGAACAAGAGGCCCTGCATTTTCTTTTTTTTTAATTTATTATTTTTTTATTGATGTATAGTTGGTTTACAATGTTAATGTCAATCTCTGCTGTACAGCAAAGTTACTTAGTTATAGACATATAGACATTCATTTTATATATACTCTTTTCTATTAGGGCTTATCACAGGATGTTGAATATAGTTCCCTATGTGATACAATAACACCTTGTTGTTTATCCATCTTGTATATAATAGTTCATTTTGTATTAACTCATGCAAATTACATAGCCAGCCCTGTCTCCAGGCATGGGAGAAGCCTGTTTGTGTGCTTAGTCAATTCACAAACAATTCTCAAAATTCAGGAACAGTTTCCATTATCCAGAGTGAACTTCCCAATGTCCTTTTATTCTAAGTAACTTGAACATTACTTAATCATTTAATTAATTAATAATCTAAACAAACACAAAGGAAATGCATTTTCATTGCACAGAAATGGAACAGAACACACAGAATGACAAATTGGTAACAAAGTTTGTAAGAAACATCCTTGTACACATTACATTAGAAATGGAAAGTTTGGTAGCTAAGAAGACAGTGAAATATACACTATAGCACATGAGATCAAGGGAGTATTTTCAGTTTTCATTATGGTCTTATGTCTCCAGCAGCTCATATGTTTATAAAAATTTCCAGGAACACTGCATATATATTAACAGTAAATTCTTCAAAAACCTCATGACAAGTTTTAAAAATTTTGATGACAATCCAAGTTCACAGCCTTAATCATTGATAGCATCAAGATCAGAGACAATGTGCGGCACATAGTGTTACATTTCAACCACTCACTTTCTGGTATTCAATTATATTTTTTCTCACAGAGTACTCACTATTTAAATGTTATATAGCTTGATTTCAGAAAGCTTTTATAAAAGTACTAAACTTCACTTCTGCACAAAACCTTGACTGTGGAAAAAAAGTTTGCCTTTGTTTTTACATTAATTAATTCATTTTAATTGGATGGTAATTACTTTATCATATTGTGATGGTTTTTCCCATACATCAATATGAATCACCCATAGGCATTCATGTATCCCCTCCCTCCTGAACCCATTTCCTACCTTGCTGTCTCACATAAATCACAGCAAGATCCTCTAAAACCCACCTACTAAAGTAATGGAAATAAAAACAAAAATAAACAAGTGGGACCTAATTAAATTTGGAAGATTTTGCACAACGAAGGAAACTATAAAGAAGGTGAAGAATGCCCTCGGAATGGGAGAAAATAATAGCAAACAAAACAACTGACAAAGTATTAATCTCCAAAATATGCTTTGTTTTTTATCATAAAAATATAAAAGAAACTTTACTATTAGTCACATACACATGTATTTATTGTATGTGACATATGCTGCATATGACAGAGCAAGACAAAGTTATCTACATGAATGTCTTTCTTCTTTAAAAGACAAAGCTAGAGAAATATGTTCAAGTTATTCAGCAGATCAATGACTGTGTAAGCATAAATTAGAAGGTCAAGAGAGATTTAAACTGATTACAGAAGCAATAGAACCTAGATGGACCGAGAGTGAAAGGAAGATGAACCAGATGGGCTGGGAAAGAAGAGAAGAAACATCTATGTGGTTGGGAATATTTTGTTTTTGATCCATCTTGACAAGGATATTTTACTTGAACATATTTAAATATGTGGAAGTATCCTTGACTTGCTCTTTTAATAATTTCTTTTTTTTTCTTAAAAAAAAAAAAATAACCACAGTGCTATACCTCATACTTGGTTGTTCATTGCTCAGTAACCCAATACTGAGAAACTGGTAAAAAAAAAAAAAAAAAAAAATATATATATATATATATTACTTATATATATATTACACATATATATATTACTTATATATATATATATATAACTTATATATATATATTACTTATATATATATATATATATATTACTTATATATATATATTTTCCCCCTGATCTCTGGCAGGTCAGTGACATGGAGTGAGACCCCAGCCCTGTAGTCAGTGGAGCACACATGAAGGGGAAAGATAAATGGGAAGTTCTGGGGGTGGGGCCTCAGGATATCAGGGGAGAGAGTCCAGGGCTGGGTGGTCATCTTCTAGAGAGGCCAGGGAGAGCTAATAGAGGAAGGAAGGTAGAGATATGCAACCAGAAGGCCCTTTCCTTGGAGAGGTGGCAGAGGGTGTCCTAGGGGCTACAGAAATTGTGGGGGTGGGAAGGGGGGCAGGAGAGGGTGGAGCCTGGGCCAGGCACAACGGGTCAAGGGCAGGTTTGGGAAAGATAGGTTTATTGAGGAAGCTGCCAACCCTGGGGAGAAAGAGGACTCTTATCCCAAAGAACAAATTCCCCACCACCAATTATGGAGTAAGAACTTTTAGAGGGGACTTTCAGTGTGTACAGAAAGTGGGGGAGGCTAAGCGCAGAATGCATGGTCAGCTTCAACAATCATTAGCGTCATCTTGATTGTTTTAAGCACAGCTAATTTTCAATTTCAGAATCAGTTTCTTTCCATTTTCTTTAGGCTAGTGTTGTTGTTGTTGCTTTTAATTGTATAAGATAAAGAAGCTTATGTTATGCCTACGGTCTAGTCATCATGGTAAATTCTTCCACCTGGTGAGAGTTCCAGTATTGGCTAAAAGGTTCAAAGGTCAGACTATTATCTATGGCTTTTGAGCAGAAAGTAAAGGAGTCTTTCTTGACTTTTTTTCCTTTCTTTTTTGCATTTTCTGTTGTCTCTGATTAAATGTATTCTCTACTGAAGTTTTTCTACAGACAGGAGGCACACAGAGGACATAGGGCATGGCAGGTGTTTGTCCTGGGAAGGTTCCATAGTGTTCTGCTCCACTACAAAGCAAGTTGGTTCTTAGTACTGCCCTGTGCCTCTCAGTGCTACAGTCCCAAAGCATTCCTTTTAGAGACTTACTTTTGTGAGGAACAGCTTTAATTTCTTTCTTTCTTTCTTTCTTTTTTTTTTCTCTTATTGAGCATTTCTTTACTCAATTCAATGGACAATAGTTGTAAGAACTGTGTGGCCTTTCTAATGGATTCTCATCTGGTGTAGAGATGCTACTATAAATTTTTGAAACCTAGTACCATGTAGCTCAGAATCTTTACCATGTTTGATAAAATTTCTGATATCTACAAGTTGAGAGAAAACTACATTAAATCTAGAGCAGCAAATCTAAAACTAGTAAACCACTATATCAAAATCTGGGGGAAAAGATTTTCACAAGAGTAAATAAGGTAACAGTCTATTTATTAACCATTTGGGGGAAAACAAAAACAAAAAACTTTGGGTTTTCCAAGAATAATATCCGAGTCCAAGAGCTGTCTTTTCCTCTCATGAAGGATGTCATGTGTAAAATCTTATCTATTCCAAACTATAAAAGTAGCCAATTACTGGAGCTCTGGTCTGCTTGTAACTGTTACAGAAGGTAAAGGAAAACAGCATGCAAGAAACAGGCACATTGCATACACCCACATACCATCAACTCATAGGCTATTTCTAGCTGAATTAATTTTCATGCTACTATTTTTCATAAACTTTTGCATTTTAAGAAAATAGGTTTGAGAACTAGTAAGTAATGAATATGATAAAGTCAAATGATTGTCCAGTCAATTCATGACTAACATATATATTTTAGTAGAATGCTTAAAACAAAACACAAATATTTCTAATGATCTTGTGACTTTTTATACCAATGAAATTTATTTTTCTTGAGTGTAAGGAATTGTCATATGTCTCCCTGGTAGTAAATGAAGATGAGAACTCTTGGATCGTAGTGACTATATTGACCTCAAGGGTGATGGAAGAAGATACAGATACATCTTTGCTGTTGGTAGTTAGCTCCTTTGTCTGTCCTTATAAAAGGCATGAAGAGGGTGAACCTGGGGGTTCTTTGATTTTATGTAAACAATAAAGGTACTAGTATCTGTCTATTCCCAAGAACTCTGTTTAGAATAAAGAGAGGATAAATTTTTTAACATTCAACACTGTTTCCCTACATAAAAATATCTGACTGTATTTTCTTGTCTCTGGTATATTACTGCTGAGCATAGACTGATTCTGGATAGGGAGGACAATTCACCAAAACAACTCAGAAACTTTCCAGACTCATACATTCAAGACATACCTAAAAGTCTGCCTGCCCCAAGATCAGTTTAAAGATTAGGGATTTAGAAATGCTATGGGATCTGAACTATTTAAATGAGCCCATGAGATTAATTTCTTTGGCAACACTGTTATCCTAAGGGAGATCTGAAAGTGAAAATGAAAGTCACTCAGTCCTGTCCAACTCTGTGACCCCATGGACTATACAGTCCATGGGATTCGCCAGGCCCGAATACTGGAGGGTGTAGCCTTTCCCTTCTCCAGGGGATCTTCCCAACACAGGGGTCAAACACAGGCCTCCCACGTTGCAGGTGGTTTCTTTACAAACTGAGCCACAAGGGAAGTCCAAGAATACTGGAGTGTATAGCGTACTCCATCTCCAGTGGATCTTCATGGCCCAGGAATTGAACTGGGGTCTCCTGAATTGCAGGTGGATTCTTTACCAACTGAGCTAAGAGGGAAGATCTGAATCAGAGTGTAAATCAGAGCTGAGGCTTAGATAATTGTTTCATGGCAACTGTATTGTTAATTTATACTTCTAGAGTCATACTTCTTATCCCTCCTCCCCCACATACAGTTTGTGCCCAACCTGAATGGATTTGACCTATTTTATTATATTTTTTCCTTCCCCTACTCTGCTCTGTGTAACAGGAGTGCTAATCCTCTATTTCCCAGGGAACCCTATAATCTTCTTCTGGAGAGTTTGGACAATGGAAGGTCAAAGAGCAAATGATGAAAAAAAAAAATAAAATAAATAAGAATACAGGTTATCCCCCTATACCATCTTCTTTGCTTTGAGGTGGAGCCAGCATCTCTGTCTTCTGTGGTTTCTGCCCTTTCAGGACATGTTCATGTGTTTGTAAGTATAGACAGGTTCTGTCTGTTAACACTGGTCCCTGGTTTGGGTTAAACTTCCCCTTCATTTTTTCCCTCATAATTGGGATCAGAAATTGTTTCCTGGTGTTTGAGTTTCAGCTTCTCTACAATCTATGCAACCAAATTAAAAGACCTGTGGTTAAAATACTTGAAGTGGTTTCTACTATCTTGGTAGTTCTGAATGATTTGAAATGAAGTGATTTATTAGAAGTACAGTCTCATGATTCACTTAACTAGGCTCAGGTTAATATATGTAACATATCTCATCTGAGTCCCTTCTGTCTTAAAGATCTAGATGACATTGTTTCAAAGCTTTACTGCACTTCTAAGAGAAGTCCAGTATTCTCTCTGGGATGTCTTTAAATTTTGGAGGTTCTCTTTGTGCAATGACCTCTAGATCAGAGTTTCATCTCCTACTGAATTATGTAAGCTGATTAACTCTCTCTCTCCACTGAACAGGACATGTCTATGTTTGTACTGCTGCTGCTGCTGCTGCTAAGTCGCTTCAGTTGTGTCCGACTCTGTGCGACCCCATACACGGCAGCCCACCAGGCTCCACTGTCCCTGGGATTCTCCGGGCAAAAACACTGGAGTGGGTTGCCATTTCCTTCTCCAGTGCATGAAAGTGAAAAGTGAAAGTGAAGTCGCTCAGTTGTGCCCGACCCTCAGCGACCCCATAGACTGCAGCCTTCCAGGCTCCTCCATCCATGGGATTTTCCAGGCAAGAGTACTGGAGTGGGGTGTCATTGCCTTATCCGATGTTTGTACTAAATACTGGCAAATGGATCAGCCCTTTCTGTGAACTAAATGCATATTAAAATGTTCAAAATATTCAAAAGCTGATATGAAGAAGCCATCAAACATATTTTACTTTTGAAGGAAGTGCTATCTTCCCCCCCACCTCACTTCCACTTTTCCCCTCTAGTTTCATTATATATACTTTTTCCCAAATTGCCTCAGTGCACGTCTAATTGGTTTCCCTATATTTCCCCAAGCAATATAATTTAGAAAGTAAAAAATAAAACTACTTTTTAATCCACAACTCAATCTTGGTCTCCAATGAGAAAAAAAAGCCATAATAATAATAATCACTTTGTAGTATCTACACACTTCAGTAAGGGGTTTTGCTTACAAAAGAAATGTTCTCTTCCATTTCATATGAATATTTTTTAGATTATATTTTATTTTGTTTTGAATAAATTTATTTATTTTAATTGGAGGCTAATTATTTTACACTATTCAGGTGGTTTTTGCCATACATTGACATGAATCAGCCATGTGTACATGTGTCCCACATCCTAAATCCCCTCCCCACCTCCCCCATCCCATCCCTCGGGGTTGTCCCAGTGCACTGGCTTCGAGTACAGTTTCATGCATTGAACTTGGACTAGTCATCTATTTCACATATGGTAACATACATATTTCAATGCTGTTCTCTCAAATCATCCCACTCTTGCCTTCTCTTTTTACAACTATTTTTCATTTACTTTTTTGAAAACATTCTAGTTTCTTTCCAGTTTAAAACACACATTTTATCAAGTATTTTAATTATGAATATGTTTTGCTTTTGCCTCTTTGGATTCTATGTATATCAAGAAAATAAGTTTTCTGTTTTGCCTAATTCTTTTCAAATAATATGGATGCTAGAGATTTAGTGTAAAACTATATATATATATATATTTTTTTTAATTTCCAGACATTTTAAATTGAATGCATTGCTGCATAATAAGTTATCCCCCAAAAAAGAGGTTTAACTTCAGTTCAGTTGCTCAGCTGTGTCAGACCCTTTGCTACCCGTCCATCACCAACTCCCAGAGTTTACTCAAACTCATGTCCATCGAGTCAGTGATGCCATCCAGCCATCTCATCCTCTGTCGTCCCCTTCTCCTCCTGCCCTCAATCCCTCAAAGCATCAGAGTCTTTTCCAATGAGTCAACTCTTTGCATGAGGTGACCAAAGTATTGGAGTTTCAGCTTTAGCATCAGTCCTTCCAATGAACACCCAGGACTGATCTCCTTTAGAATGGACTGGCTGGATCTCCTTGCAGTCCAAGGGACTGTCAAGATTCTTATCCAACATCACAGTTCAGAAGCATCAATTCTTCGGCACTCAGCTTTCTTCACCCAATATGCTACTGGAGATCAGTGGAGAAATAACTCCAGAAAGAATGAAGAGATGGAGCCAAAGCAAAAACAATACCCAGTTGTGGATGTGACTGGTGATAGAAGCAGGGCCTGATGCTGTAAAGAGCAATATTGCATAGGAACCGGGAATGTTAGGTCCATGATTCAAAGCAAATTGGAAGTGGTCAAACAGGAGATGGCAAGAGTGAACGTCGACATTCTAGGAATCAGCAAACTAAGATGGACCGAAATGGGTGAATTTAACTCAGATGATCATTATATCTACTACTGTGGGCAGGAATCCCTTAGAAGAAATGGAGTAGCCATGATGGTCAACAAGAGAGTCCAAAATGCAGTACTTGGATGCAATCTCAAAAATGACAGAATGATCTCTGTTCATTTCCAAGGCAAACCATTCAATATCACAGTGATCCAAGCCTATGCCCCAACAAGAAACACTGAAGAAGCTGAAGTTGAAAGGTTCTATGAAGACCTACAAGACCTTTTACAACTAACACCCAAAAAAGATGTCCTTTTCATTATAGGGGACTGGGATGCAAAAGTAGGAAGTCAAGAAACACCTGGGGTAACAGGAAAATTTGGCCTTGGAATATGGAATTAAGCAGGGCAAAGGCTAATTGAGTTTTGCCAAGAGAATGCACTGGTCATAGCAAACACCCTCTTCCAACAACTCAAGAGAAGACTCTACACATAGACATCACCAGGTGGTCAACACCAAAATCAGATTGATTATATTCTTTGCAGCCAAAGATGGATAAGCTCTATACAGTTAGCAAAAACAAGACTGTGGAGCTGACTTGGCTCAGATCATGAACTCCTTATTGCAAAATTCAGACTTAAATTGAAGTAAGTAGGGAAAACCACTAGACCATTCAGGTATGACCTAAATCAAATCCCTTATGATTATACAGTGGAAATGAGAAATAAAGTTAAGGGACTAGATCTGATAGATAGAGTGCCTGGTGAACTATGGACAGAGGTTTGTGACATTGTACAGGAGACATTGGTTTACACAACAATATTTATTATTTTATATCCTCTGTAGGTCAGGAATCCAGGTCCAGCTTACCTGAATCTCCTGTCTAAGGGTCTTTTATAAGATTACAATGATCTAAAGGCTCAATTGGCATCTGCAGCAAGTGTACACACATGGTAATCAGCAGAATTCAGATCCTTGTTGGCTTTGGATTAAAGCATGAAGTCTTCCTGTTAATGGCCAGAGGCTGCTATCAATCAAGTCCTTTAAAACTGGGTTTCTACAGAGGGCAGTTCTCAACTCCCTAGTTTTTTTCTAGTGTGAGCAAGTGAGAAGAGCCAGAGACAGTACCAACAAGATGGAAGTCACTGTCATCCATATCTAAGTCTAATAAGTGACATGTCATCAGTTTTTCTGTACCCTGTGCATCAGAGATCCAGCCCCATCTAGCCCTGTTTCAGAGGAGAATGAAGAGTGAGTGCCAGGGAGCTGGTATTATCAGGAGCCATTCCAGAGACTGCCTGCACAACTGTCCTACCACAGTACCTGTATGAAGGAAAAGGAAATTATAAAATAGCATGATGACACTGTATCAGAATGAAATATAGGAAATCAAGATGTCAGAGAGGTACGGCGCTTCCTGCTTATCCACAGAAATGGAGAGTAAGTCTTCAGGGAATGATATACATTGGATATACTTTTGTACTTCCCATTATCTCACAGGTCAACACATTTTTTAAGTAATATTTTTTATATGAACAGGGAATGTCTAGGTGAAGATAAAATATTTTGTTCTTTTAGATTTCTTATTAAAGTAAAAATGGTGTTTCATGGTCTCAATTCACTCTTCATATGATATGGACAACAGACCTCAGAGAAGTCAGTGTGGTTAGAGAGACCAGTTACAAGATGCAGCTGAATGCCCAACTGAATGGTAATAGGCCTGGATTTCAGCCACTTTTACAATTAAGGAGAAGGGTAAAAAAACACTAGTTAAAAACACTCTACTAATCCTCTTCAGTTTATTATACCAATCATTAAATCTGATCAAGAAGTACATTTGGGACTGGAGGGGGAAACAATGAGTTGTATTTTTGAAAGTTTAAATTTGAAGTACCTATAAGACATACAGATAGAAAAAAATAAAATTAAACACAGGCTTGAAATCAGGAAATGTGATATAGAAAAATAATGGAACTTAGCTATATATATATATATATATATATATATATATATATATGTATATACACACACACACACATACACACACACACACACACACACACAAACAGAAAAACTATTTCATAAATATAGCCTCCAAAGAAAATTAAGTTAACATTTTTATAAAAATAATGCAATCTTTCTTACAAGCCTGCATTTTCTGGCAGTAGCATTAACAAAGCAAACATATTTTTTCCCATTCTACAATTTTTTTTTTTTTTTCCAGATGAAATAATTTGAACAAGTCCTTTAGGTAAAAGCATACAAGACCTTTTCCTGGAAACGATTGGCTGCTTCAATTTTTATCCTGTCTGGATTGGCTCTCTCCAATGCAATTCATAATTGCTAGTTCTAAAATATTGCTGAATTCTCACTAGGCTTTTGCCATTATAAATTTTAATAGTAATATAGACATATTTTATTTCATATAAAAGAATGTTCATATTTAAATTTGTTGGGAATTCTATTGTACTGTTGTCAAAGAATCCTTATTTTCACAACATCACTGAATTGAATCCCATTTCCTTGAGCTTCAGCTCTCTGAAGCAAACTCAATGATAAAATGGTCCCCCCTAAGGAGTTAATGACTGATCATGAAGTCAGTGACACTTCCATTTAGGTATTATATTCACATTTTGAAAGGACTATTTTAGAGACATTGTTGTTATTCAGATGTTAAATTCTGTTCGACTCTTGGTGACCCAATGGACTTCAGCACACCTTGCTTCTCTGTCCTTCATCGTCTCCCAATATTTGCTCCAACTTATTTCAATTGAGTTGGTGATGCTATCTAACCACCTCATCCTCTGTCGCCCACTTCTCTTCCTGCGCTCAATGTTTCCCAGTATTAGGGTCTTTTCCAATGAATCTACTTCGTATCAGGTGGCCAAAGTTTTGGAGCTTCTGTATCAGTCATTGCAATGAATATACAGGGTTGATTTCCTTTAGGATTGACTGGTTTGATCTCCTTGCAGTCCAAAGGATTCCCAAGAATCTTCTCCAGAACCACCATTTGAAAGCATCAATTCTTCAGCCCTCAGTCCTCTTTATGGTCCAACTCTCACATTTGGACATGACTATCGGAAAAAACATAGCTTTTATTATTATTTTATTTATTTTTAATATAAATTTATTTATTTTAATTGTAGGCTAATTACTTTACAATATTGTATTGGTTTCGGCATACATCAACATGAATCTGCCACAGGTGTACACGTGTTCCCCATCCTGAACCCCTCTTCCACATCTCTCCCCGTACCATCCCTCTGGGTCATCCAGTTCATCAGCCCCAAGCATCCTGTATCATGCATCAAACCTGGACTGGCGATTCATTTCATATATGATATACATGTTTCAATGCCATTCTCCCAAATCACCGCACCCTCTCCCTCTCCCACAGAGTCCAAAAGACTGTTCTATATATCAGTGTTTCTTTTGCTGTCTCACATGAAGGGTTATTGTTACCATCTTTCTAATTTCCATATACATGCATTCAGTTCAGTTCAGTTCAGTCGCTCAGTCGTGTTCGACTCTTTGTGACCCCATGAATCAAAGCACGCCAGGCCTCCCTATCCATCACCAACTCCCGGAGTTCACCCAAACTCATGTCCATCAAGTCAGTGATGCCATCCAGCTATCTCATCCTCTGTCATCCCCTTCTCCTCCTGCCCCTAACACCCCCAGCATCAGAGTTCTTTTCAATGAGTCAGCTCTTCACATGAGGTGGCCAAAGTACTGGAGTTTCAGCTTTAGCATCACTCCTTTCAAAGAAATCCCAGGGCTGATCTCTTTCAGAATGGACTGGTTGGATCTCCTTGCAGTCCAAGGGATTCTCAAGAGTCTTCTCCAACACCACAGTTCAAAAGCATCAATGCTTCGGTGTTCAGCTTTCTTCACAGTCCAACTCTCCCGTCCATACATGACCACTGGAGAAACCATAGCCTTGACTAAATGGACCTTTGTTGGCAAAGTTATGTCTCTGCTTTTCAATATGCTATCTAGGTTGATCATAACTTTTTTTCCAAGGAGTAGGCATCTTTTAATTTTATGGCTGAAGTCACCATCTGCAGTGATTTTGGATCCCCAAAAAATAAAATCTGACACTGTTTCCCCGTCTATTTCCCATCAAGTGATGGGACCAGATGCCACGATTTTCGTTTTCTGAATGTTAATATACTGTAATGGTGTTTTTCTTTCTGGCTTACTTCCCTCTGTATAATAGGCTCCAGTTTCATTCACCTAATTAGAACTGATTCAAATGCATTCTTTTTAATGACTGAGTAATATTCCATTGTGTATATGTACCACAGCTTTCTTGTCCATTCATCTGCTGATGGACATCTAGGTTTCTTCCATGTCCTGGCTATTATAAACAGTGCTGCAATGAACATCGGGGTATACATGTCTCTTTCAATTCTGGTTTCCTCAGTGTGTATGCCCAGTAATGGGATTGCTGGGTCATAAGGCAGTTCTATTTCCAGTTTATTAAGGAATCTCCACACTGTTCTCCATAGTGGCTGTACTAGTTTGCATTCCCACCAGCAGTGTAAGAGGGTTTCCTTTTCTCCACACCCTATCCAGCATTTATTGCTTGTAGACTTTTAGATCACAGCCATTCTGACTGGCGTGAAATGTTACCTCATAGTGGTTTTGATTTGCATTTCTCTGATAATGAGTGATGTTGAGCATCTTTTCATGTGTTTGTTAGTCATCTGTGTCTTCTTTTGAGAAATGTCTGTTTAGTTCTTTGGTCCATTTTTTGATTGGGTCGTTTATTTTTCTGGAATTGAGCTGAAGGAGTTGCTTGTATATTTTTGAGATTAGTTATTTGTCCGTTGCTTCACTTGCTATTATTTTCTCCCATTCTTAAGGCTGTCTTTTCACCTTGCCTATAGTTTACTTTTTTGTGCAGAAGCTTTTAATTCTAATTAGGTCCCATTTGTTTATTTTTCCTTTTATTTCCAATATTCTGGGAGGTGGGTCATAGAGGATGCTGCTGTGACTTATGTCGGAGAGTGTTTTGCCTATATTCTCCTCTAGGTGTCTTATAGTTTCTGGTCTTACGTTTAGATCTTTAATCCATTTTGAGTTTATTTTTGTGTATGGTGTTAGAAAGTGTTCTGCTGCTGCTGCTGCTGCTGCTAAGTTGCTTCAGTCATGTCCAACTCTGTGTGACCCCATAGATGGCAGCCCACCAGGCTCGCCCATCCCTGGGATTCTCCAGGCAAGAACACTGGAATGGGTTGCCATTTCCTTCTCCAATGCATGAAAGTGAAAAAATAAAGTGAAGTTGCTCAGTCTTGTCTGACTCCTAGCGACCAATGGACTGCAGCTCACCAGGTCCCTCCATCCATGGGATTTTCCAGGCAAGCATACTGGGTGGGTTGCAATTGCTTTCTCTGAGAAAGTGTTCTAGTTTCATTATTTTACAAGTGGTTGACCAGTTTTCCCAGCACCACTTGTTAAAAGATTGTATTTTCTCCATTGTATATTCTTGCCCCTTTGTCAAAGATAATGTGTCCAGAGGTACATGAATTTACCTCTGGGCTTTCCATTTTGTTCCATGTATCTATATTTCTGTATTTGTGCCAGTACCATACTGTCTTGATGACTGTGGCTTTGTAGTAGAGCCTGATGTCAGGCAGGTTGCTTCCTCCAGTTCCATTCTTCTTTCTCAAGATTGCTTTGACTAGACAGACCTTTGATGGCAGTTATGTTTCTGCTTTTTAATTTGCTGTCTAGGTTTGTCATAGCTTTTCTCTCAAGGAGCAACCATCTTTTCATTTCATGGTTGGAGTCACTGTCCATGGTGATTTTTCAGCCCAAGAAAATAAAATGTGCCACTGTTTCCACTTTACCTTCCTTTATTTGCCATGAAGTGATAGGGCCAGATGCCATGATATTAGTTTTTTGAATGCTGAGTTTTAAGCCAACTTTCCACTCTCTTCTTTCACCCTCTTCAAGAAGCCCTTTGATTACTCTTTGCTGTCTGCTATTATGGTAGAATTATCTTCATATCTGGAGAAGGAAATGGCACCCCACTCCAGTACTCTTGCCTGGAAAATCCCATGGATGGAGGAGCCTAGTAGGCTGCAGTCCATGGGGTCGCTAAGAGTCAGACACGACTGAGCGACTTCACTTTCACTTTTCACTTTCCTGCATTGGAGAAGAAAATGGCAACCCACTCCAGTGTTCTTGCCTGGAGAATCCCAGGGATGGGGGAGCCTGGTGGGCTGCCGTCTATGGGGTCGCACAGAGTCGGACACGACTGAAGTGACTTAGCAGCAGCATCTTCATATCTGAGGTCATTAATATTTCTTGTGGAAATCTTGATTCTAGCTTTTGATTTATTTAACCCTGTATTTCACATGATGTACTCTGCACATGAGTGCATGTGCACTCATATATGTAGCCTTGATGTATTCCTTTCCCAACTTTGAAGCAGTCTGCTGTTCAGTGTTTGGTTCTAACTGTTGCTCCTTGACCTGAAAACAAGTTTCTCAGGAGGCCATTAAAAGGTCTGGTATTCCCATCTCTTTAAGATTTTCCCACACTTTGTTGCGACCCACAAATTCACAGGATCTATGGTTGTCAATGAAGCAGGTGTTTTTCTGGTTTCTCTAAGCCATAACACTGGAGTGGGTAGCCATTCCCTTCTCCAGGAGATCTTCTCAACCCAGGGATTGATCCCAGCTCTCCTGTACTGCAGGAGAATTATTTACCAGCTGAGGTACAAGAGAAACCCTAGATTACTAGAGTGGATAGCCTATCCCTTCCCCAGCAGATCTTCCTGACCCAGGAATCGAATTAGGGTCTCCTGCATTGCAGGTAGCTTCTTTACCAACTGAGCTATCAGGGAAGCCCAAGTAAGAATGAAAGACAAATGTAAAAGATTGCAGACTATTCTTAGCATGTCTTATGGAGCTGTCTTCCCTCTATGCCTAGATATAACTGGACTGTTAGCAAACTTTGTTTCCCCATAATAAAACATTCTCCTCAAAAACCTGTAAAAGTGGACTTTAACAACAATTTCAGATGCACGAGCAAATGGACAAGAATTTTTCATTCATATTTGCTTGTCAAACATGAGAGAAAAGCCACACAGACTATTGTGTAACCATCCTGCACTATTTCTAACCCACTGAAGACCTGCCAATACATTTCAGTAAAAGGATCAAAGTGTAATAAAATAAATATTTTGCTTCTCTGCTAATAACCAAGCCTAATGTGTTAAATAACTTTGGTCTCTTTAAACCTAGTAATGTGCATATGTCAGTTCAGATCCACCAGTTTATACCTCCCCATCTTATTCCCTAGTAACTATTTAAAAAACATAACAGTGTAAATCAACTTTACTCCAATTTTTTTTTTTTAATTAAAGACACAAATAAACCTAGATTTCAGTTTGTGAGGTTGAGCATCTATTGTGAAGCATATAAGCATATAACCTTGTACCATTCAAGTATCAGAGACAGCATCTGTGCTGAATGAGAGAGCTATATTTGGGCTTCATATACATAAATATATTCAGCTTATGGGTGTATAATAAAGGATTATGCTTTCTGTGTATAATATTATGATATATATATATATATATATATATATATATATATACACACACACACACAAACACATTCAGTAAATATTCCCTCTCTATTGTATCTGCCTTCCTTCAGATTAATTTATTTAGCCATATAAACATTTACATAAAACACAGAAAACATAAACAAGCTGATTCCTTGCAAATGGATCCATTTCCATACATAATGCAATTTGTAAATAGTTCTTTAGTTTATACCATGGACTGAAGAGCGCCAAGCTTCCCTGTCCAGCACGAACTCCCAGAACATACTCAAACTCATGTCCATCGAGTCAGTGATGCCATCCAACCATCTCATCCCCTTCTTCTTCTGCCCTCAATCTTTCCATCATCAGGGTCTTTTCCAATGAGTCAGTTATTTGCATCAGGTGGCCGAAGTATTGGGTTTTCACTTCAGCATCAGTCCTTCCAATGAATATTCAAGACTACTTTCCTTTAGGATTGACTGGTTTGATATCCTTGAAGTCCAAGAGACTCCCAAAAGTCTTCTCCAACACCACAGTTCAAAAGCATCAATTCTTCTGTGCTCAACGTTCTCTACAGTCCAACTCTCACGTTTACGCATGACTACTGGAAAAAACATAGCTTTGGTTAGATGGACCTTCGTTGGCAAAGTTATGTCTCTGCTTTTTAATATGCTGTCTAGGTTGGTCATAGTTTTTCTTCCAAGGGGCAAGAGTGTTTTAATTTCATGGCTAGAGTCACAATCTTCAGTGATTTTGGAGCCCCCCAAAATAAAGTCTCTCACTGTTTCCAAAGTTTGTCCATCCATTTCCCATGAAGTGATGGGACCAGATGCCATGATCTTAGTTTTCTGAATGTTGAGTTTTAAGCCAACTTTTTCACTCTCCTCTTTTACTTTCAAGAGGTTGTTTAGTTTTTCTTTGTTTTCTGTCATACGGGTGGTGTCATCTGCATATCTGAGGTTATTGGTATTTCTCCTGATAATCTTGATTCCAGCTTGTTCTTCATCCAGTCCAGCATTCCAGGTGATGTACTCTGCACATAAGTTAAATAAACAGGGTGACAACACACAGCCTTGACATACTCCTTTCCATTTGGAACCAATCTGGTGTTTCATGTCCAGTTCTAACTGTTGCTTCTTGAACTGCACACAGATTGTTCAGGAGACATGTCAGGTGGTCTAGTATTCCTATCACTTTAAGAATTTTCCACTCTTTGTTATGATCCACACAATCAAAGGCTTTTGTATATTCAATAAAGCAGAAGTAGACGTATTTTTGGAACTCACTTGCTTTTTTGATGATCCAACCATTGTTGGGAACTTGATCTCTGTTTTCTCTGCATTTTCTAAATCCAGCTTGACCATCTGGAAGTTCACAGTTCATGTACTGTTGAAGTCTGTCTTGGATAATTTTGAGCACTACTTTGCTAGTGTGTGAGATGAGTGCAATTTATGTTCTTTGGCATTGCCTTTCTTTGGGATTTGAATGAAAACTGAACTGTTCCAGGCCTGTGGGCATTACTAAGTTTTCCACATTTTCTAGCATATTGAGTGCCGCATTTCTTTTAGGATTTGAAATAGCTCAACTGAAATTCCATCACCTCCACTAACCTTGTTCATAGTGATGCTTCCTAAGGCCCACTTGATTTCACCTTCCAGGATGTCTGGTTCTAGGTGAGTGATCACACCATTATGATGATCTGGGTCATGAAGATCTCTTTTGTATAGTCCTTCTGTGTATTCTTGCCACCTCTTAATATCTTCTGCTTCTGTTAGGTTCATACCATTTCTGTCCTTTATTGTGTCCATCTTTGCATGAAATGTTCCCTTGTTATCTTTAGCTTTCTTCAAATGATCTCTAGTCTTTCCCATTCTATTATTTTCCTCTATTTATTTGCACTGATCAAGGAGGAAGGCTTTCTTATCTCTCCTTGATCTTCTTCGGAACTCTGCATTCAAATGGGTATATCTTTCGTTTTCTCTTTTGCCTTTATCTTCTCTTATTTTTTCAGCTGTTAGTAAGGCCTCCTCAGACAACCATTTTGCCTTTTGCGTTTCTTTTTCCTGGGGATGGTCTTGATCACTGCTTCCTGTACAATGTCACAAAGCTCCATCCGTAGTTCTTCAGGCACTTTGTCTATTATATCTAATCCCTTGAGTCTAGTTGTCGCTTCCATTGCATAATCGTGAGGGGTTTGATTTAGGTCATGTCTGAATGGTCTAGTGGTTTCCTCTACTTTCTTCAATATAAGTGTGAATTTGGTAATAAGGAGTTCATGATCTGAGCCACAGTCAGCTCCTGGTCTTGTTTTTGCTGACTGTGTAGAGCTTCTCCATCTTTGGCTGCAAAGAATATAATCAATATGATTTCAGTATTCATCTCGTGATGTCCATGTGTAGAGTCTTCTCTTGTGTTGTTGGAAGAGGGTGTTTACTATAACTAGTCTGTTCTCTTGTCAAACTCTGTTAGCCTTTGGCCTGCTTTGTTTTGTACTCCAAGGACAAATTTGCCTGATACTCCAGGTATCTCTTGACTTCTTACTTTTGCTTTCCAGTCCCCTATAATGAAAAGGACATCTTTTTTGAATGTTAGTTCTAGAAGGTCTTGTAGGTCTTCATAGAACCATTCAACTTCAACTTCTTCAGCATTACTGGTTGGGGCATAGACTTGGATTACTGTGATATTGAATGGTTTGCCTTGGAAACAAACAGAAATCATTCTGTCATTCTTTAGTTTGCATCCAAGTACTGCTTTTCAGACTGTTTTGTTGACTGTGATGGCTACTCCATTTCTTCTAAGGGATTCTTGCCCACAGTAGTAGATATAATGGCCATATGAGTTAAATTTACCCATTCGAGTCCATTTTAGTTCACTGATCCCTAAAATGTCGATGTTCACTCTTGCCCTCTCCTGTTTGACCACTTCCAATTTGCCTTGTTTCATGGACTTAATATTCCAGTTTCCTATGCAATATTTCTCTTTACAGCATCGGACTTTGCTTCCATCACCAGTCACATCCACAACGGGGTGTTGTTTTTGCTTTTGCTCTGTCTCTTCATTCCTTCTGGAGTTATTTCTCCACTGATCTCCCATTAGGCACCTACAAACCCGAGGAGTTCATTTTTCAGTGCCCCATATTTTTGCCTTTTCATGCTACATGGGGTTATCAAGGCAAGAGTACTGAAGTGCCTTGTCATTCCCTTCTCCAGTGAGCCACGTTTTGTCCAAATTTTCCACCATGATCGAACCATCTTGAATGGCCCTATATGGCATGGCTCATAGCTTTATTGAGTTAGACAAGTCTTTGGTCCATGTGATCAGTTTGTTTAGTTTTTTTTTGTGTGTGACTGTAGTTTTTATTTTGCTTTCACTCTGATGGATAGCATAAGAGGCTTATGGAAGTTTCCTGATGGCAGATACTGACTGAGGGAGAAACTGAGTCTTGTTCTGATGGGCAGGTCCATGCTTAGTAAATCTTTAATCCAATTTTCTGTTGATGAGTGGGGCTTTGTTCTCTCCCTGTTGTTTGACCTGAGGCCAAACTATGGTGGAGGTAGATAATGGTGACCTCTTTCAAAAGTTCCCTTGAATACAATGCCAGACTCAGTGCCCCCAACCCTGTAGCAGAGTACCATTGACCCATGCATCCTGGACACTTGTGGGCAAATCTGGTTCAGTTTCTTGTGGGGTCACTCATTGCTCCTTTCTCCTGGGTCTTGGTGCACACAAGGTTCTGTTTGTGCCCTCCCAGAGTCTGTTTTCCCAGTCCTGTGTAAGCTCTGGTGGTTCTATGGTGGGGTTAATGGTGACCTCCTCCTTATGCCACACCCGGGTCTGCTGCACCCAGAGCCTCTGCCCCTGCAGCAGGCCACTGCTGACCCATATCATATATATAACATATACCATATATATAACTGGTATTTTATGTATGTGTTCTTCAATTTAACATTACTTTTGTGTGTGTGTGTATGTATGTGTGTGTTTAACAGTATTTAATTACTTACCAAGATCTTTCCATGTGGCTCAGCAGTAAAGAAACTGCCTGGCAATGCAGGAAAAGTGGCTTTGATCCCTGCGTCAGGAAAATCCCTTAAAGAAGGAAATGACAACTCACTCCAGCATTCGTGCCTGAGATATCCCATGGACAGATGGACCTGGTAGGCTGTAATCCATGGGGTAAAAAGATCTGGTTTTCAGAGGGATTCAGTTCCGTTGCCTAGTCGTGTCTGACTCTTTGTGACCCCATGGACTGCAGCATTCCAGGCTTCCCTGTCCATCACCAACTCCTAGAGCTTGTTCAAACTCATGTCCATTGCATCAGTGATGCCATTCAACCAGCTCATCCTCTGTTGTCCCCTTCTAAAGGGATTGAATCTCATTATAATCTTTATTTATAATCCAAGATCTTTATTTTGGAGTCCATGGAGATTTAAATAAAACAGTGTAGTAACTATTACCTGATACTGTTTGATTTAAATCCCCTATGTTGAGATACTACCCCAAACTATTACATTTTCCTTTGTGATTAAAGAACTAAAAAATGTATTCCAGAACTTATGAGTTTTTTTAAATGAGGTTTTCTTCATATTTTCAACTCTTGTCTTTCTCTGTTTTACTGTGTGAATCAGTACACATTGTCTTCCACAGGCAGTTTTTGGCTCACTCTCTTCTTTGTGATCACTTTAGTGACAGAAGTGTTAGGGGCTCAAATTAACGCCTGGAGCAGAAGAGCAGCCATTCCTCCACACTAAATTCTTGAAACCTCACAGGAATAAACTAAACAGTTGCAATTAGGGAAAAGGACAGACTCCAACAACAGTCTGAATAAAAAAGAATGAGATATTACTTTAAGGAAATCACAGGTAGACTTTAATTTGAATTCATCAGCACTTCATGGATCAATCCTACTTGCCAAGCATTAGCAAACGATCTTCATAGCTCCTGTTATTGGTTTTATCTTATGAAATTATATTTAGCTTACTAATTAAATGGATAAATGATGATAATTTTGTGTTTGGTGAAAAGTAAGAAAGTTCATTATATTCCTATTAATCAGCTTTCTTGAGGCTTAGTTACTGTATGTGTCTGTGTGTGTATGTATATGTACGTGCATGTATATGTACTAAGATTGGACACATCTTTAGGAAAGAATGCACGCTATGCATATTTTTTAAATACCTCTTTTAGAATAACAGGAAATTGTAGAACATGTTTAGTTTTGCAAGTGCTGTCAAGTTTTACAATCTAAATTATTCTTGAAGACATTTTCTAAAGGCTCTGTATTTTTTGTGATGGCAGATCAGGTTATGTGAACCAAGCTTTAATTAAATATTCCTAAAACTGTATATTGAAAAAAAAAATCTTAAAAGAACCAGATATTCTATCAGGAAAGATATTCTATCAGGAAAGAAGCAATTATTAGGCTAAAGTGAAGAAAAAATGAACCAAGAGATGCACTTATGAATTACAGTAAACGTGAACATTTATTTTGACGTATCTGTGGGAATAAAGAACAAAGACTAGTTTCTACAGAAAGAAAATAATCTAATAGGAGAATGCTCCATAATAAGCTGCAGTAAATAATATACCTTTGGGACAAAGGTAAACAACAAAAGGACTAGACTTTTGTAGAATTACAGTGTGGTGAGTATAAGATGAGGCCAGGGTGATAATATGGCAAAGTTGGGGATAGGAGATGGAGCTGAAGGCACTGTGCTTTGTAGGTCATTGTTAAGACTTTGCTATTTAAGAAGGACAGCAAATCACTGAAACATTTTAAGCAGATAAATGATATTCTCTTTTCATTTTTACTGTTCTGGCTGTGGTATGGAGAAAAAGCTGAATTAAACATGGACAGGAGCAAAGAGAAAACTTAGGAGGCTATTACAATAATTCAGAAGGCTTCCCTGGTAGTTCAGCTGGTAAAGAATCCACCTGCAATGTAGGAGAACCTGGTTCAATTCCTGGGTCACAAAGATTTGCTGGAGAAGAGATAGGCTATCCACTCCAGTGTTCTTGGGCTTCCCTTGTGGCTAGCTGGTAAAGAATCTGCCTATAATTCCCGAGACTTGGGTTCAATCCCTGGGTTGGGAGGATGCCCTGGAGAAGGGAACAGCTACACACTCCAGTATTCTGGTCTGGAGAATTCGATGAACTGTATAGTCCATGGGATTGTAAAGCTTCAGGCATGACTGATCAACTTTCATATTTCACCAAAAGAATCCAGACAAAGACAATGGTAGTGAGGAGAGGATAATGAAGAAAGCTGAAAATCTGGATATATTCTGATTGAGTGTTAGCCAGATTTCCTCAACCATTGAATATAGAATGAAAAAGAGACAAATCCAAAGTTGTGCTGAAAACAGCTGGAAATATAAACTTTCTGTTATCTAGATTGAAGAAGCAGTCACAGGGCTCATGTTTTGAAACTGCCAAATTTGAAATACTGTTGAGCATTCAAGTAGAGTTCTGAGTAGTAAGTTGGATTTATGACTGGCTATATGATACACTTAAGACTAATCATCATGTAGGTAGAATCTTTACTCATGAGACTAGATGAGATTGCCAATGGAGTGGAGGTAGATAGAGGAATAAAGGTGATGGACCCTAGATAGTGTCAGTAGTAAGTGACCATAATTGTAGCTAGCACATTATTATGACTCCAGTACATATCAGTGCATTCATTAGAAATGTTTTAATTGCCAGAAACAAACAACTTTTAAAAGGATAGGAGATCTTTATACCCAGGAAGTCCAGGACTGCTGCTGCTTCTGAAGTTGCCCCATAATGAAATTAGTTGGCCAGGCTCTTTTATTTCTCATACCCAACCATCACCTGACCTTATGCTTGAATTTAAAGTAGTTATTGCAACTTCATGTGAAAAACAGAAAGACAGAAGGAAGGACAGGGAAGGAAGGGAAAGAAGAGTCATGCTAGTCAAGTCTATCTTTTTAAAAATAATTTTCTGGAAACCTCAAGCAGAAATTTCTGCAGCTTCTTAAAGTAGTAGCTGCAAGATAATCTAGAAATACATTTCATCTTTGCCTGCCCTATAGAAGTGGTCAGCAAACTTTCAATGCAAAGGGCCATAGTAAGTATGGCAGCCGTTTCATGCCATGTGGTCTCTGCCTCAGCTACTCAACGTTGCCACTGTAGTTAAAAAAAAAAAAAAAAAAAAAAAGGATGAAAAATATCTAAGTGAATGAGTGTGACTGTGTTTTAACAAAATTTGTTTACCAAACAAGCAGTCCTCCAAATGTGGCCTGTGGGTGGTAGCTTGATAATTCCTACTCATTTAAGTAAAAGAAAGAAAAAAGGGAGACTGTTTTGGGGCTTTGTATGGAGACAGGGAGATATTTTACAGTGTGTATTCCAGGGAGATAATATATAGAAAGGATAATCTGACACTAATAGGAAGAATACTAGATAATAGAGAGAAAAAGCAGACTTACATTCAGTTCTAGTACTTAATATCAATGTGACCTTGAATAAGTCACTTAACCTTGTAGTGCCAAGTTTTCTCATTAATGAAATGAAGATAATAAAACCTGTCTCACCTACCTCTACAGATTGCTGGGAAAATTGAATCAAATAATGAGAAGTGAAATGAATTGAACTGTCTGTTGTTCACAAATATATGATACTTACAGGCCAGGCCCCCCACCCCCCCCCCCAAAAAAAAAATCCATTGCATCAAGTATATTGAACTCTTTTGAAAGTATCTTTTTTTATAGAATTACAAAATGAAACATAACACACTGAAGGAAGATAAAAATGTTACTTTTGTAGCCTATTCCTGCTGAGAAAAGTGAGGAGAGGAAAGTGAACTCATGTGAATTATTGAAAGGTGTAAGTGAAAAATGAATAGATATATAAAAATCAGAAGAGTAAGGCTTATCATATATAGTTAACAGAAAATACAATTCTAACAATAGTTTGGAGAAAAATTCATTATATGGTATATTTAAACTAGCACATCTTTATAAATGCTAATTTATTATATAAAATGCAAGCAATGACTTTATATACATAGACATAATTTTCTGGGTTACTTTGATATTTTCCTTTTATTGAATACAGAGCCATTTGGGACCTAGCCTTAGACATCTTCAGTTATGGCCATAAACTCATCCCCATTTCTCAGTTTGCTCTAAAACTCTCAGGAAATTATTTCACTTATCTTGGATTCATTTTCTTCCTGTGTGGAATGTGGACATTAAATTACATATCTTTGTTGTTCATTGCTTAGTCGTTGTCTCCTGACATTTGCTGAAAATCACGTCCACTGAGTCGGTGAGGCCATCCAACCATCTGATCCTCTGTTGTCCCCTTCTTCTCCTTCCCTCAGTCTTACTCAGCATCAGGGTCTTTTCCAGTGATTTGACTCTTTGCATCGGTGGGCAAGTGTTGGAGCTTCAGCTTCACCATCAGTCTTTCCAATGAATATTCAGGGTTAATTTCCTTTAGGATGGACTGATTTTTATCTCCTCCTTGCCCAAGGGACTCTCAAAATCTTCTCCAGCACAACAGTTCAAAAGCATCAATTATTCAATGCTCAGCTTTCTTCATTGTCTGACTCACATCTGTACATGACTACAGGAAAAACCATAGCTTCAACTATACAAACCTTTGCTGGCAAAATGATGTCTCTGCTTTTTAATATCCTGTCTAGTTTTGTCTTTGCTTTTCTTCCAAGGAGCAAGTGTCTTTTAATTCCATGGCTGCAGTAACTGTACACAGTGATTTTTGGAGCCTGAGTGATAGCTTATAGTAAACTTTGCTTTATATCATCTTTTTGTAGGTTGGCAAACATAAATCACCCAAAGCTATGTCATTTGTAAAAGCAACTTCGCAATGTCTATGTTAATTAGATCAATAGACAAACATCAATACCAGATATCAATTCACTAGTGAATATCCCACAGTTCTCACAGGCCTGAAATTCATTTCAGTTTAATTTTCTTGAATTGGAATTGTTTGGTTTAAAAGTGCCTAATTCTCTTTAGGCCAATTAAACAGAGCTCATTGACCAATTAGCCCTCAGCAACATTATCCAAAGATGAAGACACACACACTGAGACACACATAAATCTGGACAGTCAGAAACCTCACAGTTTTCCATTTGAAATTGAAAATGTCTCTTGGCCTTATTTTATTTTTCCCCCCTTTGGCCTGAAGTCCTTCTACCAATTTGCTCATGGCTGGAGTCCCAGACAGAGTGGGTGGTGTATCTCAAGGACATGGTAAAAGTTAACTTCAGTTTTTTTCCCAGTGTGTTACTGTTTCTCAGGCAGGATTGCCAAAAATGTATTTTAACAAGCCAGCTTTTTCCTAATTGCATGTACAAGAACAACTGGTTTTACAATTTCAAAAAGATTTCATTTTACCCAATTTTCTCTATAGTCTAAGGAATATCATGGCCATTTGGTGTCAAAAATATAATCTCTCCTTTTTGTAGCCATAGTATTATAGCTAAAATTTGAACCAGAAAGTGTTCAAATTGGCTCTGATGACAGGGGTAGACTGAATGATAAGCCACTGTCCCAGCAGTGATTGTCTCTCAGGAGGAGAGGTCTTCTCTTACAGCAAAGAAAGCCTGCATATAAGGGAATTTTTAGGCTCTGGGGTTCAAACTCATCCCAGTTTTTCCAAGATACACTTCAAAAGGTTGGTCCTGGAATTGTTAGCTTCCACCTTTAAGAGAGAAAAGTGTGGTGCTCAGTGTCATGGCTTTTTACCTTCCAGAGGTGTCCCTCCCTGCTCTAGATGGGAGTGGAAACCAATCTTCCACCCAAGTTTCCTTCCCTGGCCAGAGTTAACCCATCTCTTACCAGTGCAGGTGTCCCAGTAACATCCCCCCTCATGTTACCACTGAGGCGGGGTGGTGATGCATCAGGGGTAGACCTGATGGCATCCCAGATTGATGTCCAGTTCCTCACCATTAACACCTTGGCTTGATTTCCCCTTTTTCTGCAGTGCCAGCCGGGGCAGAGCAGAGTAGTCTTCCAGAATGTCTTCCATGCAAGACACCACTAGGGGAAACATCTGTCTTTTACATGCCTATGCACATTCCTGAGCATATTCCTGACTGTAGTAGAAGTGTTAAGTCCAGATCAGCCTATGTGATAGCAAAGGAGGTGCTGGAGGGCCACCCTATGAGGGGAATAATAGTAATAATACTTTTTCCTGTCCATGGAGTGTCAAAGTCAGCCTTTCTATTTCTGTCCAGCAGATTATACCGAAAGAATATCTAAGGAGTTGAGACAGGAGCCCTAAGAGAACTTTTTCTGGTCTGCTAAGAGCTAGTGCCTCCACGGGAAGAATCCCACTGCATTTCCAGTCTGCCCAAACATGAGATTGCTCCAATCTATGTCCTCAGGAAACTCACACTCACCAGCAATGCCTCAATCCATATAGTCTAGAGGCATTGCTGTGACAAAACCCTGCCTGTGGGTCTCTGGGGTCAGGATGGTGATTCCCAGCCTGAGAAATGTCCCTGAAGCTACAGCTCCAGCTAGCTCCCCAATGTGTTTCTGCCTGCAATGTCCTGCAAAACTTGGAATGGGAATCCTGCTAGAAAAACACAACAACAGCATGGATTCCAATTCCCCTGAAAGCTACAATCAATAGGCACATGAAGTTAGTAGCTTTAATTCCCCAAGCAGTTATAAAATGCTAAGAGAGGCCAGAAAAAACTGTTCGAGGAAAAGAAGTTCGGTCTGTACGCTTCTGAGTTAGTAAAGAAGAGATTTTACAACAAAAGAGAAAAAAAAAGCTCCAGTTCTGAGTATACTTACCTTGTCTTGAAGATCCCAGGTTAGCCACCAAGATGATAGCTTATGGTGAATGGGGAACAGTGCTGCCGGACTAGTGGTCTCTGAAGAAGATTTAACTCTGGGACCAAAGGCCCAAGTCTCAGCCATTCAGCTTTGTGCAGATTTTAGTTAAAGTGAAAGTGACAGAAAAAGCTTCTGACATAGACATTGAAGAGGGCAGGAGAGTATCTGCTTCACTAGATTCAGTTCAGTTCACTCAGTTGTGTCCAACCCTTTGCTACCCCATGAATCACAGAATGCCAGGTCTCCCTATCCATCACCAACTCCTGGAGTTTACTCAAACTCATGTCCATCGAGTAGGTGTTGCCATCCAGCCATCTCATCCTCTGTCGTCCCCTTCTCCTCCTGCCCCCAATCCCTCCCAGCATCAGAGGCTTTTCCAACGAGTCAACTCTTCGCATGAGGTGGCCAAAGTATTGGAGTTTCAGCTTCAGCATCAGTTCTTCCAAGGAACACCCAGGAATGATCTCCTTTAGGATGGACTGAATGGATTTCCTTGCAGTCCAAGGGACTCTCAAGAGTATTCTCCAACCAAATAGTTCAAAAGCATCAACACTTCGGTGCTCAGCTTTCTTCACAGTCTAACTCTAACATCCATGCATGATCACTGGAAAAACCATAGCCTTGACTAGATGGACCTTTGTTGACAAAGTAATGTCTCTGCTTTTTAATATGCTATCTAGGTTGGTCATAACTTTCCTTCCAAGAAGAACGAGTCCTTTAATTTCATGGTTGCAATCACCATCTGCAGTGATTTTAGAGCCCAAAAAAATAAAGTCTGATACTGTTTCCCCATCTATTTCCCATGAAGTGATGGCACCAGATTCCATGATCTTCATTTTCTGAATGTTGAATTTAAGCCAATTTTTTCACTCTCCTCATTCACTTTCATCAAGAGGCTTTTTAGTTCCTCTTCACTTTCTGTCATAAGGATGGTGTCATCTGCATATCTGAGGTTATTGACATTTCTCCTGGCAATCTTGATTCCAGCTTATGCTTCTTCCACCCCAGCGTTTCTCATGATGTACTTTGCATATAAGTTAAATAAGCAGGTTGACAATATACAGCCTTGATATACTCTCTTTCCTATTTGGAACCAGTCTTTTGTTCCATATCCAGTTCTAACTATTGCTTCCTGACCTGCATACAGGTTTCTCAAGAGGCAGGCCAGGTGGTCTGGTATTCCCATCTCTTGAATAATTTTCCACAGTTTATTGTGATCCACACAGTCAAAGGCTTTGGCATAGTCAATAAAGTAGAAATAGATGTTTTTCTGGAACTCTCTTGCTTTTTTGAGGATCCAGCGGATGTTGGCAATTTGATCTTTTGTTGCTCTGCCTTTTCTAAAACCAGCTAGAACATCTGGAAGTTCACCGTTCATGTATTGCTGAAGCCTGGCTTGGAGAATTTTGAGGATTACTTTACTAGCATGTGAGATGAGTGCAATTTTGCGGTAGTTTGAGAATTTTTTGGCATTGCCTTTCTTTGGGCTTGGAATGAAAACTGACCTTTTACAGTCCTGTGGCCACTGCTTAGTTTTCCAAATTTGCTGGCATATTGAGTGCAGCACTTTCACAGCATACTCTTTCAGGATTTGAAATAGCTCAACTGGAATTCCATCATCTCCACTGGCTTTGTTCATAGTGATGCTTTCTAAGGCCCTCTTGACTTCACATTCCAGGATGTCTGGCTCTAGGTGAGGGATCACACCATTGTGATTATTTGGGTCATGAAGGTCTTTTTTTGTACAGTTATTTTGTGTATTCTTGCCACCTCTTCTTAATATCTTCTGCTTCTGTTAGGTCCATACCATTCCTGTCCTTTATCAAGCCCATCTTTGCATGAAATGTTCCCTTGATATCTCTAATTTTCTTGAAGAGATCTCTAGTCTTTCCCATTTTGTTGTATTCCTACATTTCTTTGCATTGATCGCTTTCTTATGTCTCCTTGCTATTCTTTGGAACTCTGCATTCAGATGCTTATATCTTTCCTTTTCTCCTTTGCTTTTCGCTTCTCTTCTTTTCACAGCTATTTGTAAGGCCTCCTCAGACAGCCCTTTTGCTTTTTTGCATTTATTTTCCAAGGGGATGGTCTTGCTCCCTTCATCCTGTACAATGTCATGAACCTTCTTCCATAGTTCATCAGGCACTCTATCAGATCTAGTCCATTAAATCTACTTCTCACTTCCACTCTATAGTCATAAGGGATTTGATGTAGGTCATACCTGAATGGTCTAGTGGTTTTCCCTACTTTCTTCAATTTAAGTCTGAATTTGGCAATAAGTTGTTCATGATCTGAGCCACAGTCTTCTCCTGGTCTTGTTTTTGCTGACTCTATACAGCTTCTTCATCTTTGGCTGCAAAGAATATAAATTAAGCTGGACCTTATATACTTCTCAACTATCTGATGAGAATAGATTAAAAAAAAAAAAAAACCTCAAGGCTGTGAGAATTTTGCCCAGACTGTTTTCCATAATGTTCATCCTGGGATGACATCAGCACAAGATTATCCAGAAGAAAACAGGTTAGGTCATATCTCAAGGCTGTGGAAATTTTTACCCAGAGCTTTTCCCATAACATACATCCAAAGCTCAAAAAAAAAAAAAAAAAAAGCCTGTCCTTGAACAAGAGATACCGTTGCCTATAAGGCCTGTTTGTCTAAGGCAAAAGAATGTGAAAAAGAATGAATATTCACCTCTTCCTTAAAGGGGTCTCAGGCTTGGACTCCTTGTCAACCTGCCTAAGTAAACTCTCTCACAAGAAAACACAATCTCTTACTGTTTCCACTTTTTCCCCTTCTATTTACCATGAAGTGATGGTACCAGATGCCATGATCTTAGTTTTCTGAATGTTGAGTTTTAAGACAACTTTTTCACTGTCCTCTTTCACCTTCATCAAGAGTTTCCTCTTTGCCTTCTGCCATTAGGATGGTGTCTCTGCTTCTGAGGTTATTGATATTTCTCCCAGCAATCTTGATTCCAACTTATGCTTCATCTAGCCCAGCATTTCTCATAATGTACTCTGCATATAACTTAAATAAGCATAGTGATAATCAACAGTATTGATGTACTCCTTTCCCAATTTTGAACCAGTCTGTTGTTCCATATTCAGTTCTAACTGCTGCTTCTTGACCTGCATACAGGTATCTATCTATAATTTATTTAGAAATTCCATCCACCAAATTCATTGTGAAATTCAATATTTTTCTCACATATAATTTTGCTAAATAAATGTTGCATTATATTTTTAGATTTTTTTCCAGTTATATATTGGCCAAACAATAGAATGAAAGACTTACAAAGTCTACAATGTTTGAATATAAAAAGCAGAGATACAGTCTATCAAGAAAATGTTAATGAAAGAATGTTCTATCAGGTTTAGCTGTATATTTTTGCTGCCTTTCCAAGAAGGAAATTTGAAGTTCTTACCAGTCTCGATATCTAACCAAAGCCCAGGCACTCTCGGTGATGTGTTGGTCTCTGCATGAAAAATGGATATACATTCTCTTGATTAGAGATCAATGATACACATTCCTTACCAAATAGTGAATGGTGAAGGAGACACTGGAAAACCACCATGAATGCATGAAATAAGAACAGGAGACATAAAAGTCATTGGTCAGAAGTAACTGCAATATCCACGTGTGCTGAAGTTGTGAGGGGGCCCTTAAACTGGGGCTCATATGTTTCCTTGATCAGAGCCTGATTCCATTTCCCAGCATCAGCAACCACATACATTTTTCTTCATGCTTTGGATTTGACTTCAGGGAGTTCTTTTTTTGTTTGTTTTGTTTTGTTTTTCATCCTTCCAGACTACATCAGAACAGAGGATATGAAAATTTGCTTTCTCTTGAGTTTGTGCAGGTTTTTATTTTTTTAACCTTTTTCACATTTTCAGAAAATTTGGGTCATTGTAATTCTCAAATAGTCACAGAGATTCAGAGAGGTAGAGGTTTAACAGAACAACTCCCTTAAAGATATATCTTTTTAAAGAAAGAAAAATTCATTTCATTTATTTATTTGTGGTTGTTCTGCTCCTTCATTGTTGCACACAAGCCTTCTCTAGTTGTCGAAAAAGGGGATACTCCTGTTTGCAGTGAATGGGCTTCTCATTGTATTGGCTTCTTCTGTTGCAGAGCACAGGTTCTAGGCAAACAGACTTCAGTGCTCAATAGCATGCAGGCTCAGTAGTTGTGGACCATGGCTTAGTTGCTCTGTAACATGTGAGATATTCCCGGACCAGGGATCAAACCCATGGATCCTGAACTAGCCAGTAGATTCTTAACCACTATCCTACCAGGGAAGTTTCTAATTCTTTTTCATGATACCAGGAAAAGATTAAAACTTTTTAAAATGATTCAGTATGTAGCTAATCTTGTTCTTACTATTATTGTTCACTCCACCTTTAGAGTGAGATACTTGTTATTGTATCTTATATGTTTAATTTTCTAAATTACTCTTTCCCCATTTTTGCTAACTCCTGTTCTCATCACTCTGTTACTGTTCTGCATCATTAATTTAATGCATATTAAGGTCTATGTATCCCTGGTCGTGTATGGATGTGAGAGTTGGACTGTGAAGAAAGCTGAGCACCGAAGAATTGATGCTTTTGAACTGTGGTGTTGGAGAAGACTCTTGAGAGTCCCTTGGACTGCAAGGAGATCCAACCAGTCCATTCTGAAGGAGATCAGCCCTGGGATTTCTTTGGAAGGAATGATGCTGAAGCTGAAACTCCAGTACTTTGGCCACCTCATGCGAAGAGTTGACTCATTGGAAAAGACTCTGATGCTGGGAGGGATTGTGGGCAGGAGGAGAAGGGGACGACAGAGGATGAGATGGCTGGATGGCATCACTGACTCAATGAACGTGAGTCTGGGTGAACTCCGGGATTTGGTGATGGACAGGGAGGTCTGGCGTGCTGCGATTCATGGGGTCGCAAAGAGTCAGACACGATTGAGTGACTGAACTGAACTGAACTGATCCCTGGCCTGTGGTGGCTTTAAATAAATACTGGATTTCTCTGGCCAGAGGATCCATTCTACCCCTGAGTCAAGTACATGGGTAGTGGATTAAGATTCTGATTATTTATTCTCTGTCTTCCCACCTGGAGTCTTACTCTTGGGATGATCCCTGTGAATCCCATAGTACACTGATTAGACTTTTGAACATTCTAGACCTTCAAGTAACATGAAACTACTGGAAGCATACAGGAGATAACCAAAAAAAAAAAAAAAAAAAAAAGAAAGAAAGAAAGGAGTATGATCTGTCCTTAGAATACATCTCAACTGTAGGCAGTGGCACTGCTTTAATTTTGAAAAAGCAACAATGTCTGAACCAGAAATAGGAATCCCAAAAGGATTTGATTACTTGTTAACCTGAACAGCAAATAGTAGAACCAGAAAACTGTTGTTAGATCTTGGACCATATAATCTCCCAGAATTAAGCAACTTGTCTTATAAATGTCTTGCATCACAGTTTTAGAAAGTACAAAAAATGTACGTGACATGACACATATGAAACCTCCTTGGTACAGCCAGGTATTGCACAGGCTTCAGTGACTTTGAAAATGGTTGCTATCTGGACACCCAGCTGTTATCTGGAAGCTGTGTTTGACAAGTCTGTAATAAAGAGATTCAAATAATAATTTTAGGACATTCTCAAGAAAGTTCAGTAAACATCTTCTTTATAATGGACACATATTATTATCTTTGCAAATGATTACTGCAATGTAGAAATCTAAGTACAATTTTAAATTGACAATAACCACAGTTAACTTTAAGGACTATATTATGAATTTTCTTTTAGGGAAAGTCTTCTTGTTTAATGCTTTTAGAGTTAGATGGAAATGACTGTCAGCAGAATTTCAAATTTAAGAAAAACTGAAAATAGATTTTACTAATTAGTGATGTAAATTCTTATCTAGCATATAAGCAATTGCATTTAAACTTCAGAAACTTACATCAAACTTTAAATTGGATTTGGTCAACTTACTTAAAAATGTGAAATATTTATGTTCTAATTATGTGAGAATATTTTGCAACTCCTTTTGCTTAAAATATGTGGTAGTATAGTAACATATTCACAGCAGAGTTTTCCTTATTAAACTAAGAAAAGTCACAGGATTAAACATGTTTCTCTTGTTTCATTGAAATGATCTGACAGAAAGCAAACAAAAGGATAAAAAATGTGTACTTCTGAATTTTCCATTATGCCTGTGTTAGTTTCCTGTTTCTACCACAAGAAATCACCACAGATTATCTGCATTAAATTGTGAGGTGACTGGTTTCAAGGTATAAATACCAATTTACAGATAAGAGACTTAAACATTAAGGTGATTAATTTTCAAGTAGTAATACAACTACAAACAATTTCTCATATTGGTTCCTCCTTGAAAATGACTCAGCCAGCCTTTGTCCTTTTGCCTGTTCTCATGAAAAACGAAGAGCAAATACAGCTGTATTGTCAGAGATGGGTTATGGATGATCAGCTACACCAGTTCCTGGGCCCAGCACTCAGGTGGTACTCCTGTCCAATTTTATTGTCTAAACCTCATCCTCCGACAGCCAAAGTATTAGAACAGAACTGTTATTCCTAACTGGTAAGAAAATTCATTAAGTAGTCTCATTTCAAACTGCAACAGCAGCTTGAAAGATATTTTCTTTAAAACTTTATATATCATGAGAGTCTATTAAAGAAAATATTTTCTCTTGTGTATTTTAATCTATCAAATATATGTTCACCTTAATATGAATAGGTATATAACACAATTACTAAATATTTGGGAACATGAATGCATTTGCTTTACTTTTGATTTCTCACACTGAAAATTTTATTTGTAGTGTTTATTCTTTACCTTGAAAGTACTGAAAATCATGCAATAATTTAGAAATAAATGATATCTTTTTTGGCCAAAAGACAAACAAAAAAGCAAATGTATTGGCAATAAGTTGAGATCACGTTTCTCACCAAACTGCTATCTGCATATTATTAACATATTTCATAAATATTTGGAAATTTGATAAGGAAAATTATATTTCATAATTAACTTACTTCTTCCTTATTAATGATGTTAAACATATTTTCAAATACTATTCAGCTTTTCTATATCTTCTTTTATGAACAAATAGTTCATTATATTTTCATATTTTCTCATTGGATCATTTTTTTTTTTTTTACAGAGTAAATTATGTGAGCTCCATTAACATTTCTTTTTTTTTTAATTTTTTTATTTTATTTTTAAACTTTACAATATTATATTAGTTTTGCCAAATATCGAAATGAATCCGCCACAGGTATACATGTGTTCCCCATCCTGAACCCTCCTCCCTCCTCCCTCCCCATACCAACCCTCTGGGTCGTCCCAGTGCACCAGCCCCAAGCATCCAGTATCGTGCATCGAACCTGGACTGGAAACTCATTTCATACATGATATTATACATGTTTCAATGCCATTCTCCCAAATCTTCCAACCCTCTCCCTCTCTCACAGAGTCCATAAGACTGTTCTATACATCAGTGTCTCTTTTGCTGTCTCGTACTCAGGGTTATTGTTACCATCTTTCTAAATTCCATATATATGTGTTAGTATACTGTATTGGTGTTTTTCTTTCTGGCTTACTTCACTCTGTATAATAGGCTCCAGTTTCATCCACCTCATTAGAACTGATTCAAATGTATTCTTTTTAATGGCTGAGTAATACTCCATTGTGTATATGTACCATAGCTTTCTTATCCATTCGTCTGCTGATACATTTTTGTTTTTCTTATCATCATCTCTGTTCTCTTTATACAGTAATTTACTGCTTTGTGATATGATTTTAGTAAATAGTCATACTTAATTTGCATTCCCTTTAATTTCATTTACATGCTAATGCATATTAAAGTTAAATTTTTTAATGCTTAAAAATGTGTATTCTCCTTTGCAACTAACCTGTGATGTCAATAAGTCTGAAACTATCTTACAGTGCATTTCTCTTCAGTACAATAACTCAAATCACGCATCCTAAATATTCGTTTTTAGCATTTCAAGGAAATATAAATCTGACATCACTGTCTCATAAAACTTTTGTATAGAACCTAAATAAGTAAAAATAATCATTGAAGTAATGTATATATTTGGGAATTTAAATGCAGCTTCTATCACCATTTTTATCACATAACAATTTATAATACAAGATGCTCCTAAGGACAACTTAATATAACAGCAAAAGTCATTTTGAAATCTCTAAGTGAGGAAACTAATATAAAAGCTAACATATTCAAGATGATTTTAGTTTTCACCTTACTTACAAGTAACTTATTGCAGGATGAATGTATTCGATGTGACCTGTATAAATGAAGGGAAAAAAAGTCAAAATGAATTTCTCATCTGCAAAGACTCGCTCTGCTTCCAACCATTGAGAAAGAAACAACAGTTCCAGCTAACCACTGGGAAGATGCAAAATGCGGCCAGTCAGTGTCACCTGGAAGAACACTGATTCCGCCTCATTCTCATCTCAATGTAGACATCCCTTTACTGCTGATATAAACCTAAAAAGTTGTTCAGTTATATTTATAGTCCTCTTTCTCTCTTCTGCCTGGAGGCTTGGGAACTGCTTGCTTTCTTTATATCCCTTCTATAACTTGCAACAATATTTGCCACAAGGGGAGGAAAACGACAAAATAAAACTGCAGCTTGACAAATATCTGGTGAGTCAGTCAGCTTCGGTCCTGCAGTGCTGTCATGATCTGTATTTTGGTGACTCGTGATATTAAAATTCAGAAAAGGAGACACACTAAGGAAATATTTTTAAATGAAAATTTTAAATAATAGACTACAATCTTATGCAGGATACGCCTTGCTAACTTTATCTAATTTAAATTCAGGTTTCTTAAGGATCTTTTTCCCAGTGGAGGTGTGTTAGGAAAGTTTCTTAAAAATAATAACAAACAGTTTTGTCTTAATTCTGCCTGCTTTGTATTGAAGTTTAAATGATTTATGATGTTTCAGGTACACAGTTTGTCATATATATGTGTGTATATATATATATTAATATGACTGAAGAATATTTCTCAGATTATTTTCCATTGTAGGTTATTAAAAAATATCTTTGTTGTTTGTTTATTTAATACATAGTAGCATGTATCTGGACAAGGCAATGGCACCCCACTCCAGTATTCTTGCCTGGAAAATCCCATGGATGGAGGAGCCTGGTGTGCTGCAGTCCATGGGGTCGCTAGGAGTCGGACACGACTGAACGACTTCACTTTCACTTTTCCCTTTCATGCATCGGAGAAGCAAATGGCAACCCGCTCCAGTGTTCTTGCCTGGAGAATCCCAGGGACGGGGGAGCCTGGTGGGCTCCCGTCTACGGGGTCGCACAGAATCGGACATGACTGACGCTACTTAGCAGCAGCAGCAGCAGCAGCAGCATGTATCTGTCAGTCCCAAACTCCTAAGTCATCCCCTCTTTCCCGTTTGAGAACCATAACTTTGTATTGTATGTGTGTGAGTCTGTACCTTTTCAAACTAGAGTTTTGTCCAGCTATATGCCCAGAGGTAGGATTGCTGTATCATATGGTAACTCTATTTTTAGGTTTCTACATTCTTAATGTTATCAGGAAGCTAAATTTTAAATCACTTACAAAAAATTTAATGGGTTCATTCATTAAGTTCTTAACTTATATCATTAGTCTGGTCAATTAATATTAAATACATCCAAAATCACTGCAGATGGTGATTGCAGCCACAAAATTAAAAGACACTTACTCCTTGGAAGGAAAGTTATGACCAACCTAGATAGCATATTAAAAAGCAGAGATATTACTTTGCCAACAAAGGTCCGTCTAGTCAAGGCTATGGTTTTTCCAGTGGTCATGTATGGATATGAGAGTTGGACTGTGAAGAAAGCTGAGGGCCGAAGAATTGATGCTTTTGAACTGTGGTGTTGGAGAAGACTCTTGAGAGTCCCTTGAACTGCAAGGAGATCCAACCAGTCCATACTAAAGGAGACCAGTCCTGGGTGTTCATTGGAAGGACTGATGCTGAGGTTGAAACTCCAATACTTTGGTCACCTCATGCAAAGAGTTGACTCATTGGAAAAGACTCTGATGTTGGGATGGATTGGGGGCAGGAGGAGAAGGGGACAACAGAGGATGAGATGGCTGGATGGCATCACCAACTCGATGCACATGAGTTTGGGTAAACTCCGGGAGTTGGTGCTGGACAGGGAGGCCTGGCATGCTGCCATTCATGGGGTTGCAAAGAGTCGGACACGACTGAGCAACTGAGCTCTACTGAACTGAACAGGTTAAAAGTAAAAGTTTTTCTTTTTTTCCAAGCCAGCATTTTGTATTGATGTTCAATATTTATTTATTTGTTTTAGTCAGAAAACTACCAATTTATTTAGTCCATAACAATAGTAGGAAAATGAAGCAAATTGCAATAATGAAAAGAACATATATATTAAATTTTCTATGACTGCAAAGACAAAAAAATTCTTTTTTTGTTTTGCAAGTAAAGTTTATTCTACCAGAAAAGAAAAATTAAGGAAAACATCACTTAAAGGAGAATTTTTTTATCCATCAACCTTAAATCCTATCCGCTTTATATCTGTCAGCTTAAATCAGGACCTCTACTCAGTGTTCTGTGGTGACATAAATGGGAAGGAAACCCAGGGAGAGGGGATGCATGCATGCATATGGATGACTCATTTTGTTGTACAGTAGAAACTAGCACAGCACTGTAAAGAAATTATACCCTAATAAATATTAATGAAAGTAAAAGCACAAACAAAAGACAGCATTGATGACATTCTTTCAATACAACAAATATTTGAGAAGGAAATGGCAACGACTCCTGTATTCTAGCTTGGAAAGTTCCAAGGACAGAGGATCCTGATGGGCTACAGTCCATGGGGTTGCAGAGAATCAGATTGTACTGATCTCTCAGGCAAACACTACAAATATAACAACTATTGCTTCACCTTCAGAACCAAAGGAAAAGCAACTCTTGCATTCAGGAAATAAGTATTAATGAATTGTAAAAGTGAGAAAAAAATACTGAATTTTTCTCTACAGGCACATTATTTAAGGTTGATGTTCAATATTTATTGATACTCAATAAATACCTGTCAACTAACCTCATTAGAGTTACTCAGTATCACCTAAACCAAAGATCAAAGCATATGTAAAATTTTCTCTTTCTGTTAAAAAATCCTAATATTAGAAATAATTTCTTGTAACTGTATATAGTTAGTTTTTTGTTTCAATGTTTTTGTACATGCTCAATACTGAATTATTTTAAATAGACAAGTGAAATAAGGTAATTATTTATTTCTTTTTTTTTAATGAAGACATTTGTTGAAACATAGAGGCAAATAATGCCTCTGACTCTTGGCAAAATTAGTCTCAAAATTGGTTTAACTTGTAGCTTTATTATTTGAAGCAAACAAGTCTGATTAACACATCAATTGCCTTAAATAGAACTCCAATTATTTGCAAGAGTAATGAATTTCTAGAGACTGAATAAATAATTCAAAAGACCAAAACATCAGAATAAATTAATGATTAAACTCAGAGAATAGAAACACTTCACATGACTATTAACACTAGAAAAATTGCTATTGCATTATAAAAACAAAAAACATGCAGGATAAATGCAGAATAAAATCTGACTTCTTAAATTAGATATTAACTTTTTATTACACTATGATACAACTTCATAAAAGTTTTAAAAATAAAAAAAGATCTTATAAGTAAATCTTAATACATGATGCTATTCTAGATATTGTCTTTTTTAAATCAAAAGAGTTTATGTGAAATTAATTTCTGTTCATAGTATGTTACAACATTTTTCTTTAAGTAACCATATCTGAGAATTCTTACAGAGATGACTTAGGGGACAAATAGGTTTTTAAAAATAAATGAATACACCTGATCTATGAGAAATGTAATTTTTTTTAAAAAATGTAAATATCATCATTGTTTTGTGCTTGCCTGCTAAGTTGAGTTCACCTCTTTTGTGACCCCATGGAGTGTAGCCCACCAGGCTCCTCTGTCTGTGGGATTTTTCAGGCAAAAATACTGAACTGATTTACCATTTCCTTTTCCAGGGAATCTTCTCAACCCAGGGATCAAACCCTTATCTCCTGTGTCTCTTGCATTGCAGGCAGATTCTTTACCTGCTGAGACATCAGATCTTCCTATAATATCATCATTATTATTCCCCAAATAATAAACAATACAGCAGAGTAAACACTGATTAACTTTGTGTTTACATGCATAGTGCTATTTATACACACGCACATATATATACACATTTTCTGTAAATATTTAATCACAGTTTTGAATATTAAAAATGGAATAAATTATTTTTATCAGTGAAAGTGAAAGTCGCTCAGTCCTGTCCAACTCTCTGTGACCCCATGGACTATACAGTCCGTGGAATTCTCCAGACCAGAATATTGGAGTGGGCAGCCTTTCCCTTCTCCAAGGGATCTTCCCAGCCCTGGGATCGAACCCAAGTCTCCTGCATTACAGGTGGATTCTTTATCAGCTGAGCTATCAGGGAAGCCCATTTGTTTTTTATCCTCAGTTCATTTCAATTGATCAATATTCATTTCACACCTAATACTTGCTAGTATTGTGCAAGAGATAAAAACTAGAAAGTAACTTCAATTTTAGTTCAAAGTATTAGTCAATAATGTAGAGATGAAATTAAAATGAAGAAACAACGTGTTTTACAGCATTTATTTTTAAGCAATTAATTGAATTCAATGATACAAAGTATGTGCAATCTAGTTACTAAGCAACATTTTCAAGATTTTGAAATAACTAGTAAAATGATTAAGTTTCATCTTTGGTGTATTTTAGAGTTTTGTTTATGATTCTGCACAGTAGAGAGGGATCTAGTGTATGTGAGTAAAGAGCAATGTATTTCTCTCTCTTCTCTCTTTCAAGGATGCATGCCTATGTATGCATATGCATAATTGTATAAAATCTTGCTGGATAATCTTTAACGACTAGTACAGAATGCTTAAATATTTGTATATTGTATGTAAGTGGCATATAAATGTGCTGATAATATTTCATTAACCATTTTGCCACTAAGAGTTGATGACAGATCAAAAACAAACACTGTTGTATTTGCTACAATTGATGCAGTCACTTTCTAATCATATTAATGTTTTTCTTGTCAAAAAGAATAAACCCCAGTTGCATTTGGAGTACACCCAGTTCATTTTTATGCATTTCATTACAGATGCACACATGTGCTGAGGCAGTTAACGATCCTCTATGCAGAACTTGGCTTCCTAGGGCTTTGGGTGAGTCATTACAGTCACTGGACTTCATCTACCTCATACGATTTGCTAATACAGGTAATTCTAGATGTTTTCACAGGTATAGATGCTGCAAGGTTGCAAGCTTTTCTATAATTTTCTTTATGCATTGTCATTTTCACCATTAGTTCAGTTCAGTCGCTTAGCCCTATCCGACTTTTTGCGACCCCATGGGCTGGAGCATGCCAGGCTTCCCTGTCCGGGAGCTTACTCAAACTCATGTCCATTGAGTTGGTGATGCCATCCAACCATCTCATCCTCTGGCATCCCCTTCTCCTCCCACCTTCAATGATTCCCAGCATCAGGGTCTTTTCATTTTCACTGAATATACAGCATTAAAAGAATGGAGTCTTCGACTCCAGACAAGAAGCTTCATTAATTAGACTGCAATTTGATTTTTAGATACTCCTGTGTATTTAAGTGAAGTTGTACCTAGAACAATTTTTTGCTTTGTAGTCTAACTTTTTAGCATCTTACCATCTGTTTTTAAAGTACATATTTTCAAAAACAAGTCATAGGGCACAGTTAGGTAATATTGCAGATATTGATTAAAATTAGAATATAGATAATGATTAAAATTGAAGGTAATCTCTGTGAGATAAACCTAAAAACAATGGAAATTGAAATAAGAAAATATTTTAAAACGTCTCAACTTATAGCCTATGGGACTGACAATTTGGTAATAAATGAATTTGCCCTAATTATGGGCACCAAGTTATCTTTAGTGACTAAACTATTGTTTTTAGTTTTCTAAGTCAGAAAAGTCTGTGAAAGTTACTGACTCCATTAATGACTCCATTAGTTTAGATTCCTTTATTTCATAGTCTAATGAAATACATTGCTTATAACCATAATCCATATAAACAAACATCAAAAATTATATTTGAAGATATGAAAGTACAAAATCAAATTACAAATGGAAATATATCATGTATTAGGTGGGGGCCAAGGTAGTGATTTTTTCAATCATTTTATCAGCATCTGTATAAAAATAATAATAATAATAAGTATTTAATTGAGAAACAAAAGTGCCAGGATCCTTACTTTCTGTTGCTCATATGACTTAAAGTCAAAGAAAGTTTTCTCATTATTTTATAGGATCAATATTCTATTACCCTAAATCTTGCGAACCTATTTTACTTGAACAGATTTAAATAAATTCTGTTTGACTAGCAATCAGATCATTTACTTGAATTCCTGCCAATATTCACAGACAGAATCTTCTTGACTTTAGTTCTTTCTCACTTTCCTGCTTAAAAATGATCTCACTCAACTGTGCCAGAGTTAAAATAATGTTTCAAATGCAAATTTCCAACATCAAGGATTTTCCCCCTTTTAAAATGCTTATAATCACTATAGCAAAGGATCAATTATTGACAAGATCACTTGAAAAATATTCCTGAAAAGAATTCACCTAGGTCTCCTGCCTCATCCTTTGATAAGTCATCTTATTAAATAATGAAATGAATTAATTCAACAAATATATTAATTCTAATACTTTGAACATCTATTGCATGCCACATGCTGCTGATTTATTGTATTTACACTTCAAAAACCTTAATCAATATCTTATATGCAGTATTATACTCAGAATAAAGTTAAGAAAATGAAAACTATGATAGAGAAGTAAATGGCTGAAAACTTAATATGCTCAAAGTTATCTCTGCTCCTATACCAAACTGCTTCAGGATATATTTCATTTAAGCAGAGGAAGGGATGTTTGGGCTTCCCTGGTGATGCAGATGGTAAAAAATCCGCCTACAGTATGGGAGACCCAGATTTGATTCCTGGGTCCGAAGGATCCCCTGGAGCAGGGCGTAGCAACCCACTGCAGTATTGTTGCCTGGAGAATTCCATGGACAGAGGCGCCTCGCAGGCTACCATCCATTGGATCGCAAAGAGTTGCTGCTGCTTCTGCGAAGTCGCTTCAGTCGTGTCCGACTCTCTGCGACTCCTTGGACGGCAGCCCACCAGGCTCCCCCGTTCCCTGGGATTCTCCAGGCAAGAACACTGGAGTGGGTTGCCATTTCCTTCTCCAATCCATGAAAAGTGAAAAGTGAAAGTGAAGTCGCTCAGTCGTGTCCTACTTTTAGCGACCCCATGGACTGCAGCCTACCAGGCTCCCCAGTCCATGGGATTTTCCAGGCAAGAGTACTGGAGTGGGTTGCCATTGCCTTCTCCATGTTCTTCTCCCAAACCAAGGATCAAACCCAGGACTCCTGCATTGCAGGCAGATTCTTTACAGCCTCAGCGACCAGGGAAGCCATAGACTGTATTTAGCTGTTTATAATTCTGGAAAGATGTACTTAAATAATTTGGTATATTTTATACCAATGTGAGTATTTATTTTTGAGCTTATCAGTGAAATTATTAAAATAATTAGCTTAGAGAGGGCTTTTATCAAGTGCTTTATTTATGACTACAAGGTTTCCTGCATCACTAGAATGAATTAATAATAAGTGTAACAAATATAAAGAAAATGCTTAGTTTGCATTTGTTTAGATTATAGAATTGTTTTCATGGGTTTCCCTGGTGGCTCAGAAGATAAAGAATCTGCCTGAAATGCAGGAAACCTGAGTTCTTTTCATGAATTTCTTGACCATCGTTTGTTCTTGGTTTCACTTTTGAAACACTTGGTGAGTTTTCAAAACACTGATGAGTAGCAACACCCTAAATAACTCAGAATTGCTGAGTGTGAGGACCATATATTGATATTTTTAGAGGTCTATGGGAAATTTCTGTGTGCAGCAATGTGGAGAAACACTGCTCTGGAGCAACAGGAGTCCATGATAAATTGATAAGTCCATGCTCTCACAATCTCATACATTTAAACAGGGAATTTCAACAGATCAATCAATGCAATTTTTACAATAAATTCAATCTAATGCTGAAACTTTTAAAACAATATTTCCTGCTTGCTCTGACCTAAGACTTAAAGGAATTTCCCAATGTGAAGAAAAATGAATATAAAACTTAAAATGAGAAACTTAGTAAATAGTCTTCCTAACATACACATGTTAAACAACTGGAAATGCACTTTAAATTAATATGTTTTCAAATAATCCATGTAATGCTTTCTGTACAAAGAGTTTCATCAAAACTGGTATAAAGTGTTCTGCTTAAAGTGTTAAATTGCAATTACATAGAAGATGAACTTATGTACTTTGAATATTCTACATTCTTGATCATAATAAGTGAAGGAGATACATAAAGATAAAGAGAAACCAAGAACAGAAGCCTTTTTTTACCTTCAAAATTCTAATTATACCCACACAACTATCTGATTCAAAAGAGAACAGGGAAAACTTTGCAATAAAAATGTATGCATTATTTCCTGGGCATTAGTATATTAAATTATCAAGTCAGAAACCAATGGGGCCCTTTGGGTCAAGAGACCACTTAAGCATTTAGTTAAATTTATATGAGTACATTGCTGGAAAGATAATTGTAATGATATAAAATGATTCAGTTCAATGATTCCAGTGTGGCTTAAAGATAATGAATCTTTTGTATCAGTCATCTTGGGAATATTAACATTATTGAGTCCTAAGCTTGCTAATGAGCTTTTTGCTAGGAAAAAGTATAAATTACACTGAGTGATATTTTTATTATTATAGGCATGGTATTTAAAAAAGTAATTAGTATGCTTGTGAGTAAATAGCAGGATTGGAATTGACTTTGATCACAGGAAGATGAATATTGAAGCCATCATAATAGTTTGTGAAAATTAATGTGTTACCAAAACTAGAAAAGTTATAGAAGTTTAACATAAAATACAATTAATTTATTTTGATTTAAGATAATGTCAGTTATGGAGATGGTATGGGACATGTGAATGGAAGGATTTATTTTATTTACTTTCTATGTGTTGTGCTCTTCTATATTAACAGCACATGGATTATGAAACTAGCAATGGAAAATGGGCCTCTTGAGAGACAGAGAAGTAGAAGGTCTGGAATTTATAGCTCTGAACACTTTTAAAATTATCATAATAGGAAAATATAAACATAAAATATATCTAAATAATTAAACAAAATTTATATCTACATCTTCCTCTGCACTTGGACTTCTTCAGATCACATTGCTGGGGACTGGCAATAACAAATGTAAATAATCCCTGTGCCTCTTCAGGTTTAGGTAAATAAAGCTGAACCTGCAAATCTGACGTATGTATGCATATATCAGACAGATTCCAAGGTATGAGGAATAGTTTTGTAGGCTCTGAATTTCTTTGGGAATCTAACTATTGCCTGTTTAATGGTAGGGTTTAGCATAGGGTTTAGCACAATGACTAACACAGAGTAGAAACTTAGTAAATAAATATGACATTGATTCAAGAATCTAAATATTAATGACTGAATTTGATTTTCATTGGAAGTAACAAATAACTGTGTCAAATTTGTCCAAGATTGTTTATCCACATATCCATGCCTTGGTTAAAACTTACTGAATTCAAATGATAAGAATTTTTTTTGTTTGTTTGTTTGTTTGTTTGTTTTGTTTTGTTTTTTAATCCATAAAGAAAGAAGAACAGTATGTCATAGTTTTAAAAACAGGGTTTAAAAAATTAAAAATTTACATTTATAACTATAGAATGCTGTAATCTACAGAAAATAAAGTTCTCTGTAGATTTCTATAGGGCAACTGTAAGACATAAAATGTATCCAGATAATGAGGAAGATGTAACTGGCAATTCTTGGTGTCCGCACACATCTCTGGGACCTTTGCAGATTTTCACAACTTTGGGGGATTCGTTTCTGTGAGGTTAGACTGACTTTAGGTTTTCTGTCTTCCCTGCCTCATAATCCTGCTCTCTAGGATTACTGTCAATAAACTATTAATTTCTGCAACCTAGTCTTACCACAGTTACTTCTCTGAGGAGGGAGGAAACAACATTTGAGGCACTAGGAAATGTTGGCAATCTAAAAAAAAAGTGTCTTCTCAGACAAACAGACAGATATGGTTTGGCCCTGATTCTGTTAGCAAACACAACTTTAGATCCACTCTCTCATGCATAATAAAGTCCTGCTACATAGACCAGGTTGTGCTGAAGGGAAGCACAGCATTTATTGCAGGCACCAGGCAAGGAGAAAAAGCACTTCATGCTCAAAACACTTGAATTTTCTGAAGGCTTTCAGGGAAGAGATTTTAAAGATAGTATAAAGGAAGGGGTTGCAGGGTGTGTGATCAACTCTTGCACAGTTCTGTTTGGTTGGAATCAATGTGAAGTTACAAGCAAAATCAAGTTTCTGATTTCAGTTTTCTGGCCTAGGGCCTACGTGCTTGCAGTCCACAGTTTTCATCTGGTTGGGGACTGCTTCCTGTAAAAACAACATAGGGAATGTGTGTTTGAATTTTATCTATATCTTTCAGGTAACTGGGTGTTCAGTGACTCTATGTGGCAGGTTTATAGTCTAAATTGTTTCCAATTTCCTAATCCACCAGCTTTTCTTTGTTTCAACATATTTTTATTTCCTAATAGTTTATTCTTGAACCACCCTTCAGAGACTCATTGGAGGCCAGGGAGATTAAAGCAAAAGGCTTTAACTTCAAACAGGGGCACAGGGACGTACATATGGTTTCAATCACCTCCCCCCCATTTCTTTAATAGTCCTCAATCTCAAAGGGAATAGGTTCAGGAAAAGCAAGGGAGTAAAGTTGGAGGTGGAGAGGTTAATCATAAACTCAGCAGAGGAATTCAGTTTTAAGGGGTCTAAATTTCAATTTCATTCTAGATGTGATTTTGAGACAAGTCATTTACCATTTGAGCAGGTAGCTATGGAGCACCTGATGTGTTAAATAATCCAGGGTGCAGTAATGAATGCAAGTAAGGAAGCAGCTTCATACCAGACTGAGGCACTTTCAGGGAAAGCACAAAAGCACTGATATGAGAGTGTTTCTGGTGCATGTGAGAAGTACAACTCGTGTGACTGGAGCACTGAGAATAGAGGAAGAGAAAGTGAGGTCTAACCAGTTAGGCATATGCTTTGATACTTTGATTACTTTGTCTCTCATTACAGGTTTGGATCTATCCTTTATTTCTTCATTCATTTTTGTCCACACAACAGGGCTTATAGGATCTTAGTTCTCTGACCAGGAATCCAGCCCAGGCCCTTGGCAGAGAAAGCCTGTAGTCTTAATCACTGGACTGCCAAGGAAGTCAAATTATTACTGCATTTTAGGTCCTATTAGAGGATATGATTCCTCCTTTCTGTGTCAAAATAAGCTTGCTTATATCTCTGTTCTCCCCTTAAACAAACAAAACAAAACAAACGAATATACCCGACCTGGTATCAAGCTTGTGCTATTTTCCATAGCCTGGACAGTATTTTTGGTAAAATATCTACCTTTAGGAGTCTGATATAGAAACTTTCAAGTTAAAATTTTCACTCCTTGAATGTCATTCTTTTCAAAATATAAAGTATATGTTTTAAAACCACTATCTTTAAAAAATATCCTTATCATCAAACAATTAATGTTATTTTAAGAATTATAATTTAATCATAAGCATATTTGTCTTAAACTAGTGTCATAAAAATTTACTCAAATAATGTTAGTGATAGCATTTTTAAATCCATAAAATCCAAATGATTATATAAAGTAACACTGATGATTTTTGTGGCTGACATATATATTTAATAAAACTTAGAAGTGTTAATAAGTGTTAACAGTTACATGTTTTTAAAAAGATGAATCTATTTTTGTGTGTGTAATTATAGAACTTATATCTCAAAAGCTGAAATTCAATTCTTTGAGAAAGATAAATTTATATACATGATCTGGGTCTTATAATGTTACATATCTTCATATAAAATGATGTGGGCCTTATAGTTTTAACAGCATAACAATTTAATTTTATATATTTTTTATGAACTGGAAACACACTTAGATTATACATTTGGTTCAGAAAAGTGAGATGTAGCTAGAATGTTCTCAGAGAAAGCAATTTCTTAAAGAGGTTTTTGACACTGATGTTTTGACTGCAAGGAAATATGAACTCGAATTGCCTGATGAGATATCTGATAAAGAGTGAACTTAAAATATAACATTATAACAATCTGCCAGGTGCAATTCAAACCTTTCCAAGTATGTGAGATAATAGAATAAATGAAATGAAAGATGATATTTGGTGTAAATGAAATAGCATTAAACTAAATGAGAACCTCCTGCTAGATGATGTGAAATTGAGATCATATTTTTTTGCCTGAGTAAAAGGAAGTCTACAAGAACATTAAGAAGGATGAGCAAATATTCTCCATTTAAAGAATTCATATATTTTAAAATTAAATTTTATACTGTTCTTAAAATATTGATATTGGATATCTTTAGTGATTTTTGATCTATTATCCTAAATATTACAGAACCTGTTTCCCAAGAAAAACAAGAATTGTTAAGACTAATGTTATATATTCTTATTTTTAGGACAGTAAAGAATATATTTATATTTACAGAATATATGACTATGAAAAATAAAATATGAATATGAAATCATAGTTTTAACATGTTTTTCTTTTGCTGTTTTCTCCCATTCAGGGAAAGCTAGTTTGCTTTTCCATATAATGTCTCATTGAGAGATTGACCCATAAGATGAAATATAATTTTCCAACCACTACATTTTTCACCTGAACTGTAAAAATGGCATTTATTTTTGTGCATATGAAGTCTGCAAGGCACAGAAAATCTGAAAAATGCATTTGTTTGCCTTTAGATATCATTAACTTTCATTTCTATTATTTAACTTTAAAAGATAAGTTTCATTCTATAATATTCCAAATAGATCATCCCAGAGAATAATATGTATTTTTAAATATGTAAAACAAAATAAATATAAGATAAAATTTGAGTCATCAGGCCTCTAAAAATATTAAATTCTTTAATATTTAACAGGTGATGAGAAAGAACACTGTAAGATCATGAGGTGGTTCTATTATTGAGAAATTTGCTGCTTAACTAGATAGACATATAAGGAGAAGTGAGGAAAGTCCCAGCAGGAATTTTGGTAGTTCTATCTATTCTGATGGAATTTGCAGAAGAGTTGTCAGAGCACAAAAGGTGAAAAAGTTGAGAAAATAAGTTTAGAAGTTGCTGTAGTATGTGTCAGCTGTGATAGGGTTTTGTTTTGTTTTGTTTTGTTTAATGAATAGAAGAGAAAAAGAATGGAAAGCAACTGCTTTGTCTTTGCAGTTTTGTGTGAAGACTGGCAATTTTCATAAATAACTGAAAATTTGGTATAAAATGAAATCTCACAAATGAGATTCTAGAGACTGCCAGGAGCCGGCATATTGCATATTGAGTGCAAATTGCATATTGAGTGCAGCACTTTCCACAACATCATCTTTCAGGATCTGGAATAGCTCAACTGGAATTCTATCACTGCCGGGAGCCAGCGTGAGGCGCTCCACCCATGACAAAGGTCATGAGGAAGGAGGCTTGGCATACGCAAAGGCGGATCGAGCCTCAGGAGTCTCCCTGGAAATTCTCGAGCATCTACCCCCCAAAACCAGAGTCTGCCTACTTTCTGCTTTCACCTACACCTCTGACTTTATGGGGGGCTGTTCCCCACTACCTCTCTCTGAAAAAAGAGTTAACTTACAGCTCCAGTTAATAAAGTTCCTGGGTGTGATAGTGTTTCAACCTACAAATTCATTTGGAAGTCCTCTAGCCTGCCTGAATAGGTTTTTCCGGCCACATGTGATTGCTCAGAGCCTCCCAACTGTGAGAGGCAAGAGATGTTCTAAACTGTCTAAATACAGATTCCTTTGAGCAGTTAAAAAATTGATTAGAAATTGTATTGGTGAAAGGATTTTCACTTGTTGGGCCAATGTTTGCTGCTAAGTCTCCATATCCCTTACCTGCTGTGTCCCTGGCAGTGTATTGATTAATATAATTGGTGTAAGTAGTAGCTTTAATGTTTGTAACCTGGGACCCTTGAGTTAATTCTTTTTCTTGTTATAGCCCACCACACCTTTGCTCTGTAGGAATGCAACTTTATCTAATGCTTTTGGAGGGTGGCGCTTGACTAATCACCTTTAGAGAAAAATAAGTTTTCTGAAGAAAGGGTCTTAAAATGTTAACAGGCCTCTGGGCCAGAAGATGATGCAAATCACCTAAACTTTTGCATATGATAAGTTTGCAGGAAGAAAGCCTGGCTTACTGCATGACTCTACCCCGTCCCCCATTATCCTCTATGCATAACTTAAGGTATAAAAACTACTTTGGAAAATAAAGTGCAGACCTTGTTCACGGAAACTTGGTCTCCCCATGTCGTTCTTTCTCTTACCTTCTGGCTGAATTATTCAGCCTCTTTTCTTCACTAAATTTTCCTACTGAGCTATCCTTATTTCAGCCTCTTTTCTTCACTGAATTTTCCTACTGAGCTCTCCTTATTCTATTACTCTTTATATTCTTAATTAACATTTAATTAAGCAGTTGTTTCCTGATCCTCGCTGACGCCGTCCCCGCTTCGAATTCCCTGGATCCACCGGGGCTGGACCCCAGCAAGAGACAAGTTTGACCAACACTGATGACTGATAGCTAATTAATTAAATTGCAAGTAGTTAAGATAGAAATTTTAATTTTGTGTAAACATTAGCTTCACACGTTTCACAAGGAATTAAATCATAATTACTAAAAAGGCAAAAATCTGAAACAAGCATTTTTAAGATCATTTTTGTCAGTTATTCAATCATGAAAACTGAATCTCTCATACTTCATTCTTATTCCAGGAGTATTTTTCCTGCTTCAACATTATATCTCATAAAATAATTCATTTCAGTTCAGTCGCTCAGTCATGTCTGACTGTTTGAGACCCTGTGGTCTGCATCACACCAGGCTTTCCTGTCCGTCATCAACTCCCACAGTTTGCTCAAACTCATGTCTATTGAGTTGGTGATGCCATCAAGCCATCTCATCCTCTGTCATTCCCTTCTACTCCTGCCTTCAATTTTTTCCAGCATTAGGGTCTCTTCTAATGAGTCAGTTATTTGCATCAGGTGGCCAAAGTATTGGCGATTCAGCTTCAGCTTCAGTTGTTACAATAAATATTCAGGACTGGTTTCCTTTAAGGTTGACTGGTTTGATCTCCTTGCAGCCCAAGCAACTCTCAAGAGTCTTCTACAACACCACAGTTTGAAAGAATCAGTTCTTCAGCTCTAGGCTTTCTTCATGGTCTAACACTAAAATCCATACATGACTACTGGAAAAATCATAGACTTGACTCGACAGACCTTTGTGGGAAAAGTAATGTCTCTGCTTTTTAATATGCTGCCTAGGTTGGTCAGAGATTTTCCTCCAAGAAGCAAGTGTCTTAATTTCATGGCTGCAGTCACCATCTGCAATGATTTTGTAGCCCAAAAAAATAAATTCTGACTATATTGCCATTATTTCCCCATCTATTTGCCATGAAATGATGGGACTGGATGCCATGATCTTTATTTCTTGAATGTTGAGTTTAAGCCAGCATTTTTGCTCTCCATTTTTAATTTCTTCAAGAGGCTCTTTAGTTCCTCTTTACTTTCTGCCAGAAGGGTGGTGTCATCTGCATATTTGAGGTTGCTGATGTTTCTCCTTGCAGTCTTGATTCCAGCTTGTACTTCATCCAGCCTGGCATTTCACATGATTTGTTCTGCATACAGGTTAAATAAGCAGGATGCCAATATACAGCCTTGATGTACTCCTTTTCCAGTTTGGAACCAGTCACTTGTTCTATATCTGGTTCCAACTGTTGCTTTTTGATCTGCATACAGATTTCTCAGGAGGCAGGTCAGGTGGTCTGGTATTCCCATATCTTGAATAAATTTCCACAGTTTATTGTGATCCATGCAATCAAAGGCTTCAGTGTAGCCAATAAAACAGAAGTAGATGTTTTTCTGGAATTCTCTTCCTTTTTTGATAACCCAATGGATATAGGCAATTTGATCTCTGGTTTGACTGCCTTTTCTAAATTCAGCTTGAACATCTGGAAGTGCATGGTTCATGCACTGTTGAAGCCTAGCTTGGAAAATTTTGAGCAATATTTGCCAGCATATGAGATGAGTGCAAATGTGTGGTAGTTTGAAGATTCTTTGGCATTGCCTTTCTTTGGGATTGGAGTGAAAACTGACATTTTTCAGTTCTGTGGCTACTGCTGAGTTTATCAAATGTGCTGCCATATTGGATGCAGAACTTTAACAAAATCATCATTTAGGATTTGAAATAGATCACCTAGAATTCCATCACCTCCACTAGCTTTGTTCACAGTGACGCTTCCTAAGGCCCACTTGACTTCACATTCCAGGATGTCAGACTCTAGGCGAGTGATCATAACATTGTGGTAATCTGCGTCATGAAGATCTTTTTTGTACTGTTCTTTTGTGTGTTCTTGCCACCTTTTAGTAACATCCTCTGCTTCTTGTAGGTTCATATCATTTCTGTCCTTTATTGTGCCCCTCTTGGCAGGAAATACTCCCTTGATATCTCTAATTATCTTGAAGAGTTCTCTAGTCTTTCCCATTCTTTTGTTTTCCTCTATTTCTTTGCACTGATCCCTGAGTCTTTCTTATCTATCCTTGCTATTCTTTGAAACTCTGCATTAAAATGAGTATATCTTTCATTTTCTCCTTTGCCTTTAGCATCTCTTCTTTTCTCAGCTGTTTGTAAGGCTTTTTCAGACTAACCATTTTGCCTCTCTACATTTCTTTCTCTTGGGGATGGCCTTCATCACTACCTCCTGTACAATGTCACAAACCTCTGTCCAAACTTCTTCAGGTACTTTGTCTATCAGATCTAATCCCTTGAATATATTTGTCTTTTACACTGTATAATCATAAGGGATTTGATTTAGGTCACACTTGAATGGTCAAGTTGTTTGCCCTACTTGCTTCAATTTATATAGAATTTTGCAATAAGAAGTTCATGACCTGAGCCACAGTAGGCTCCCTGTCTTGCTTTTGTTGACTATATAGACATCTACACCCTCAGCTGTGAAGAATATAATCAATCTGATTTTGTTATTCACCATTTGGTGATATCCATATGTAGAGTCATCTCTTGTGTTTTTGGAATGGGGTGTTTGCTATGACCAGTGTGTTCTGTTTGCAAAACTCTCTTATCCTTTGCCCTGCTTCATTTTGTACTTCAAGGCCAAACTTGCCTATTACTCCAAGTATCTCTTGACTTCCTACTTTTGCATTCCAGTCCCCTATGATGAAAAGGAGATCGTTTTTTGGTGTTAGTTCTAGAAAGTGTTGTATGTTTTCTTAGAACCCTTCGACTTCAGCTTCTCTGGCATTAGTTATTGGCATGTAGACTTAGATTTCTGTGTTATTGAATTGTCTTCTAAACCAACAGGGATCTTTCTGTTGTTTCTGAGATTGTACACAAGTACTGCATTTAACACTCTTTTGCTGACTATGAGGGCTACCCTATCTCTTCTAAGAGATTCTTGACCACAGTAGTAGATGTAAGGATCATCTGAATTAAATTCCCTCATTCCAGTCCATTTTAGTTCACTGATTTCTAAAATGTCAATGTTTACTTTTGCCATCTCTTGTTTGATCACATCCAATTTATCTTGATTCATGGACCTAACATTCTAGGTTCCTATGAAATATTGTTCTTACAGCATCAGACTTAAAATAATTAGTAGGTTCAAATTGCAGAAAAATACATAGAAGCTCTTGATTCAACTCAGGCATTAGAATACAGTAAGCAGGTACATTTGCCTATATTATGTATGTATTTCTGTGGTTAGCCCTTAATATCACTTTTTTCTGACTTTAATATTGCTATCAGTCAGTTCAGTTCAGTTCAGTTGCTCAGTCATGTCCGACTCTTTGTGACCCCATGGACTGAAGCACACCAGGCCTTCTTGTCCATCAACAATTTCCAGAGTTTACTCAAACTCATGTCCTTCAAGTCAGTGATGCCATCCAACCATCTCATCCTCTGTCATCTCCTTCTCCACCCCTCTTCAGTCTATCCCAGCATCAGGGTCTTTTCAAGTGAGTCAGTTCTTCGCATCAGGTGGCCAAAGTATTGGAGTTTCAGCTTCAACATCAGTCCTTCCAATGAAAATTCAGGACTGATTTGCTTAAGGATGAACTGGATGGATCTCCTTACAGTTCAAGGGACTCTCAAGAGTCTTCTCCAACACCACAGTTAAAAAGCATCAATTCTTTGATGCTTAGCTTTCTTTATAGTCCAACTCTCACATCCACACTTGACTATTGGAAAAACCATAGCCTTAACTAGGTGGACATTTTTTAGCAAAGTAATGTCTCTGCTTTTTAACATGCTGCCTATTTTGGTCATAACTTTTCTTCCAAGGAGTAAGCATCTTTTAATTTCATGGCTGGAGTCACCATCTGAAGTGATTTTGCAGCCCCCCAAAATAAAGTCTGCCACTGTTTCCACTGTTTTCCCATCTATTTGCCATGAAGTGACATTATTGCTTTAATTCACAATATTTAGATACAGGAAGATGATTGTCTGAAACTAATTAAAATTATGGGGAAATTCATATCTCAAAATATTCTTCATCTCAAGAAATATAAATGTATGAAGTTGTTCAAAAGGTGTACAGATCGGGAACGTGTTTATCTTGGAAAGTCACTTTTGCATATTTTGAGTGGTGCACTGTCCTGAATGGCAAGTGTTATTCTAACGTTCCATGTCCCAAACTGATCTAATTGTTGCAAAATGGCTCTTGCAGTCAAAGAATATTTAGTTTCTTCTTCAAACTAATAGATGGTATCATCTAAGTGCCATTTCTTATCTGTTTCACAAAACACTGTTCAACAAATTCACTTTGGAATTTGACTTCAGGGAAATTTACTCTATTCATAGAAAGTTGCCGATTTCCTTTAAGCAATAAGAACTATTAAACAATTTCTCATATACCTTAGAAATACATAACAACATAAATGTGTGCTAAGTCACTTCAGTCTTCTCCAACTCTTTGGGACACTATGGACTGTAGCCCTCTAGATTCCTCTGTCCATGGAATTCTCCAGGCAAAAATACTGGAGTGGGTTGCCATTCCCTCCTCCAGGGGATCTTTCCAACACAGAGATTGAATTTATGTCTCCTTCATTGGCAGAGGGATTCTTTACCATTAGCATGGTCTGAGAAACCCATAATATACATAAAAAACAGTAAATAATATAAATATAAAACAGTAAATAATTTTTCACCATGATTATTTTCACACTTGTGACAATAAGGAAGAAAATAAAAGTTTAATCTAGAGTGGCTCAAAAAATGTTCTGAATGCTTTTGAATCCGAATTATGAACACCTAGAAGATAAAAACTACTTATTTCCTGTTGTTTCCCCTAGAATATACCATTTTTTTCATATAAATAAATATTTTTGAAAGTTCACAGATATTAGTATCTTTCTTTAATTGTAAGAACTAAGTATATAATAAGAATATTACTTGTCATATTTGATGTATTTATTTCCTCATTTTTTATCTATAATGTTTATTTTTTGTTTTTAAAATAATTTTAAAAAAATGTATAAAAAGGAGTATAAAAAGTGAAGCTGCATTTTCTACAGCTGCTTTTTCTACTTCTGATTCTACAGCATGTCAAAGATAGCAAATACTATTTTACTCTAAATTTTCAATTGTGTGTATATATATATATATATATATAAACACACACACATATATATATGTATATTTAACATAATTTTTCTTAATCTAATTTTTGCTAAAAAAGTAAGTGTGGATATCTTTTCTTATAAATAAATGTATAACAACGTTTTCAAAACCTTTACAAACTTCAGTTTTCTTTAAGTACAAATTATGTTTAACCAAGCTCTTAATGCTAAGTATTTGAGATTTATACTTTCATTTTAATAATTATAAACACATGAATGGATAGCTTTTGGTCCAGTTGTTTCATAAGAAAATGCATTTCTAAAATCTGGTTTCCTGAATCAAAATTGTCTCACTAAATATATTTTACACACCTCAAAAAAGAGCATTTCTAAAAGGTTGTATCAATTTACAAATATACCAGTATTAAGCATAATTCTACCATCCTACATTTGGAGAAGACAATGGCACCCCACTCCAGTACTCTTGCCTGGAAAATCCCATGGACAGAGGAGCCTGGTAGGCTGCAGTCCATGGGGTCGCTAAGAGTCGGACACGACTGAGCGACTTCACTTTCACTTTTCACTTTCATGCATTGGAGGAGGAAATGGCAACCCACTCCAGTATTCTTGCCTGGAGAATCCCAGGGAATGGGGAACCTGGTGGGCTGCCATCTATGGGGTCACACAGAGTCGGACACGACTGAAGCGACTTAGCAGCAGCAACCATCCTACATTTACAAACATCATGTATGACTAATTTTTACCAAGATAACTGAATAAACAAATACCATTTTTAATCTGTGTTTTTCTCATTGATACTAAAGTTGCATATTTTCAAATGTATTTACTGTCTTTCAAATAAATCTTGGTTTGTAATAAAATAATCTTTTAAAAAATTATTCTATTACAAACCAATAAAATATTGTAAAATAATTAGCCTCCAATTAAAATAAATAAATTTAAATTAAAAATTATTTTAAAATAAAATCATTTTCATTTAAATTACTTATTGGTACTTTTCACTGGATTTTATATTGGGGATCCATTGTTTTTCAACATTTTATGAAGAAATTTGAAGTTATTGTATTTTTTTTTTTACAATGAATTGTGTTAATCCACCCATCCTATTCTGTCATTGCCATTTTCTAAATGTGCTGTGGCACGAATCAGTTCATAGAATCTTCACCCATTTCATATCTTTCAGTTCAGTTAGTCGCTCAGTCCTGTCCGACTCTTTGCGACCCCATGAATCCACGAAATCCAGGCCTTCCTGTCCATCACCAACTCCCGGAGTTCATTCAAACTCACGTCCATCGAGTCAGTGATGCCATCCAGCCATCTTATCCTCTGTCGTCCCCTTCTCCTCCCGCCCCCAATCCCTCACAGCATCAGAGTCTTTTCCAATGAGTAAGCTCTTCGCATGAGGTGGCCAAAGTACTGGAGTTTCCGCTTTAGTATCACTCCTTCCAAAGAAATCCCAGGGCTGATCTCCTTCAGAATGGACTGGTTGGATCTCCTTGCAGTCCAAGGGACTCTCTCGAGTCTTCTCCAACACCACAGTTCAAAAGCATCAATTCTTCAGCACTCAGCTTTCTTCACAGTCCAACTCTCACATCCATACATGACCAAAGGAAAAACCACAGCCTTGACTAGACGAACCTTTGTTGGCAAAGTAATGCCTCTGCTTTTGAATATGCTATCTAGGTTGGACATAACTTTCCTTCCAAGGAGTAAGCATCTTTTAATTTCATGGCTGCAGTCACCATCTGCAGTGATTTTGGAGTCCAGAAAAATAAAGTCTGACACTGTTTCTACTGTTTCCCCATCTATTTCCCATGAAGTGATGGGACCAGATGCCATGATCTTCATTTTCTGAATGTTGAGCTTTAAGCCAACTTTTTCACTCTCCACTTTCACTTTGATCAAGAGGCTTTTTAGTTCCTCTTCACTTTCTGCCATAAGGGTGGTGTCATCCGCATAACTGAGGTTATTGATATTTCTCCCAGCAATCTTGATTCCAGCTTGCGTTTCTTCCAGTCCAGCGTTTCTCATGATGTACTCTGCATATAAGTTAAATAAACAGGGTGACAATATACAGATTTGACGAACTTCTTTTCCTATTTGAAACCAGTCTGTTGCTCCATGTCGAGTTCTAACTGTTGCTTGTTGACCTGCATACAGGTTTCTCAAGATGCAGGTCAGGTGGTCTGGTGTTCCCATCTCTTTCAGAATTTTCTACAGTTTATTGTGATCCACACAGTCAAAGGCTTTGGCATAGGAAATAAAGCAGAAATAGATGCTTTTCTGGAACTCTTTTGCTTTTTCCATGATCCAGCGGATGTTGGCAATTTGATCTCTGGTTCCTCTGCCTTTTCTAAAACCAGCTTGAACATCAGGAATTTCACAGTTCACATATTGCTGAAGCCTGGCTTGGAGAATTTTGAGCATTACTTTACTAGCATGTGAGATGAGTGCAATTGTGCGGTAGTTTGAGCATTCTTTGGCATTGCCTTTCTTTGGGCTTGGAATAAAAACTGATCTTTTCCAGTACTGTGGCCACTGCTCAGTTTTCCAAATGTGCTGGCATATTGAGTGCAGCACTTTCACAGCATCATCTTTCAGGATTTGGAATAGCTCATCTGGAATTCCATCACCTCCACTAGCTTTGTTCGTAGTGATGCTTTCTAAGACCCACATGGCTTCACATTCCCGGATGTCTGGCTCTAGGTCAGTGATCACACCATCGTGATGATCTGAGTCATGAAGATCTTTTTTGTACAGTTCTTCTGTGTATTCTTGCCACCTCTTCTTAATATCTTCTGCTTCTCTTAGGTCCATACTATTTCTGTCCTTTATCAAGCCCATCTTTGCATGAAATGTTCCTTTGGTATCTCTGATTTTCTTGAAGAGATCCCTAGTCTTTCCCATTCTGTTGTTTTCCTCTATGTCTTTGCATTGATCTCTGAAGAAGGCTTTCTTATGTCTTCTTGCTATTCTTTGGAACTCTGCATCCAGATGTTTATATCTTTCCTTTTCTCCTTTGCTTTTTGCTTCTCTTCTTTTCACAGCTGTTTGTGAGTCCTCCCCAGACAGCCATTTTGCTTTTTTTCATTTCTTTTCCATGGGGATCGTCTTGATCCCTGTCTCCTATACAATATCATGAACCTCATTCCATAGTTCATCAGGCAGTCTATCTATCAGATCTAGGCCCTTAAATCTATTTCTCATTTTCACTGTATAATCATAAGGGATTTGATTTAGGTCATACCTGAATGGTCTAGTGGTTTTCTCTACTTTCTTCAATTTAAGTCTGAATTTGGCAATAAGGAGTTCATGGTCTGAGCCACAGTCAGCTCCTGGTCTTGTTTTTGCTGACTGTATAGAGCTTCTCCATCTTTGGCTGCAAAGAATATAATCAATCTGATTTCAGTGTTGACCATCTGGTGATGTCCATGTATAGAGTGTTCTCTTGTGTTGTTGGAAGAGGGTGTTTTTTATGACCAGTGCATTTTCTTGGCAAAACTCTATTAGTTTTTGCCCTGCTTCATTCCATATTCCAAAGCCAAATTTGCCTGTTACTGCAGGTTTTTCTTGACTTCCTGCTTTTTCAGTCCAGTCACCTATAATGAAAAGGACATCTTTTTTTGGGTGTTAGTTCTAAAATGTCTTGTAGGTCTTCATAGAACCGTTCAACTTCAGCTTCTTCAGTATTACTATGTTATTCATTTCTTTAACTAGAATTCAAAATGCTATTTTCTTTAGGTGCAAAATGTACACAAAATGAAATGTACAAGTCTATGTGTGTATTTTGAAATTTAACATGCATATATGTTCAGTTGCTTTAGTTGTGTCCAACTCTCTCCAACCCCATGGACTTTAGCCCACCAGGCTTATCTGTCCATCAGATTTTCCCAGTAAGAATACCAGACTGTGTTGCATGCCCTCTTCCAGGGAATAGTCCTGACCCAGGGATCCAACCCACATCTCCTGTGTCTCCTGCATTGCAGGTGGATTTTTTATTGCTGAGACATGGGGGACACCCTTGTGAGACGTAACAGATACCTAAATCTATAACCAAAACTTTAACAAGATTACAGAAATGACCTTTGAGCCTCTACATTTCTTATGCCTTTAACTTTCTCTTGTTTCTTTTTAAATTTATAATATCTTCCTAAAATGTAATTAATTGAATGGATTTTTTTTCTTTCTTTTATTGTTTCTGACTTTTGAATCTGTTCTAGGATGGCATGCACATTTATTTATTTATTTTGTTTTCTGATAACTATAATTCTGGTGTAATTACATTGAATGGTATTCTTCCTATTTTATTGGTAAGCTGAGATAAATAATCACAATCAATTATTACCACCATCAACTCCCTCCCGTATTTGAAACATGGTCCAAAATGAACACTATTTTATGTGTACTAACTAAAAGCTGAACCTATCCCAGTGAACCTCTGTAGAAGAAGATGAAAATCTTTTTTTTTTTTTTTTTTTAAGAGAAGTCTTGAGATCTTAGTGTATCAGTGGCACAATTTTTTCCCCAGTATGTTGCCTAAAGAGTACAGTGTAAAAATAATTCACATATAATTATCGGAACTTATATATTTTGTCAGCTTTCAGATTTGTCCTTGTCTTAAGTGACACATTTTGGCAAGGACAGACCTAAAAGTCCAACAAACATAAAGTTAATGAGTAACATTCAGTGATGCTATCCAGCCATCTCATCCTCTGTCATCCCCTTCTCCTCCTTCCCCCAATCCCTCCCAGAATCAGAGTCTTTTCCAATGAGTCAACTCTTTGCATGAGGTGGCCAAAGTACTGGATTTTCAGCTTTAGCACCATTCCTTCCAAAGAACACCCAGGGTTGATCTCCTTTAGAGTAGACTGGTTGGATCTCCTTGCAGTCCAAGGTACTTTCAAGAGTCTTCTCCAACACCACAGTTCAAAAGCATCAATGCTTCGGCGCTCAGCTTTCTTCACAGTCCAACTCTCACGTCCATACATGACCACAGGAAAAACCATAGCCTTGACTAGACGGATCTTTGTTAGCAAATTAATGTCTCTGCTTTTCAATATGCTAAGTTGGTCATAACTTTTCTTCCAAGGAGTAAGTGTCTTTTAATTTCATGGCTGCAGTCACCATCTGCAGTGATTTTGGAGCCCCCCAAAATAAAGTCTGACACTGTTCCCACTGTTTCCCCATGGATTTCCCGTGAAGTGATGGGACCAGATACCATGATCTTCATTTTCTGAATGTTGAGCTTTAAGCCAACTTTTTCACTCTCCTCTTTCACTTTCATCAAGAGGCTTTTTAGTTCCTCTTCACTTACTGCCATAAGGGTGGTGTCATCTGCATATCTGACAGAGGATGAGATGGCTGGATGGCATCACTGATTTGATGGACGTGAGTTTGAGTGAACTCCGGGAGGTGGTGATGGACAGGAAGGCCTGGTGTGCTGCAATTCATAAGGTCGCCAAGAGTCAGACATGACTGAGAGACTGAAGTGAACTGAACTAAACATTCTGTATGACAGCTTTTCTACCTGCTGTTGTCCATAAAATAAACAAGGATAATTTTATTCTAAAAAGTGAAAAAATGTACTTCAAAACTGGAACTCAAGTTGCTAAGATAATTGTTTTCAATAGGTTGTATTAACAAATCTCTTTGAAAATAGTTGGCAAAAAAGAATGCAGTCTAAAATGTATATGGCCTATTTGGAAGATTTTTAATAATAATCATGAGGAAAACTCTGGGGTTTATTAGAAACAGATAATAAAAGAGCATGTTAATTAAAAATCATAGAAGGTTATTTACAGAGTAATGGATACTCTTTAGTGTTATATGTGTTAAAATGTTTTCAAGTTAACACACAAAGACAACACTACCTTCATTTCAAGACAAGTTGCATTTTCATGTGAAATGAGGTTCAAAGACATGTTAATAGGTGATATTATACAAATGTTTCCAGAGAAAAACACGTTGTAAGTGATTTATGAAGGGAAATTCCATTTTTATTCTTCAATATTAAGAACTCATCAATATTAAGAAGTACAGTGATAATAGCTCTGTTGCCATATGATGGTCACTCACTCCCAAATTCAAGCTCCAAGGCCCATCATTCTGTGCATCTCTTAGCTATCTCATGGCTAGAACTGAATTTACCTTCCTTTGGTGTTCATTTTCACATTGACAAGTACACTGGGATTTCCATTACCCTTATTTTTATGCATGGTGCTTCCCTGGTGGCTCAGTGGTGAAGAATCTGCATGCTAATGCAGGCAATGTGGGTTTGATCCTTTCTTTAGGAACATTCCCTGGAAAAAGAAATTACAACTCATTCCAGTATTCTTGCCTAGGAAATTCCTCACACAGAGGAGCTTGATGGGCTACAGTCCATGGGTTGCAGAGTCAGATATAATTTAGCAACTAAAAAGCAGCAGTAATTTTTTATGCATATATTTATACACCTCATCCCTTTATAATGGGCTTTAACTCTGAAGCATGAAGTTGTAGATAATTCTCCTGTTTGAATTTCTGAATATTAAATATTACTTTAAGTGGATAGACTGCATGAAAGCATAGATTAAAAAGGAAAATACTTTGGTATATTTTTTATCCACATTTCTGGGCTTAATCCAGACCCAATGAAAATACTTTTTTGCCTGGCCCATTTCAATGCTTTTACCTTAGCCATTTCCCTCATTATTGTTGAGTGGAAAAATGCTACTTAGTGAGAATGTCAGGATACATGTAATATGCAATTTTCCTAAGCAAACTGAAAAGCAGCCACAAAACAGAGCTTCCACTTCAAAGGGACTTTTTCAACTGTTCCCATAACACACTCCTCTATTCATTCAGATTATTAAAATTTGCACTTAGTCTGTGTTTTGATATGTGGTGACAAGCTTATTGAAAATTTCACAACAAAAGAGATCTTTCCTTTCTTGTTCACTAGACTCAACCCCACTAACATAAGAAGAAAATGTCATTTTTCATTCCAATCCCAAAGAAAGGCAATACCTAAGAATGTTAAAACTACTGCACAATTGCACTCATCTCAAATGCTATCAAAGTAATGCTTACAATTCTCCAAGCTAGGCTTCAAAAATATATGAACTGAGAGCTTCCAGATGCTCAAACTGGATTTAGAAAAGGCAGAGGAACCAAAGATCAAATTGCCAACATCTGTTGGATCATAGAAAAAGCAAGAGAATTCCAGAAAAACATCTACTTATGTATTATTAACTACACTGAAGCCTTTGACTGTGTGGATCACAACAAACTGTGGAAAATTCTTCAAGTTATGGGAATACCAGACCACCGGACCTGCCTCTTGATAAATCTGTATGCAGGTCAGGAAGCAACAGTTAGAACCAGACATGAAACAATGGACTGGTTCCAAACTGGGAAAGGAGTATGTCAAGGCTGTATAATGTCACCCTGCTAATTTGCCTTATATGCAGAGTATGTCATAAAAAAAATACCAGACTGGATGAAGCACAAGCTGGAATCAAGATTTCCAGGAGACAATATCAGTAACCTCAGATATGCAGATGATACCACCCTTATGACAGGAGATGAGGAAATAAAGAGCCTCTTGATGAAAGTGAAAGAGAAGAATAAAAAAGCTGGATTAAAACTCAGCACTTAAAAAATGAAGATCATAGCATATGGTCCCATCACTTCATGACAAATAGATGGGGAAATAATGGAAACTGTGAGAGACTTTAATTTTGGGGGCTCCAAAACCACTGCAGATGGTGATTGCAGTCATGAAATTAAAAGACACTTGCTCCTTGGAATAAAAGATATAACAAACGTAGACAGCATATTAAAAAGCAGAGACATTACTTTGCAAACAAAATTCTGTCTATTCAATGCTATAGTTTTTCCAGCAGTCATGTATGGATGTGAGAGTTGGATCATAAAGAAAGCTGAGCGCAGAAGAATTGATGCTTTAGAATGGTGGTGTTGTAGAAGACTCTTGAGAGTCCCTTGGACTTCAAGGAGATCCAACCAGTCCATCCTAAAGGAAATCAGAACTGAATATTCATTGGAAGGACTGATGCTGGACCTGAAGCTCCAATCCTTTGGCCACCTGATGCAAAGAACTGAGTCATATGAAAAGACCTGATGCTGGGAAAGATTGAAGGTGGGAGGAGAAGGGGAAGACAGAGGATGAGATGGTTGGATCGCATCACCAACGCGATGGACATGAGTTTGAGTAGCCTCCAGGAGTTGGTGGTGGACAGGGAGGTCTGGTGTGCTGCAGTCCATGGGGTCACAAAGAGTCAGACACGACTGATCAACTAAACTGAACATTAAATTTAGGACAATAGAAGAAAATGAAATACATTTATAGACATCAGGTGTGTTGAATACATTGGAATAATAACTGATCAAAAAACCCATTGAGTCCAGGACCCTGGGGTGAGGCCCTCCTGGCAGGTTTACCTGAACCACTGAGGTACAAGTTGTACATATTTGGCAGTGCCACAGGTTTAGGCATAAAAGGCTGTAAGTTAAAGTCTTTCTAATCTACCATTTGTTCCAGAATGAGTTAGGACCAGGAACTCACCAGGAGATTAATGGGGGCATGTAGGAGGTCAGAGGTCCCTGCACAAATTTTTGTGAAATAAACACCCACCCATCTCAGCTGGAAGAAAATGAAACATAGCCAGACTTCCTTAGTGATGGGGGCAGTAAGAGAAGTTGAGTTGAAGCCTGGTAAGTCCATGACCACATTCACAGTCTTTTTTTTTTTTTTTTTTTTTTTTTTTAATTTTATTTTCTTTTTAAACTTTACATAATTGTATTAGTTTTGTCAAATATCAAAATGAATCCACCACAGGTATACATGTGTTCCCCACCCTGAACCCTCCTCCCTCTTCCCTCCCCATACCATCCCTCTGGGTCATCCCAGTGCACTAGCCACAAGCATCCAGTATCGTGCATCGAACCTGGACTGGCAACTCGTTTCATACATGATATTTTACATGGTTCAATGCCATTCTCCCAAATCTTCCCACCCTCTCCCTCTCCCACAGAGTCCATAAGACTGTTCTATACATCAGTGTCTCTTTTGCTGTCTCGTACACAGGGTTATTATTATCATCTTTCTAAATTCCATATATATGCATTAGTATTGGTGTTTTTCTTTCTGGCTTATTTCACTCTGTATAATAGGCTCCAGTTTCATCCACCTCATTAGAACTGATTCAAATGTATTCTTTTTAATGGCTGCATAATACTCCATTGTGTATATGTACCACTGCTTTCTTATCCATTCATCTGCTGATGGACATCTAGGTTGCTTCCATGTCCTGGCTATTATAAACAGTGCTGCGATGAACATTGGGGTACACGTGTCTCTTTGCCTTCTGGTTTCCTCAGTGTGTATGCCCAGCAGTGGGATTGCTGGATCATAAGGAGGTTCTATTTCCAGTTTTTTAAGGAATCTCCACTCTGTTCTCCATAGTGGCTGTACTAGTTTGCATTCCCACCAACAGTGTAAGAGGGTTCCCTTTTCTCCACACCCTCTCCAGCATTTATTACTTGTAGACTTTTGGATCGCAGCCATTCTGAATGGTGTGAAATGGTACCTCATAGTGGTTTTGATTTGCATTTCTCTGATAATGAGTGATGTTGAGCAACTTTTCATGTGTTTGTTAGCCATCTGTATGTCTTTTTGGAGAAATGTCTATTTAGTTCTTTGGCCCATTTATTGATTGGGTCATTTATTTTTCTGAAGTTGAGCTGTAGGAGTTGCTTGTATATGTTTGAGATTAGTTGTTTGTCAGTTGCTTCATTTGCTATTATCTTCTCCCATTCTGAAGGCTGTCTTTTCACCTTGCTAATAGTTTCCTTTGATGTGCAGAAGCTTTTAAGGTTAATTAGGTCCCACTTGTTTATTTTTGCTTTTATTTCCAATATTCTGGGAGGTGGGTCATAGAGGATCCTGCTGTGATGTATGTCGGAGAGTGTTTTGCCTATGTTCTCCTCTAGGAGTTTTATAGTTTCTGGTCTTACGTTTAGATCTTTAATCCATTTTGAGTTTCTTTTTGTGTATGGTGTTAGAAAGTGTTCTAGTTTCATTCTTTTACAAGTGGTTGACCAGATTTCCCAGCACCACTTGTTAAAGAGATTGTCTTTAATCCATTGTATATTCTTGCCTCCTTTGTCAAAGATAAGGTGTCCATATGTGCGTGGATTTATCTCTGGGCTTTCTATTTTGTTCCATTGATCTATATTTCTGTCTTTGTGCCAGTACCATACTGTCTTGATAACTGTGGCTTTGTAGTAGAGCCTGAAGTCAGGTAGGTTGATTCCTCCGGTTCCATTCTTCTTTCTCATGATCGCTTTGGCTATTTGAGGTTTTTTTTGTATTTCCATACAAATTGTGAAATTATTTGTTCTAGCTCACAGTCTTTCTAAACTGAGAGATCCATATCTGAATGGCATCAGTGGTCATTGCTGGCTGGTGTCAGCAAAACATTAGCAATCTTTGGATTACAGTTTAGAATCTATAGGAAGCTGGTGACACAGCAAGCACTGCTGCTGCTAAGTCACTTCAGTTGTGTCTGACTCTGTGCGACCCCAGAGACGGCAGCCCACCAGGTTCCCCTGTCCGTGGGATTTTCCAGGCAAGAGTACTGGAGTGGGGAGCCAGTGCCTTCTCCGAGCAAGCACTTAAGAACCCAATTTAAAAAATTTCTCCACCACCATGAAATCTTATAAGATATGGTTTCCCTGCCCCATGAATAGATACCTTCTTAGGGAGCCAAAGAGGATTGTCTCAGGAGACACTGGACATCTTCAAAGGTTAAGTGACTCCTTCAAGGCTACAGAGTCAGTAAGTGGCAGAGCTGAAATCTGAACCTAAATAGTTCATTTCTAGATACCATAGCCAAACTACCATACTACTACCTCTTTTGCTGCAGATCTGGGTGCAGTTGAGAAGGTACTGGTAAGCCTTCAGCTTACTCAGCTGTGGAACAGAAACTAGAATGCAATTTATACAGAAGAGCTCTGTGAAACAGCCGAGATATAATTAGAATCTTTCTGGAATGAGAAGGCTGCCTAAAGGAGTAAGGAAGGCATTTAAGGACTGTGTTTCAGTGTAGATTAGGCTTCTGCACTTCTGCAGGTAATCAGCACCTGAATATAGATATCATATGACTGCTGGCTTCAGGTCCTCTTATTGGCCCGGGGCATAGTGGATGGCATAAAACACAATTTTTGGACCATTTTGCTTCTTAAAATCTGCTATTGCATTTGATATTTAAATAGAGTCACTCATATTTTCTCTGAGTCTCAGAGGAGTCCATGTTTGGTTTGAACTTAAAACATTTTAAAGGATATTTGACCTAATTTTTGATATCTGTGGACTTCCCTAGTGGCTCAGAGGGTAAAGCGTCTGCTTGCAATGCGGAAGACCAGGGTTCAATCCCTGGGTCAGGAAGATCCCCTGGAGGAGGAAATGCCAACCCACTCCAGTATTCTTGCCTACAGAATCCCATGGATGGAGGAGCCTGGTAGGCTACAGTCCACAGGGTCACAAAGGGTCAGACACGACTGAGCGACTTCACTCACTTTTGATGTTTGTAACTATTAGTTTCTTCTTCATATCAAAGGTTGTTTTAAACTATGGAAATAGCAATAATGTATATAATCTTTAATAGATTCTTAAAAGTTTACTAGGGTTAAGTAACTATATTCAAAATGAAAATTGCCCTTGCTCAAAAAAATCATTCATTGAAGCAAGGCTACAATTGAAAATAATATATGGATGCAGGTAGCTGATATTTTTTTAACCAGTTCAGGATTTGATTTAAAATTTATATTCTAGTTGGAAGAATCATCTTAGGATTTAAAGTAGGGAGTGATATGGCCCAGTTTGCATTTTGGAAGGTCTTCTCGCATCATGACGGAGAAGGAAATGGCAACCCACTCCAGCATTCTGGCCTGGAGAATCCCATGGAACAGGAGCCTGTTGAGGCTACAGTCCATAGGGTCGCAAGAGTCAGACGTAACTTAGCGACTAAACCACCACCACCACTGGCATCATAAGAGTAAAGTGGGAGAGGCAATGGAAGTACAGCTGCCAGTTTGAAAGGCTGCTTGAAGTCCCCCTAAGCAGAAATTATACATAAAGTCAACAGTGGACCAGGTGTAAAAACATGAGCAGGCTTGAGAAACAGCAAGGAAAGAAAGACTGAATAGGACTGGGTAACTGAATTAGCTAAGGGGAGTAAAGAAGGTGACGGACACCCAGGGTTGTGGCTTCTCACATCTGATGCACAGAAGAGACAAATTCCCTCACAGACGTTGCCACCATGAGATAGGTGCCAGGGGACAATGGGGTGGTTGAGTCTGGCATTTCAGAAAGCACTGGTTCTAATGGTGAAAAACTGCTAACAAGTGAAATGGATAGAACAGGAAAGCCCTGTCCTCTCTTCCATAATTAATATTGTTATATCTCCAATGATATTATTAGGGTATCCATATTTCCATCCACTCACTCAGTAATGCTTGCTGTATGCGGCACTGAGGATTAAAGGAGAGTAGATCAAAGTGATTCCTTCCCTTTGTACCTTATGCTAAAATACATAACTAAATTTCTAATTTTTTGTTCTATCGACCACTGCTCTGGGTAAGGCTACATGTTCAGCCTTCACAAAATGTCTCAATGCTGAAATAAAGGTAAGCAATGCTGTTTCTTAGCTATCTTGCATGCATAATTTAAAGCAATAGGGAACACTACTGGTAACAAGTCTGTCTAAAAAGAATATTTGAGTATGAGCCATTTTTTTGAGAATTATACCTCAGTATATCTTACTAGGTATAAAACCAGCTCAGGACATAATGATATCTATTTACTGTTTGTATGTGTTACTTCACCTTGTACCTCAGCTTCTGTGTGAATCTGCTTCAAATTTAAATTGCTTCAGTTCCCAGGCTTCTCTTTCTGTTGAAATCAGAATCTCATCATTCTAATGATGTTATTGAAGGACAATTCTTCCCTAATTAATGACTGTGTCTTTTAGAACTACTGAAACAAAAACCTTATCATCTTATTAAATAGCTGGAATAAAATCTTAACAATATTCCTTTATCCCCATCAATTTTTAAACATGAAATAATTTAAATGAATGTATATAGTTTTGTGAATGAAATGGAAGACAAATGATGTACTCTTCAGCTTTCCTTTTGGAAATCAGATAACATGTTTGCTATATTCAGGATAATTATCAAGTATTTTTATCAAAAGTTTCTCCTGGTTTTCTGCCTAAGACATGCTTTGTACAATTGCCTTGTGAAATAAACACTCCTGCATAACAAATCCTTTAATTTGTAGTGGTCTTTCTGCATTTATCTTTCATTTGGAGGTTTATATGGGTCACCATATATATATATATTTTTTTTAATATATATATATATAAGCATGATATTTATATACAAGTCAGGTTTCTCCAAATATTCAGTAAAATAAGTTTTTTTGTTTTGTTTTGTTTTGTTTGTTTTTTTTTTGTTGTTTTTTTTTTTTTTTGGTTCTTAATGTTTAGCTGAAGAAATCTTTATCTATTTGGAGTTTCTGCTAATGTTCTAAAAATGAATTTTATGTGTATTTTAAAGTTAAAATATAAATAACTAGTGATCTATCACTGTATTACAAAGTATCCCAAAACAAAATGTCTTAAAGGGAATTTTTTTTTTTTTTTTTAATCTCACAGTCTGTGCCTGTGATTTGTTTGAGTTCCTCTGACCCATGCTTGCTCTTGAGGTTGAAGTGTATTTGCTAGTCACAGTCATCTCCATCTTGCATGCATGCTAAGTTGCTTCAGTTATGCCTGACTCTGAAACCCATGGACTGTAGCCCACCAGGCTCTTCTGCCTATGGGATTATCCAGGCAAGGATACTAGAGTGGGTTGTTATTTCCTTCTCCAGGGGATCTTCCCAACCCAGGGATTAAACGTGTAGCTCCTATATTGCAGACAGACTCTTTACTGCTGAATCACTGGGGAAGCCCCATCTCCATCTTACCTGGGAGGTAATTCACTCCCAAGGTCACTAGCAGGACTGACACGTTCACTGGGCTGCAGGCAACCTCAAGTCACTGCTAGCTGCGGGAAGAGCCACTGGTGATACCAGCAAGGTTTCCTTGCACAGCAGCACTCAGATTTCACTGACAGAGAAGTGCAAATGGTTAGCAAGACTAAACTGCCAAAACCAAAACCACCATATTTTTAAGAACCTATTCTAATAGTAAAATCCCATCACATTGCTATCTTCCATTCATTAAAAGCAAGCCTTTAAGTCCAGCCAAGACTCAAGAGGAGGGAATTAGACACCAGTGAGAAAATCAAGCAGCAGAGATCACTGTAGACCTGCTGTATGTGGTGGTCAGTTCTGTTCTAATTCTAAAATGTTAACAAGAGAAAACGTTGCTCATGTACATTTTTTCTGAGAGATACGCTATTGTTTTACTACTTGGGCTTTGTTTTTAGAATTTCAAGCTAAGATGTTAAACAAGAAACAAACTCAGAAGGAAAGAAAAGGAAAAGAAATGTGCCTTTTAATTCCGTAAAGATATATCATTAAATTGTAAACAGATATATACATTGAATTCAGTTCAAAGTGGCCACAGTTTGAGAACTAGTGTGTTAAGTAATACACAAGATACAAAATGATAAAGAAACAGCCATTGATCCTAAACTTGGGTCTTACTTCAAGCTCATCTGCTTACTGGCTGTGTGACTGGAACAAGTTGTTTAGGATAATGTGTTTCTATTTCATGGGACTGTTGTGAGAATATAGTGTTTTGAGGATAAAATGAATCACGTACAAACATACATCTATGTAAAGTCTTTAGTACCATGCTTAACACACTAGTCATTGCATAATTAAGACCACCAGTGATAATGATCATGCTGATTATAACTAATTGTCTAACCCTTTCAATATGCCAGAAGCTGTTTTAAATGCTGTATTAGCTTGAGCTTCTGGGGTTGTATCCTGACTGCTACCTAACAGCTGAGAGATTGGCGTTATGGTAGTTCAAATGGTAAAGAATCCTCCTGCAATGCAGGAGACCTGAGTTTGATCCCTGGGTTAAGAAGATCCCCTGGAAGAGGGCATGACAATCCACTCCAGTATTCTTGCCTGGAGAATCCCGTGGATAGAGGAGCCTGGTGAGCTATAGTCCATGGGGCTGCAAAGAATTGGACACGACTGAGTGACTAATGAACAGGTACACATACATGCTCCAAATTCCTCTTTTGTAAAATGATACTAATAGAGCTTTAAAGAGTCAGTATTGGTAAAAGTGATGAGGACACGGCCCCATACATTCTGCTAATTTTTAGGGTAAAATCCTATTATTTTATCATAATTATGAGTATGACAACCATAACACCTGACAGAAGCATTTCCTAAAGAGAAGGGCACAATATAATGAGGGTTTGTCTCACTGTATCTCACTGTATGCACTGTACACTTAACCCAGGGTAAGTAAGACAAGAGCAAGGAAGCTGGAAGAAAATGTGAGGAGCTGTAGGAACTGTAAACACATTTATTCTCTCCTGGCTGGCATAGCAGCTATAGCAGCAGATACACTGCATTTTCTCCTCTCTTGGTTGACCCAGCAGACACAACCATAATGTAACCTCACTGCCATAACACAGCCATAGCAATGCAGCCTCAAGAGCTTGCCCAGGTGGAGCCTAAGCTTACAGAACAAAAGTAGTCCATGGCCAAGTGAGTACCTCATGACATGCATGCACATTGCTATAAGTGATCTCAGCTGTTACATGTATTTACAACACGTGGGGTGAGAACAAGGGCTGTGGGGCAAAAGAGTCTGACCACATCATCTTGGCTAATTTGCTCTCTCCCTACAGCATTCAAATGATTTGTTCCTAATATCTGCAGGGAAAATCAAGAAGTGGTATCTTGGGAAATTCATGAAATTTCCTATAGAGGATTTGGTAGGTACATGCATTTTAGTTAGAATTGATGACAAAACTAAAATCTTCAAAATATGAAACACTAGCATGCTGATAACAGAAGTATAAAGCTCTGAATCAGAGTACTGCTTGGTGAGAGAAAGCAGAATGAGATTTGCCATATGAGATTTTAGTGGCTATAAGTATTGCTTGCCTGCCATGCATTCTTTCTTTCTTTTAAGAATAGGAAAATTTCGCTTTCAGACATCATCAATATCTGTCCCTGAGATGGACTCAGTTCATGTAAACAAAATGTGACATCTCATAGAACACAGACTTTCAAAGTGTGGTATGGGGACCAGCAGCGGCAGTATCAACTGGGAATTTACTAGAAATACAAGTTTCCAGACCTTTCTCCCAACCTGTTGAGCCAGAATCTTGGGTGAAGCCCAGGAGTTTGTGATTTAGCATGCCTTTCAGGTGAGTCTAATCCAAGCTAACACTTGGAATGACTTAGAATATTTATTTTTTTTCTGGGGGGGGGGGGGGGGGGGACTCAAGATTCTGATTACTCACTGCTTAAGAGTACTTTTTATCAGATAATGCATATTAAAAGCACCTGGAGAACTTCTGAAACTAAAAACACGTGGCCCATTCAACTGTAACAAATATCCTGAGATGTGCCACAGTCTTTGTGTACTTACAGACTCCCCAGTGGTTCTAATATGTAGCCGCACTGAAGAGCACTGCCCCAGGTCTTGGTTTTCAAGTCTTAGCTGCGTCAGTCACTTGGAACTACAGAAAGGAGAAATTAAAGAGGAACCCAAGAAGTAATCAAAGGTGGTAGAGAAACAATGAGCCTCAATTCAGTCTGTAAGATGACCACTGAAGATGGTAGAGGTGGTCATAGAGAGGATGTGACCCCTGGCTGACCAACAAGCTGACCATAAGCAGGACCAGAGACACTGTATACCATCTTCTGCCCACAGTTTCCACTGTGGGGGGCATCTGAAAGCTGCAGCCTTGAGACAATAAGGTATGACTGAGACCATCTGAACAGTGTACATGACTGAAACTCATAAAGGCTTCTGTATAGACTCAAGATTCTGGTGAGCAGGTGTAGAGAATTATTCGTCTTGTGGCAGCCAACATAAGCCTTGTATGTAAGTTCCCTTGCCTATTACACCTCTCACTTACAGATATGGGGTTGTCTGCTTCCTTTACTATTCTTTTCTTGCCCTCCAACTAGAGAAGGTAATTTCACTCAGGGGACTCATGACTTTGCCAACCAACAGGAGAATGTGGGTTATTTTTTCCTATTATGTATAAAAATAGCTTATACTATTGTAAAGAGGTTAAAAGGAATTTGTTGTTGGAAATAACTAGTTTGTGAAAAGGTAGAAATAAATGTTCTCTAGAAATTTTGGATTTTTCCAGAAATTATGAATTTCTAATCAGTACAAGTACTGCATTTTGGACTCTTTTGTTGACCATGATGGCTACTTCATTTCTTCTGAGGGATTCCTGCCCACAGTAGTAGATATAATGGTCATCTGAGTTAAATTCACCCATTCCAGTCCATTTTAGTTCGCTGATTCCTATAATGTCAACATTCACTCTTGCCATCTCTTGTTTGACCACTTCCAATTTGCCTTGATTCATGGACCTGACATTCCAGGTTCCTATGCAATATTGCTCTTTACATCATCGGAACTTGCTTCTATCACCAGTCACATCCACAACTGGGTACTGTTTTTGCTTGGCTCCAACCCTTCATTCTTCTGGAGATATTTCTCCACTGATCTCCAGTAGCATATTGGGCACCTACTGACCTTGGGAGTTCCTCTTTCAGTATCCTATCATTTTACCTTTTCATACTGTTCATGGGGTTCTCAAGGCAAGAATACTGAAGTGGCTTGACATTCCCTTCTCCAGTGGACCACATACTCAGCAGTGGCCACAGGACTGGAAAAGGTCAGTTTTCATTCCAATCCCAAAGAAAGGCAATGCCAAAGAATGCTCAAACTATCACACAATTGCACTCATCTCACACGCTAGTAAAGTAATGCTCAAAATTCTCCAAGCCAGGCTTCAGCAATATGTTAACCGTGAACTTCCTCATGTTGAAGCTGATTTTAGAAAAGGCAGAGGAACCACAGATCAAATTGCCAACATCTGCTGGATCATGGAAAAAGCAAGAGAGTTCCAGAAAAACATCTATTTCTGCTTTATTGACTATGCCAAAGCCTTTGACTGTGTAGATCACAATAAACTGTAGAAAATTCTGAAAGAGATGGGAATATCAGACCACCTAATCTGCCTCTTGAGAAATTTGTATGCAGGTCAGGAAGCAACAGTTAGAACTGGACATGTAACAACAGACTGGTTCCAAATAGGAAAAGGAGTATGTCAAGGCTGTATATTATCACCCTGTTTATTTAACTTATATGCAGAGTACATCATGAGAAACACTGGACTGGAAGAAACACAAGCTGGAATCAAGATTGCTGGGAGAAATGTCAATAACCTCAGATATGCAGGTGACACCACCCTTATGGCAGAAAGTGAAAAGGAACTAAAAAGCCTCTTGATGAAAGTGAAAGAGGAGAGTGAAAAAGTTGGCTTAAAGCTCAACATTCAGAAAACGAAGATCATGGCATCGGGTCCCATCACTTCATGGGAAATAGATGGGGAAACAGTGGAAACAGTGTCAGACTTTATTTTTCTGGGCTCCAAGGTCACTACAGATGGTGACTGCAGCCATGAAATTAAAAGATGCTTACTCCTTGGAAGGAAAGTTATGACCACCCTAGATAGCATATTCAAAAGCAGAGACATTACTTTGCCAACAAAGGTTCGTCTAGTCAAGTCTATGGTTTTTCCAGTGGTCATGTATGGATGTGAGAGTTGGACTGTGAAGAAGGCTCAATGCCAAAAAATTGATGCTTTTGAACCGTGGTGTTGGAGAAGACTCTTGAGAGTCCCTTGGACTGCAAGGAGATCCAACCAGGCCATTCTGAAGGAGATCAGCCCTGGGATTCCTTTGGAAGGAATGATGCTAATGCTGAAACTTCAGTACTTTGGCCACCTCATGCGAAGAGTTGACTCATTGGAAAAGACTCTGATGCTGGGAGGGATTGGGAGCAGGAGGAGAAGGGGACGACGGAGAATGAGATGGCTGGATGGCATCACTGACTTGATGGACGTGAGTCTGGGTGAACTCCGGGAGTTGGTGATGGACAGGGAGGCCTTGCGTGCTGCAATTCATGGGGTCGCAAAGAGTCGGACACAACTGAGCGACTGAACTGAACTGACTCAGTACAAATTTCATGATTGCGGGTCACAGAAGAAAAACAGGGGTAAAAGAAAGGACCTATTGGAGTGTGTGAAAATAACTTATGTGTCTTCCTAGCCTACTTAGAAATTTAGTTTATTAATTTGTGATCATTTCTATATTGTCTTCAATATTGACTCCTATCTCAGGAGTTCTTGGAAACAGGGACAGAAGTAAAACTCAGCTTTCATGCTGTAATATATTACATGTTATGTTTTAAAACCAGCATCAGGTTTCACTTATTTTAATGATGAAAATGTCACAGTCAATTACACTGGGAAAGGAGCTTTAGTAAAATCAATCATTCTTCTTGGTTTCCTTTTTTCTTTTCTTTTGCCTCCATGGATTTCAAAGATATGTGCTTTAATTTAAGTTGTGCTTAATTCAGTAAAGTACTGGTACATTATGGAAAAATGTTGTGCATTTAAGTTAGATCCATTTTTGAAAACTCAATACCTAATTACAATGGCAGTTTTCTTATGTCTAAATAAGCATAGAAGCATTTGCTCAATTAGATTGTTGTTGTTTAGTTGCTAATCCATGTCAGACTCTTTTGCCATCAAAGGGACTATAGCCTGCCAGGCTCCTCTGTCCAAGGGATTTAGCATGCAAGAACTGAAGTGGGTTGCCATTTCCTTCTCCAGGGGATCTTCCCAGAGCAAGGATTGAACCTATGCTTCCTGCATTGGAAGGTGGATTCTCAACTCTGTGCCACCAGAGAAGCCCACTCAATTAGGTTTTTGAGGGTTAAATAAGATAACCTACTCCACATGTACCAATAAAAGATATTAGCTCTGGGTTGTTTTATTGTTTTTACTTTCATTTGAAGATATCTGGTAGACAGAGTGCCAGAAGAACTATGGACTGATGTCTATAACATTGTACAGGAGGCAGTGACCAAAACCATCCAAAACAAAAAATATACAAGAAGACAAAGTGGTTGTCTGAGGAGGGTTTTGCAAATACCTAAGGAAAGAAGAGAAGTGAAAGGCAAGGGAGAAAGACAAAGCTATACCCAACTGAATGCAGAGTCCTAGAGAACAGTAAGGAGAGATAAGAAGGCCTTCTGAAATGAACACTGCAAAGAAATAGAAGAAAACAATAGAATGGGAAAGACTAGAAATTTTCCTCAATAAAATGGAGATATCAAGGGAATATTTCATGCAAAGATAGGCCCAATAAAGGACAGAAATGGTAAAGATATAACAGAGTAGAAGAGATTAAGAAGTGGGAGAAAGAATACACAGAAAAATGATACAGGAAAGGTCTTAATGACTTGGGTAACCACAATGATCTGGTCACTCACCTAGAAACTGACATCCTGGAGTGTGAAGTCATGTGGGTCTTAGGAAGCATTACTGCGAACAAAGCTAGTGGAGGTGATGGAATTCCAACTGAGCTATTTCAAATCCTAAGAGACTATGCTGGTAAAGTGCTGCATTCAATATGCCAGCAAATTTGAACAATTCAACAGTGGCAACAGGACTAAAATTGTCAGTTTTCATTCCAATCCCAAAGAAGTGCAATGTTAAAGAATGTTCAAGCAACTGCACGTTTGTGCTCATTTCATATGGTAGTAAGATTATGCTCAAAATCCTTCAAGTTAGGTTTCAGCAACATGAAATGAGAAGTTCCAGATGTACAAGCTGGGTTTTGAAGAATCAGAGGAACTAGAGGTCAATTTGCCAACTTTAATTGGATCATGGCAAAAGAGACAGAATTCCAGGAAAAAAAAAAAAAAAAAGAACTATGTCTGCTTCATTGATAAGGCTAAAACCTTTTACTCTGTGGATCACAACAAACCATGGAAAATTCTTAGAGATGGGAATACCAAATCATCATTCCTGCCTCCTGAGAAGCCTGTATGTGGGTCAAGAAGCAACAGTTAGAACTAGACATGGGACAACTGACTGATTCAAAATTGTAAAAAAGAGTACAACAAGGCTTTATACTGTCACCCTGCTTATTTTACTTATATGAAATGTACATCATGTGAAATGCAAGGCTGAATGAATCACAAGATGGAATCAAGATTGCTGGGAGAAATATAAAAAACCTCAGAGGTGCAGATGATACCATTCCAATGGGAGGAAGGGAAGAGGAACTAAAGAGTCTCTTTATTTATTTATTTTTTGTTAACTGGAGGAAAATTGTTTTAAAACATCGTGTTGGTTTCTGACATGTTTGTTTTGTTTTAGTTACTGCTGCTGCTGCTAACTCGCTTCAGTTGTGTCCGACTCTGTGCGACCCCATAGATGGCAGCCCACCAGGCTCCCCGGTCCCTGGCATTCTCCAGGCAAGAACACTGGAGTGGGTTGCCATTTCTTTCTCCAATGCATGGAAGTGAAGAGTGAAAGTGAAGTCGCTCAGTCGCGTCCAACTTTTCGCGACCCCATGGACTGCAGCCTACCAGGCTCCTCTGCCCATGGGATTTTCCAGGCAAGAGTACTAGAGTGGGTTACTAAGTCGTGTCAAACTCTTATTACCCTGTGGACTATAGCCTGGCAGGCTCTTCTGTCCGTGGGATTTCTCAGGCAAGAATGTTGGAATGGGTTGCCATACTCTTCTCCATGGGATCTTCCTGATCTAAGGATCAAACTTCATCTCCTGCATTGCAGGCAGCCTCCTGCATTACAGACATCTTATTTACCACTAAGCCACAGAGAAGACCAGTTTCTGCCATATATCAATGCAAATCAGACATAATTATACATATATCACCTCCTCCTTTATCCTCCTTCCCCTTCCCCTAGCCCACTTCTCTAGGTTATCACAGAGTACAAGGCTGGGCTCACTGTGTTATACAGTAACTTCTTACCAATTATCTATTTGATGATGATGAAATACAAGAGTGAAAAATCTGGATTGAAACTCAATATTAAAAAAAAAAAACAGCAACTAACATAATGACATCTGTCCCATCAGTTCAAGGAAAATAGAGGGGAAAGAGTAGAAGCAGTGACAGATTTTATTTTCCTGGGCCCCCAAATCACTGCAGACAGTGACTGAAGCCATGAAATTAAAAGACACTTGCTCCTTGGAAGGAAAGCTATGGCAAACGTAGACAGTGAATTAAGAAGCAGAGACATCACTTTACCTACAAAGGTCCATAGAGTTGAGGCTAGCTATGGTCTTTCCATTAGTCATGCATGGATATGAGAGTTGGACTCACAAGGCTGAATGCAGTAGAATTGATGCTTTTGAACTGTGGTGATAGAGAAGACTCTTGAGAATCCCTTGAACAGCAAGGAGATCAAAGTAGTCAATCCTAAAGAAAATCAACTCTGAATATTTATTGTGAGTACTAATGCTAATGCTGAAGCTCCAAAAGTTTGGCCACTTGATGTGAATAGCCAATTCATCAGAAAAAGATCTTGATGCTGGATAAAATAGAAGGCAAAATGATAAGGGGGGAGCAGAGGATGAGATGGTTAGAAAGCATCACCAACAAAATGGACATGAATTTGAGCAAATTCCAGGAGATGGTGGGGTACAGAGGGGCCTGGCATGCAACAGTCCATGGGATCACACAGAAATGGACACAACTTAGCAAATGAACAACAATGATATGCATTTGAAGGATAAAATTAAATACAATGTACTAAAATGTATAGTTTCTTAAAATTACTCATCAAGAATATTAACTTGTACTCTTAAATTTTAAACAATTTACACATTTCTCATATAAATTCAATTAACAATTTTTAACTATGCATGTGTGTCAAGTTGCTTCAATCTAGTCCTACTCTTTGCAACCCTATGGACTGTAGCCCACCAGGCTCCTCTGTCCACAGGATTCTCTAGGCAAGAATACTGAAGTGGATTGTTGTGCCCTCCTCCAGGGCATCTTCTTGATCCAGGGATCAAACCCAAGTCTTTTACATCTCCTGCATTGGCAGCTGGGTTCCTTACAGATAGTGCAACATGGGAAGCTCCTAAATAACTATCTAATTAACTATAGATATGCAAAATTTAACCATATACTATGGTGTGGTTTGTCAGACATAGACAAGTAAAACTAATACTAAAATAATTAAATTTTGTTACCTTTGACTTAAACTCTTGTGTGTTATTAGAATAGCTGATAATGCTTTTGTTGTTGTTGTTCAGTTGACCAGTCATGTCTGACTCTTAGCGACCCCATGGACTGCAGCATGCCAGGCCTCCCTGTCCCTCACCATCTCCTGAGGTTTGCCCAAGTTCATGTGCATTGCATTGGTAATCATCTCATCCTCTCATCCTCCCTTCTCCTCCTGCCTTCAATCTTTCCTAGCATCAGGGGCTTTTTCAATGAGTCTGCTGCTCACATCAGATGACCAAAATACTTGAAGATCAGCTTCAACATCAGTCCCTCTAAGTGAATATTCCAATTTGATTTCTCTTAAGATTGGTTTGATTTCCTTGCTGCCCAAGGGACTCTCAGGAGTCTTCTCCAGCATTGCAGTTTGAAGGCATTGATTATTTGTCATTCTGCCTTCTTTATGATCCAGCTCTCACAAGCATACCCCATCTTTATTAAGGTGATAGCTTATGGTGAACAATGCCATATTTGTGATCTCTAAAGAAGATTTAGCTTCAGGATCAGGGACCAGGCTTGATCACTCAAGATCTCATCTATAGCAAAGTTTTATTAAAGTATAAAAGGGGAAAGAGAAAGCTTCTGACATAAACATCAGAAGGGGGTCAGAGAGTACCCCCCTTGCTAGTCTTAGCAAGGGAATTATATACTTTTTAGATTTATTACAATAAATCAAAAGAATGCCTCAGGTTGTAAAGATCTTACTAGACCCACTCCCATAATATATATTTTAAGATAACAGGATTAGCCAGAAGGTTTCAAGAAGGAGAAACTCTCCTCAAGCAGGATGTATTGTTGTTATATAATCTTTAATACAGAGTTTAAACTGAGTTGTTTGTTGTGTAATCATCAGTTCCAGGCTTAAAGAAAATAAAAACAAAAAACCTTTTATGTGACTAAGACTAAGGAATGTAGAGAGAGAGAGAGAAAGGAAAAAAAAAAAAAAAAAGAGGGCATTTGTCCTTTTCTCCTCCTTGAGAACTCTAGCCCCCTCTCTCCTCTTCAAGGACCCCAGACTTCTTGTCAACCTGCCTAGGAATTGACTCTCTCATCACCACCACCACCTTTTTTTTTCTTTTAGGAGAATTATTTTGCCAAGGGAAAGAAGTTGCCAAGGCATCAGTTTTGTTCCATAACTACTTCCTGCTTGAGGCGCATAGTCCCCAAATTGTTGAGGCAACATATTCTCCTAGCCTTCATATTGAGGGTCTCCAATCCGGGAGCTGCAAGTAATAGTTGGAGGAGGCTGTGGCGTGCATAGGAGCCTGAACAACCATTTGTAACCTAAACATTTTCACATGATTAGAAACAAACCACATTATACAGTTACAGATGTAAGGCAAAATAGTCTTATTTTCCCTTACAAAAATTAAACCAAGTTAAAACTTAATAAAAGTTAAAAGTTACATTATGTCCATAGTGTGTCCATTTTAGGATTGCTAGACGTCATCAGATCAAGAAGAGGTGGCACGTGTGATTGTTGCTGGTGAAGGTATTCACAGAGCTGAAGAAAATTCTTTCCTTGAAGTAGAGAAACCCACCTTACAAAGCCTTCAATTGATGAGGAAGGGAGTGCGGCATAGACCCACCGATAAGACCGACTATAGAGTCTGGGTTAGGGGGTCACTTCCCAGAGTTCTCATAATGTCTGTTGGAAAGCTGAAAGCTGAGGATCTATGACAATATGTGTGTACCAAAACAGTCTGTCATAGGGACAGTCCCTTCTTTTTAGGGGACCCTCAATCCCTCACTAAAGGTATGGGTAAATTTTTAAAACAACTGTTTTGTGTTTCCTGAGTTAGCTTACACGGATGTCTTTTAACAATGTCACTAGACTTTATAACTTTTTTTGAAGATTGGAGTCTCCAGTAACAGTATAAATGATCTTTTATTCCTAGAGCTTTTGACACCCCTTGAGTTACAACAGCTTTACAGTCAGAGCCATTGTCACTGAACTTTAGAGTTTAAGATCCCACTTACATCATGAGAAGTCAGTACAGTAAGATTTTGCCTATTAGTAAACTTATGAGCTTTAGGCATTAGCAAAACAATAGTAGCAATTACCCTTAAGCAATGTGGCTATAGCCTTTATTCAGTAACAAACAGACTAAACTCTGATCCTGTAGGTAAGCTCAAAGTTGGAGCCTGCTGGAGAGCAATTTGAAGAGCATTTTGAGTCTCTGGGAACCAAACCAGGTTGTTGTTTGGGCCTGCTGAATCTCAGTTATAAGTTTATATAAATGCCTGGAAAGTTCCTCATAACCCATAATCCAAATGTGGCAACAGCCTGTAATTCCCAAGAATCTCTCAATTGTCTTAAAGTCATATGCAGAGGGTTTGGCTCATTCAGGAATTTCAGACAATAAAGTATAAGGATTGGGCACTTATTATTTGTATATCTTGAAAAATTCTTGACTTATCATTTGACTTTTTTACACCCAAAATAGAAGTGTTGCATGGACTATAGGAAATTGATAGTTTCTTGTTCTTTTAAAATTTTAATATGAGTTTTAATTCTTCCTTAATCTCAGGTTTTAGTGGATATGCTTTTGATGTGGAAATAAGTGAGTGAGTTTCTTTGAGCTTGATACTGATAGGAACAGTGTTTTGTGCTCAAACCACAGTTTTTCTATGAACCCGTAGTTTAGGATTTACATTTTATTCAATTAATTGGAGGGAGAGAGCAGGTTCCATATTTACGAAAACAGAGGGCTGGACCTTGTTCAATATATCCATCCCCAGAAAGGGTGAGGGAGACTCTAGCATAATTAGAAACTCCTGAGAAAATATCAGAGTTCCAGTTGCAGCTTAAAGGATGACTAAAACATTGGCTTGTCCAGACAACCCCATTACAATAGTGGATCCAGAGGAAAGTGGACCAGGGTCTTCAGTGAGGACAGAGAAATTTGCCCCAGTGTCCAGAAGAAAATCGACTGATTGGCCCTCCACAGTTATTAATACCTGGAGTTCCTCAGGTGTAATTAGGATGGGAGTTTGTGTGAGGACCGCTGGGCACCTTCAGTCCTGATTGCCCTGGGAGTCCAACCCCTGGGACCTACACTTCAGAGGGCATTCTCTCCTCCAGTGTGGTCATTTGCAGACCGGAAATTGAGCCAGGGATGGCTTAGATGCCTGAGGGCAATCCTGCTTGATATGCCCCTCCTTTCCACAGTAATAACAAGCTCATCCCTTTTACCTGAGTCCCTCTGGGCATTCTTCCTCAGGCTGTTTAGAGCAGATCTAACTTTTGCCTGTTTCTTTTTTGTTGTTGTTTCTCCTCCTCATGTTCTCTATCATAGTATACCGTCTGAGCCAGCTGCAACAGTTTTTTTAAAGACTGATTTTGTCCAAACACCTGTTTTCATATCTTATAACAAATATCTTGAGCTGACTGAGTGAGAAATCTATCTTTTAAGATCATTCCTTCTTTTGAACTTTTTGAATCAATGTCAGTAAACTTGTGGAGAGCCTCCCAAATCTATCTAGGGATTTACCAGGAGTTTCCTTCTCTGCCTGTTCTATGTCAGCCAACTGAGCATAGTCTAAAGTCAATGTGCTCGCTTGAGTCTCTCAAGAATACATCTACCAAAGTGGCTCTGTTATGGGAACCGCTTTTCTCCCAATAGGGAGGAGGGCTATTTCATGTCCCCTCTTTCCCCTTGTCTTGCGTTCAAGCCATTCATCTCCAAAAGTAGTGGCTTCCCTAAAACTTGAGTTTTTGAGTCAGGAGTCAGCATCTGTTCCGAGACATGAATTATATCTCTCCAAGTAATCTCATAAAATAAAGCTAGTCCCGTAAAGGCTTCTATGTACTTCTTGGATCCTCTAAATAGTCTTGACTGCAATTGGGACTGTTTGAATTTCTACCAAGACTGAGGCAATCCCTCCTGGAAGTGTGTCCTGATTCTCACCCTGTTCATTTGGGAGCCCCAGATACAGGGGCAAAGTAAGAGGACAGAGGGGAGCTGAAAGTTTCACACCCCAAATCTGCACCCTTAAGACATAAGTCCGGCCTGTCTGGTAGAGGGAAAAAGAGCAACACATATGTCACTTCTACCCATTTCCCTTGTTTTCTACATAAGTTGTCTAGTTGTAAAACAGTATCACAGTTAAGAGACCCTTCAACTGGCCAGCATTCCCCATCTTCCAAAGGATATTTTGGTCATTCAGTATCACAGAAGATCAGGCATGTCTATTTTTAAATTCTGGGGATCAAGCTTGTCTCAGTTTTTTAAAATGCATTTTAAAGGAGTGGTTCTGGAACTGCTAGCTCCCATTTGTAACAAAGAAAAAAACGACATCCACAGCTGTGACTTCTTTCCACCGGAGGCATCCCTCCCTGCTCTAGATGGGGGTGTAGGTTAGTAGTTCTAATTTCCCACACATTTACAAAATAGTCAAAGAGACTAGGAAAAGCTGACCAAGAAAGGAAAGTTCAGTCCACACACTTTCCCCATTTTTGACCACTCCCCTCACAGGGATGTTGGGTGCATCTTGGCATTGGCTGGTTGGTATAGACACCTGACATGGCTTTCCTTTTTGGGGCTGCCTTCAGTCATTATGCGGCACCACAGAACCGCAAAGCAGGGTGTGTCATTCATTCACACAAGCACACTGTAGAGTTAGTAAAGTAAAGCTGAAAATATGTACACTGAGAAAGCAGAGAGGCTAGAGTTCTTGACTGTTTTTACCTTGTCCTGAAGATACCATATGAGCCCCCCAAGATGATAGCTTACTGTGAATGATGTCAGATTGATGATCTCCAAAGAAGATTTAGCTTCGGGACCAGGCTCGATCACTCAAGAGTTTTATTTAAGTTTTATTAAAGCTTTATCTGTCCCTTTTTATACTTTAATAAAACTTTGCTCTACAAAAACTCTTGAGTGATCAAGCCTGGTCCCTGGGCCTGAAGCTAAATCTGGCTGGCTTACTTCTATGTCCTTACTTGCTTCTGCTGCTGCTGCTAAGTTGCTTCAGTCATGTCTGACTCTGTGCGACCCCATAGACTGCAGCCCACCAGGCTCCCCCATCCCTGGGATTCTCCAGGCAAGAACACTGCAGTGGGTTGCCATTTCCTTCTCCATTGTCCTTACTTAGATATGGCTAATATCATAATGTCCCCCAGATTCACTCATGTTGTTACGTGAGTCAGGATTTCTTATAACAATGAATTCCATCATCTATCAATCCATAAAATTCCTACCCATGTTTTTAATGCATTAATTTGTCATTGGGCATATTTTGGCTACTGTGAATAATAATTCAATGGACATAATAGTGCAGATATCTCTTTAAGACACCGATTTTATTTCCTTTAGATATACATCCAGAAGTTGGTTTGCTGGACTACAATTTTATATATATATATATATATATATATATATATATATATATATATACACACACACACACACACACAAACAAAGTGAAAAACATTTATTTAAGAAATTCTATGAAAACTAGACAAGACTGATGGGAATCCATGGCATTTTTTTTTTTTTTTAAATTGGAGGCTAATTACTTTACAATATTGTAGTATTTTTTTTTTTTTTTTAAATTTTTGAGGACCTACATACTGTTTTTCCATAATGGTTGCACCAATGTGCATTCTTACAAACAATATACAATGTTTTCTTTTTATCATATTCTCAACAACACATGTTTTGTGTCTTTTTGATAGTAGTCATTCTAATAGTCTTGAAGAGATATCTAACTATGGTTTTGATTTGCATTTCTGTGATATTTAGCAATGTTCGGGCCATTTATTATATCTGCCTACTATTAATATATTTTCTTTAGGGAAATGTCTAATAAATGTGTTTGTTCATTTTTTAGTCAGATGAAGTGCTTTAAAGTACTGAGTTACATAAGATGCTTTACTGGCATCTCGAGACACTTTGGGTTCATTCAGTTCCAAATCACTACAACAGAAAGAATGTTGGAATAAAGGAGGTCACACAAATATTTTGCTTTTTTAGTACAAATAGACATTATGTTTACACTAAGCTGTATTCTATTAAATGTGCAATAGCATTATGTCAAAAAATGTATATACCTTAATTTAAAAATATTTTATTGCTAAAGATTGCTAAAAAATCATTACAGATCTCAATGAATTGATGTCTTTTTGCAATACAAACATCAAATATTACATATCACTACGGAAAATATAAAAATGCAAAAGTTTGAAATATTGTATGAATTTAAAATGTGACACAGACACAAAATACACCAATGTTATTGGAAAAATGATTGATACCAACAGACTTGCTTGATACAGGGTTGGCACAAATCTTCAATTTGTAAAAATGTAATATCTCTGAATTACCATAAAGCTAAGCACAAGATAGTCCTATATGAATTTTAGATCTTAACACTTTTTCAGGTATATTGTTTGTTCAATTTACATTTGCATATGTTCCACAGCTTGTCTTTCACTCTGTTTATTTTTTTTTTTTTCCCTGTGATGTCCAGAACTTTTTAACTTAAATTTTTTTCTGTTTTTGCTTTTGTCACCTATGCTTTTAGAGTCATATCTAAAAAAGTCATTGACTGGACAATGGCAAGAAATGTGTTCCCTAGTTTTACTGTTTCATAAAACAGTAAAACTAATCTTTAGTTTATTTGAATTTATATCCAGTTTTCTCAATATCATTTATTAAAACAAAGAAAAACTATATTTTCCCCATTGTGTGTCTTTGGCACCTTTGTCAAAGATCAGTTGACTATAGTACATAAATTTATTTGTAGCTAGATAGCATATTGAAAAGCAGAGACATTACATTGCCAACAAAGGTCATCTAGTCAAGGCTATGGTTTTTCCAGTGGTCATGTATCGATGCAAGAGTTGGACTGTGAAGAAAGCTAAGCACCGAAAAACTGATGTTTTTGAACTGTTGTGTTGGAGAAGACTCTTGAGAGTCCATTGGACTGGAAGGAGAGCCAACCAGTCCATTCTGAAAGAGATCAGCCCTGGGATTTCTTTGGAGGGAATGATGCTGAAGCTGAAACTCCAGTACTTTGGCCACTTCATGTGAAGAGTTGACTCATTGGAAAAGACTCTGATGCTGGGAGGGATTGAGGGCAGGAGGAGAAGGGGACGACAGAGGATGAGATGGCTGGATGGCATCACTGACTCAATGGACGTGAGTTTGAGTGAACTCCGGGAGTTGGGGATGGACAGGGAGGTCTGGCGTGCTGCGATTCATGGGGTTGAAAAGAATCAGACACAACTGAACGACTGAACTGAACTGAACTGATGTTGTTCCATTGGTCTACATGTCTGTTTTTATGCCAATAACATACTGACTTGATTAAATTTTGAAATCAGAAAGTATCGTACTTTCAGCTTTGTTCTTCTTTCTCAAAATTGGGTAGGATATTTGTGGAACTGTTTTTGTGTGTGTGTAATCTTATATGCATTTTAGATTTTTTTTTTTCCTATTTGTGTAAAGACTGACATTTAGATTTTCCTAGGAATTGCATTAAATCCAGTAGATAACTTTGTGTAGCATACGCACTTTCACGTTATTAATTCTTCCAGTTCATGGACATGGTCTATCTTTCCACTTAGCTGTGTTTTCCTTAAATTTTCTTCATTAATGTCTTATTATAAGTGGAATTTTCTTTTTGTGAAGTTTATGTTTGTGCATAGAAACACCACCAATATTTGTATGTTGATCTTATATCATGTGTCACTGAATGTATTAACCTGACAGTTTATTGTTGTTGCTGTTGACTTGCTAGGCTTTTCTATATGATGTACACGAATCTACAAACAGATCATTTTAGTTTATCTTATGAAAATATTATGTTTAGAAATTTTTTTCAATTAATCCTAAAAATATTAAAGCTATATACTGGAAATATATTTTGAAAAAAAAAAAGAACAAAATTAGCTATTAGAATTATTATAAAATTTGTAATACTGGTGCTATGTATTATAATAATGAATATAGAAATGCTTCAAAATTTTGAGTTTCAAATACAATACTACAATCAATTTTTACGTGCTTATACCATATGGACCTTCTATGTGCTCATTATAATATTGTGTTCACTAGTGACTGCAGACACATAAAACGTGGCATTTCTTTTTGTGTAACTTAAATTCCTTATAAATATATGCAAATAATTATATTTTCATCTGTGCTTAATGTTAAGCATGTAAAATATGGTAGTGTATATATCTGTTGGACCTAACGCAGATGGGATATGGGGACTTTTTTCACCAGAAAGGAACATTTCATGTTAGATCTGAAGAACAGGTAGTATATAATCAGGCAGAAATTAAGGATTAAATTTTCTTTAGGCAAAAAATTAGTAAATTCAGTGGAACATTTTGCATTATTTGCAGCTTCAAAAAAGCTAGTCAGAGCTTTAGAATAAAGCAGCTGGAAAATAAAAGAAGAATGAGAGACACAGAGAGAAGAGAGAAACTGGGATTATGAAATGATTCACATTCTTTCAACTAAGAATGAGAAGAGTTAAGAAGACATAGTCAATGTGATGTGTAAGTAAAGATTTTGGTCAAAGCTGTATTGTACTCACTAATTCCAGGGACCCTCCGCATGTGATCTCCTACCTTATGGAAAAGCATTATAATGAAAACACACACAGGTGTGCACATAAAACACACAGATGAGTAAATAGTAATTAGGAGCAGGACCACATAGGTCTAATCAGTTCCACCATGTGAGCAGATCTGGAGAGGGGTGGTTGGGGAAGATGTGGGTGTTTACTTTGATGGTATAATTCTTTCTTTGGATTCTTTAAAAATTCCAGTATGCTTTTAGATAATTTTGACATATGTTTTGTTTTAAGTCATGTGCTCTGAAAATTTTCTGGTGAGGAGTATGTAAAATAATTGACTTCAAAAATATCATACATTAATAGACCTTAAGACAAAGTTAGAAAAAAAAAAAAAGGCCATTATAATCAAAGAAAATCAACTTTTTTTCTGATATATTAGGAAATTAGGATGCTGGGAAAATGGTAAGATTATTGACAGAAGGTTTTTTTATTGTTTTTTAAATATTATAAATATTAATGATTATATACTTTTAAATAACATGTAAGATTATAAAATTTATACATCCTGGTTTAATTTCCTAGGTATTCTAAAACAGTAATTGTTATTGATCAGTTGCTAAGCCATGTCTGACTTTTTGCTACCCCATGAAGTGCAGCATGCCAGGATTCCCTGTCCATCACTATCTCCTGGAGTTTGCTTAAACTCATGTCCATTGAGTCAGTGATGCCATCCAACAATCTTATCCTATGTCAGTCACTTCTCCTCATGCCTTCAATCTTTCACACCATGCGGGTCTTTTCCATTGAGTCAGCTGTTAACATCAGATAGCCAAAGTATTGGAGCTTCAGTAGTAAACTGGAGAATAATAGTAAATTCCTAAAAATAATAATTTGGGCCTTTAGTATAGAAATAAATCCACATGTAATTTACAAGTTGGAGTTTGGGAAAACAGCCTAATTTTTTTTTTTTAGAAACTAAGCAAATTATCGACTCATAATTCTATATTAAGACATATGAGAATAGAACAAAAATAAATGCCAGATGGAAAAAAAATAAAATAACTCCTGTTGGGGTTAATATTTCAACTTTAGTACTTGTCGGCAATTACTGTGATGGATACTTAGGGTGACATATGCTATATATTTTCTTGAAAGCATTATAAATGTTAATTTTAAATATTGCAAATGATAATTAACTATACTTCTAGTGATATTTAAGCACATATTCACATATCAGCAGAGTAAAACCATAGAGTTGTCATGGAGTTTGCTGGTTTACTTACTTACAGTGTTTTAAAGAGCTTTTCCACATCTTAGACATATATCAAAGTCAGATGCAAGAAAGTTAGCTGCCATTTAGGGAAGTTTGTTGGCTGCCATTTAAGGAAGAGGAAAAGTCCAAGGCAGCAATAACAGAAGGTAGTCACAGGCCTGGAACTCATATTTATATTCTCCATGATCCTTTAGTGCTGCCTGCCTGGATATCTAACACAGAGCCGGAAATTACCACACAGGAGAGTTCCTCAGTGCTTTCAGACATGCAGTCATTCATAAGTTGTCTCAGAACGTGCCTATATGCTTTTGAATGTAGAAAGTCTACAGCATATAGAATATAGAATTCTATATGTCTCCAGACATATAGAATGTCTCTATATGCTTTTGCTTATTGAATGAATGCATTTTTATTCTAAAATCAGAAATTAGAACTTGCTTTTCCCATGTGTATGGTTTAAGTACGATTTTTTATATATTAAAAAAAAAAGTACATCAATGATTGAGACAAACACCTGCCATCAGCTAGAGAATACAGAGATAGAACTGGACAGGCACACAAATAGGAAAACTAATCCTTAGTAATGAGTAAACCCTGCTTGGTGCTGGTGCACTGGGACAACCCAGAGGGATGGTACAGGGAGAGAGGAGGGAGGAAGGAGGAGGGTTCAGGATGGGGAATATGTGTATACCTGTGGCGGATTCATGTTGATATATGGCAAAATCAATACAATATTGTAAAGTTAAAAACTAAAATAAAATAAAATAAAAGGTACAAACAATTATGTACATAATAAATAAGCTATAAAGCTGTATTGCACAATGCAGGGAATATAGACAGTATTTTGTAGTAGCTACAGGTGGAACATAGCATTTAAAAATTATGAATCACTATGTTGTACACCTGTAATTTACATAATATTGTACATCAACTGCACTTCAATTTTAAAAAATGAAAAAGAAACCACCCCCCTCCCCCCAAAAAAAAGAAAACTGGAGGGAAACAAACCCCATCAACAACACAATTTCAAAACATTCTTATTTAATCTGACTTTTGAGAAATTTCAGGAAAATTGTATAGCTTTGCAGCAAATAATACTCATGATTCAGAATATTAGTATTTCACAGTAGATATGGTTGTGGTGATAGTGAAGGACAAGGAAACCTGGCATGCTTCAGTTCATGGGGATCCGCTCACAGTTTAGTGACTGAACAAGAACAATGGTTGGGATATTCTGACTGATCAGAAAAATGATCAGTAGAACTGAACTCACACTCTGGGAAGGAAAGACAGACATATGGAGAGATGTTGACGTATGACAAAACCAATACAATATTGTAAAGTAATTAACCTCCAATTAAAATAAATAAATTTATTAAAAAATAAAAAGAAAGACAGGGACAGAAGCATAGGAGAGAAAGGTAGATTTAATGACAAAATAAATCTAATTAGACATCCCTGGTTGAAGGTTTCACTCACCACTCCTAATTTGGGCAGAAAATTTAGTGAATGCTGTGGGTAAAGTAAGCAAGCAACATCCTTTACAAGGACTAACTCAAATAGCTTATTTCTATCAATCTATTCTACATGAGACTTAAAATTTAAATTTTTAGGCTTAAAATCATATAAAATATATTGAGCAGTTGATATACATGTTTTATAAGACAACTAAAATGCATTAACAATCCTTAAGGGATTAGTATCCTTTCGGCAGAGGATGATCCTTCCGAAGTCACTATAGCATGTATGTGACATGCATGTGTACTACTTATATATAGCATATATCGCATGCATAAAATATGCATCCATGTACATGCATATAATACATAAGTACATGAACATGTACTTTATAAGTGCATGAATTTCTATGTGAGAATACAAGAAGAATTTAAGGCAGGAATCAGCTATCTCTGCCGAGAGATGTGGAATGAGCACGCATACGTGTGCCTGTGTTTGTACAAGTGTGCATACCTGAGTGTGTGAGGGCAGGTGTCAAGAGCAGAGAGAATTTAAAGGAAATATGGAACCAGAAGTGAAATTTCAGCTGGAGGAAAAGAAGGAAGGGGAGCTGAGCCTGAGGGAAGAGTCTGAGGACACTGTGAAAGACTAGTCACAGTGGAATTCCCAGACTGGTGACTGACCCGCTCACCTGTGAGGGGGGCTGGTGTGCTGAGGGTCACTTGGGTCTGGAGTCCAATGAGCCTGGACCTGGCAGGAAGGCCATCTTTATGGATTTGAAGTCAAAAGAAAATAGTTTCCATTCAAGGATGGTCAGTGAGACCAGATCATGCTAGGAGTCAAAGGGCAGGAGGAACGAATCTAGGAGAGTCCCACTGGACAGTTGAGAGGTTAAGGGAAATTCAAGAGACATGAATGGGGAGAAAGTAAGTTTTATCGGGAGGTGAGGAAGTGGAGGTAGGAGCTTCCACAGGAGGATGCTACTGCTGCTGCTAAGTCACTTCAGTTGCGTCCAACTCTGTGCGACGCCATAGACGGCAGCCCACCAGGCTCTCCTGTCCCTGGGATTCTCCAGGCAAGAACACTGGAGTGGGTTGCCATTTCCTTCTCCAATGCATGAAAGTGAGAAGTGAAAGTGGAGTCGCTCAGTCGTGTCCGACTCTTAGCGACCCCATGGACTGCAGCCCAACAGGCTCCTCCATCCATGGGATTTTCCAGGCAAGAGTACTGGAGTGGGGTGCCATTGCCTTCTCCGCCACAGGAGAATAAGTACCATCTAAGAAGCTCACATGTTTGAAAAAACTTAATTTAGGAATCTTTTAAATTACAAAATAATTTACTTGCCATGCAGAATGTTTCTTTTTAAAATAATTTTATTGATTGATTGATTGGTGTGTAGTACTGGATCATCATTGCAGTATGGACTTTTCTCTAGTTGTGGCCAGTGGCAACTACTCTTCCTTGCATTGTGGGGTGGCTCATTCTGGTGGATTTTCTTATTCTGGAGTGTAGGTTCTAGGGCATGCAGGCTTCAGTAGCTGAGGCATGTGTACCTCAGTAATTGCATTCCTGGGCTCTAGAGCAGAGGCAATAGTTGTCACAAAGGCTTAGTTGTTCCGTGGCATGGGGATCCTCCCAGATCAGGGATTGAGCTTGTGCCCCCTGCATTGACAGGTGGATTCTCTACTACTGAGCCAACAGAGAAGCCTCTATGTTTGCTTTAAAAATAAAGCTATTTCATATATCCTATTAGCAACTTTGATAAGTTATTTAATATCTCTCTTCAATACATTAACATGATACCTGAAGACTGTGAGGTTTAAGGTATAAAGACTCCTAAAAGAGACACATAATTATAATGGATTCTGTTCCATTTATTTTTATACAATTGTGTCAGTGTAGTTTTCAAAAGGATTCTTTTAAAGAATGATCTTTCTTTGAGAAATGGAGTCTCATTATTTTCCCCTTAGCAGATTTTTTTCCCTTTTTTTCTTTTTAAGAAAAATCCTGAGAGTCTGATAATAATATATTTCAAATGCCAAGGTATGATAATTAAAGGAAGACATTTTGGAAATACCTGAAATTGATAGGGAAACAGACAGGTAAGTGTGTGTGATTGATGTCAATTTGCTAAGACCTCAGAGACATAAACCTGTCTTCACCATTTCCACACCTGTGAGGGGCTCAGTGGGTACCTTCCCAGATCTCGAGTTATCTCTAAGGGCAAAGTGACATCTCTTTCCTCATGTTAGCCTCTTGGATTTTGGAGAATGGAGAATGATCAGTGAGAAAAACAAATGAAAATATTAAATTAATGAAGTACAGGTTTATGATAAAAAGAAAACACAAAATAAAAATAAGACAGTATAATTGATACTGTTCAGAGAAAATTAGGTAAGACTTTTCAGTAGATGGTATGTGAAACATGTAGGGAATTTCATCATCTAATTTAATACCTTTAATTCCTTTCTGGATCAATTTTTTCAGAATTTAATCACTGCCACAAAATTATTCCTCTTAACATCTCTTTTATAGGGAACTTTAACACCATTTTTCTCAATCTTTTCTCAGAGGAAATGTAAATAACCAGCTGGACACGAGTCCCAGAATGATTTATGCTTTCAGCCTAAGATGATTAAGGCATCAGTCTAGCATCTTTAAGTTTGATAAGGAAAGCTGAGCTATTTCAAATCCTTAGAATTTTATCCATGTGTCTTATTTTATAAAATTGCAAACATAATGACGAGTTATATCTAACACAAAATTACAGTACATTTTAAAAGTATAAATATGGCTCTCCTTGTAGCTCAGTGGTAAAGAATTCACCTGCCAATGCAGGAGACAGGAGTTCAATTCCTGGTCCAGGAAGATCCCACATGCCACTGAGCAGCTAAGCCCCATGTACCACAATTACTATGCCTACACTCTAGAGCCGGTTAGCCACAACTGCTGAGCCCATGTTCCACAACTACTGAAGCCCATGTCCCCTAGCGTCCATGCTCTGCAACAAGAGAAGCCACTGCAATGAGAAGCCCATGCACTGCAACTGGAGAGTAGCCCCTGCTCACTGCAACTAGGGCAGAGTCCGTGCAACAAAGAAGACCCAGCAAAGCCTAAATAAATAAATACATTTACACAAATAAAAATTTAGAACATAATAAAAATATAGTTATATGTACAATTAAAAAATTATGCTCAGTTTTGCCTTTAAATGAAGGTTTATAGTTAGGTTTATTGTTATTGTTCTTTCTTGGAATTCTTCCTTCTAGAGTGTGATATTCAAAAGAAAGATTCATTTTGGACCTATGAGTTAATCTCATTAAAATTTGCATTAGAACCTATTGGGGTGCTACAATAAGTAAAGGACTGAGTCCATGGATCATTCTAAGGAAGATGATTGCATCAGTATAATGCATAACAATATGAATGACCCTACAGTAGTAATCTATCATGTGGAACAGGTAATCCACAAAATAAGCTATTTATACTTAAACACTTAGATTTTAATAACTGTTGACTTGTGATCATTGAAAATAAAAGCATATATTTAGAGTCAAGTAATCCAAAACTTGAATTTTAAAAGATGTTTATAAGGGGGAAAAAATGTACTGAGATGGCCAAGGACATTTATTTTTTTTTTAAGATTTTTTTAAAAATGTGGACTGTTTTTAAAGGTTTTATTGAATTTGTTACAGTATTGCTTCCATTTTATGCTTTTGGTTTTTTGGCCCTGAGGTATGTGGAATTCTCTGACTAGGGATCAAACTCACATCCCCTGAACTGAAAGGCAAAGTCTTAACCACCACTGGACTGCCAGGGAAGTCCCTAAGGTATTTTGATAGAAGAAAAAAAAAAAATGCATCTTAATTAAAGGAACTTAAGATCATGGCATCCGGTCCCATCATTTCATGGGAAATAGATGGGGAAACAGTGGAAACAGTGTCAGACTTTATTTTTGGGGGCTCCAAAATCACTGCAGATGGTGATTGCAGCCATGAAATTAAAAGACACTTACTCCTTGGAAGAAAAGTTATGACCAACCTAGATAGCATATTAAAAAGCAGAGACATTACTTTGCCAACAAAGATCCGTCTAGTCAAGGCTATGGTTTTCCAGTAGTCATGTATGGACATGAGAGTTGGACTGTGAAGAAAGCTGAGTGCGAAGAATTGATGGCTTTTGAACTGTGGTGTTGGAGAATACTCTTGAGAGTCCCATGGACTGCAAAGAGATCCAACCAGTCCATTCTAAAGGAGATGAGTCCTAGGTGTTCTTTGGAAGGAATGATGCCAAAGCTGAAACTCCAGTACTTTGGCCACCTCATGTGAAGAGTTGACTCATTGGAAAGACTCTGATGCTGGGAGGGATTGAGGGCAGGAGGAAAATGGGACGACAGAGGATGAGATGGCAGGATGGCATCACCGACTCGATGGACATGGGTTTGGGTGAACTCCAGGTGTTGGTGATGGAGAGGGAGGCCTGGTGTGCTGCAATTCATGGGGTCACAAAGAGTCGGACACGACTGAGCGACTGAACTGAACTGACCTGATACCTGTATTAGAAAGTATAATGTCTCTACATTTAGACTTTACTATAGTAAAATTTGACAGAGAATGGTGTACTCAATATGTCAATTGGTTTATCCTTTACTTCAAAATTCCTATATTCCCCCTAGTAAAACATATTTTTTTCATCAAAATTATATTCCCTTAATTCCTCAATGCAATTCTTATCCAGTGAAGGGAGTAACCACTTTACTTTTTCTTAGTCCCTTTAACCTGACTGTTTTCACCAAGAGTACTAGGTGCTCCCAAGTATCTCAGTTCTGTTAAGTCACATTTATCTCTGATAAACACCTGATCAAGTTAAAATAATTCAGTTACATTTTACATTGATGAGTGGTCCCTTAGTTATACCATTGACTGTGTTGCCTAAGATAGTTCCAATATTTCAAAAACTTCCCCTTGTGATTATGAAATTATTTATAAAATTTAATAGCAAACCTTAATTTTTAATTCTTATTTAATTACTTTACCAAGAAATCAATGTCAGAGCAGAGCATACTGTTATTATATTATATGAATTATATTAATTTGAAACTTCCTATCTTTTATCATTACTCTATAAATGACTTTATTTGGTCAAAATCTACTTTAGCAATTCAGAATGTATACAGCTTTAAGAAAAGCTGTTTTGATTAAAGGGGGCTGAGGAACCTGCATCCAACCAAACACCCCTCTCCTGATCCTTCTCCTGTAGACATTCCTAAGAAGCCTCAAAATAGAGCCTAAAAATCACCAAATAATAGGCCGACAGTATAACACTAAATTGTTAACTAAATATATTGACTTTTTTTTCTAGAAAGGCATTTTAGTAGGAAGCAAATTCATATTGGATAGTTATTAAACATTTTAGAATTTTTCCTTCCAAATAAGTATAAAATAAAAGTAAGTATCTATTTTAGATCTTGGAATAATAATTGTACTAAGACTCTCATATGGTTTAGTTTTATTAAAAACTACCTTTAATAAAATTTTATTCTAGGTAATACAGATTCATCATTGAAATGTAATATACACTTTGCAGTCATGTGAATTCATAGTCTCACATGCTAGATAAAAATTGTCCTTTCATTATGAGAAAGTACCTGATAACATTGTAGCTCCAAACAGTACATTAGAAACTGTAATTGAAATATCACTAAATTTCAATATATTATTTACTTCTTTTGTAATAATGTTTCATGCACTCTAAATTTTTACATCAAGAATAAGTCACTTATTCTGTATATTTTAACACACATTATTATTTCTAGCATTATCAATTTGTTTTTATGCAACATACATTTAAGAATTGAGAGTTATTGAAGCAAGTCCTAAATTCATTCAGTCATCCATGAAAATGATCCAGTCTTTTCATTTCCTTTGTTCATTCATTTTAATAAATAACTGTACTTTGTCAAACATGACTACATTATTAATAGTCATTCAAAAGAGCTATACATCTGATAAATACTGAAAATAATCATATGTAATGGTTTATGTGACTTATTTCTTACTGTGAGCCATTTCATGTACTTACATTTTGACATTTTTAAATTATTAAAGTAGTGCTTTAGTCTAAACATTTACTAAGAAATTAGAGTCATATTTTTTTTTATTTTTCCTGTTGGTATTAAGACTATTTAAAATTTCAATAAAGGAAATAGGAACAAACTACATTTTAATTTTTAAAAATAACTTTATATATTTGGCTGCATCAAATATAATTAAATTAAATTAAATTACTTAAAGTCTATTTGTATTAAAGATTACTAATTTACATATTTGGGGACAAAGGGAGATAAAATAATTAAATATTAAATATGATATACATGTGTATATATATAATCTCTACAAAGCATTGTTGATAGGTTTATACATCCTTGACAAATATATGTCTTCATCCGTAAGTGCATAGGCTTCTCTAGTGTCTCAGATGGTAAAGAATCTGCCTGCAATGTGGTTGACCTGAGTTGGATCCCTGAGTTGGGACGATCCCCTAGAGAAGGGAATGACTACTCACTCCCGTATTATTCTCTAAGGAATTCCACGGACGGAGGAACCTGGCAAGATACAGTCCATGGGGCTGCAAAAAGTGAGTGACTAAAACACACACACACACACGCCCCCACACACATATATACAAACATGTACATGTATATCTTTCTAGAGTGCTGAATTCTTAATATGTTTATAAGTAAGTACTATTTGTATGTATGTGTATACAAAATATACATTATTCATGCTTTAGATATAATTTAAAGTGGATTATAAAATGAATATATATTGTCTATACCATTCACATTAACACAATCCTACAGGAATGTGAGATACATTTTTATTGCAAGACTAGATCCATAAATATCATAAACATTGAAGAGAACTCCACATTGGAAAGCAGAGGATTAGCCTTAACATAGTACTCTCAGAGGAATAATCAATTTGAAATTATTGATATGTTATAGACAGATTCTAGCACAAAAGTTTTAATCATAAAGTTATTGCTTCTTCAAACTTCTGTTTGAAAAAGCCTAATTATTAGTAAGGAGACATTTCAGCCCTTTTCTGTACCCTATGCTACAGAATGAACCCTAAGGAATGCAACCTAAAATCATATAGAGACCATAAATATAATTTAATCCAGTGTCTCTTCACCTCAAAATTACAGGCATTGGAAACTGGGTAATTGTGTGCCGTCTATGGGGTTGCATAAAGTCGGACATGACTGAAGTGACTTAGCAGCAGCAGCAGTCCTCTGCAGTGTAGAACTTTTAGCAGTATCCTTGGCACCTGTCTACTAAAGGTATCTACACCCTGCTCCTGCCCTTTTATGATACCAATATGTCCTTGGACATTGTCAAGTGTTCTATAGGGGCAAAATTGTTCCAGTAGAAAATCAATAATATAAAACAAGCTCCCTATTGTCCAAGAGGTAGGACTGTAATGCAGAGACAAGGAGTTACCTCAGTTCACACAGCTATTAGAGGCTGAGTAGTGAGCAGAGATGACTGGGTTTCCTCCTTTGCTGTTCTTTTCTCTGTTTGGGGCAGATGGCTGAAATACAGCACCTACTCACCTTTCATACAAATGCAGGAACAAGGTTTCTGTCTCCGTTTCTCTTTTCTTTTGTCTGAAATTATACTTTTTATTAGATATCAACAATCAAAATTCCCTTTTGTGTAAAACATGAAACCAAACATCATATTGCCTACTTATGTGGCTAACTATAAATAGAAGTCCACTTGTATTTATAAGTAACCCAATTATTTAAAAGAAGAATATTAAGTCCAGTTGCATGAATTGCATCATTAATGCAGTGACCACTTAATGCCGCTACAGTAGTGAATTCATGTTATTAACAAATTAGTGGTTGGTTTGTTAGCAGTTGAAGCTTTCTATTTTTTTGTGTGCGTGGTTATTCATTTCAAATTGTGCAGACATTAATGCAAGTGGGATTCCAAAGCTACTCACATGAAATGACAGAATTAAGGGTACTTTGCAGCTGAACAATGGATCAGGCTTACCTTTTTCTTTTGATGTTTGCACTGTTTAGGTGACTGTGACACAAAAAATGCTGACCATTTAGTAACAAACAATTCATACTGGAGAAGTGCAGTGGTTGCCTTATTGAAAATATAACATAAATAAAATTAATGCAAATCATTCCCTGAAATTGTGTACTTAATAGCCCTTTATAGATTTGCTCTTATGACAGATTAGGAGAAGCAATGTTAAAATAAACGGACTTGAATCTCTACATATGGAGTATTTCATTCTAGATTTTCCTCTGGAGAAGCAGGAGAAAGGGAATGAGAACTGTGAGGAAGTAGAACATAACAATGAAAGCAACCCTCTTTGACTGAGAAGCCTTGTATTCAAATCTCTTTTTTGTCACTTAAAAGCTATGTAAAGTCAGTACAACTTATTATTTTTTTTTTTTTTTATTTTTAAACTTAACATAATTGTATTAGTTTTGCCAAATATCAACTCTAGCATAGGGATCAATAATACAGTCATCTAACTGTTATTATATTTACATGACATAGTACATTATTGTCATATTAGCTATTATTATTAAACTATTGTTACAGATTCCAAGTTAAATGGTTAATATTTTTATGGAATAGCATCTTTAAAAAAAAGTAGGAAATGTTATCCATGGAATAAAGCAAAACATTTCCTAGACTCTTTCTCAGAAAGATGTCTTTCTCCTACATTTATTCCAGATGTCATATCTTTTTTTTGCAAAGTCTTCCAAACTTTGGTTGTAATATTCTAAGTCTGTAAAAATCAGTCTATTAGGAATAGCCTAAATGGAATTCCTTCATTCTACAGAATCATGAAGATTGTATTGATGATGCTGGCAGAGTGTGTTAGCATTTTTTGATGGAGGGGAAAGATCTTTTATTATTATTATTTTCAACAATAGGGATGCATCCTTTAGCTCTTTCAATTAAAAGTGAAACATTTCCGTGGTAGAAGTTGGTGTACAAAAATAAATACAGCTAACACAAGCCGTAGATTTTATTCTTTGAAATCTAAACTCACTAAGCTTCTATAAACAGAATTTAAAGATAAGTCAAAAATTAATGGGACAATCTTTAAAATTGAGTTTCTATATATTAAGTTCCCTGTGGGGATTACAAGAGACAATGGTAATATCTTCATATGGAATAACATAACATATCTATATCTACAAGATAAAAAAAAAAGTATTTATAGAAATACTCATAGTTTTGCTTGTTTTTCAGTTACTGAGTCATGCCCAGCTCTCTACAACCCTATGGACTGCAGTACAACAGGCTCCACTCCCCTTCACAATCTTCTGGAGTTGGCTCAAACTCCAACTCGAGTTTGGAGTTGGTGATGCAAACTATCTCATTTTCTGACATCTCCTTCTTCATTTGCCTTAAATCTTCTTTTTTTTTTTTTAATTTAAATTTATTTATTTTAATTGGAGGCTACTTTACAATATTGTATTGGTTTTGCCATACATCAACATGAATCCTCCACGGGTGTACATGTGTTCCCCATCCTGAACCCCCCTCCCACCTCCCTCCCCGTACCATCCCTCTGGGTCATCCCAGTGCAATAGCCCCAAGCATCCTGTATCCTGCATCGAACCTGGACTGGTGATTTGTTTCTTATATGATATTACACATGTTTCAGTGACATTCTCCCAAATAACTCCACCCTCCCCCTCTCCCACAGAGTCCAAAAGACTTTTCTATACATTTGTGTCTCTTTTGCTGTCTCGCATACAGGGTTATCGTTACCATCTTTCTAAATTCCATATATATGTGTTAGTATACTGTGTTGGTGTTTTTCTTTCTGGCTTACTTCACTGAAACTGGAGCCTATTATACAGAGTGAAGTATACCTTAAATCTTAATCAGCATCAGGGTCTTTGCCAATGAGTTGGCTCTTTGCATCAGATGCCAAAGTATTGGACTGATTGGATCTCCTTGCAGTCCAAGGGACTCTTAAGATTCTTCTCCAAACCACAGTTCAAAAGCATCAGTTCTTCAGTGCTCAGCTTTCTTTAGAGTCCAACTCTCACATCTACACATGACTACTGGAAAAGCCATAGTTTTGACTAGATGGGGACCTTTGTTGACAAAGTAACGTCTCTGTGTTATCTAGGTGAGTCGTATCTTTTCTTCCAAGGAGGTGACATCTTTTAATTTCATGGCTGCAGTCACCATCTGCAGTGATTTTGGAGCCCAAGAAAATAGCCTTTCACTGTTTCTATTGTTTCCCCATCTATTTGCCATAAAGTGATGGGACCAGAAACCATGATCCTAGTTTTTTGAATGATGAGTTTTAAGCCAGCTTTTTCACTCACATCTTTCACCCTCATCAAGAGGCTCCTCAGTTCCTCTTCAGTTTCTGCCATAAGGGTGGTGTTATCTACATATATGAGGTTATTAATATTTCTCCCAGCAATCATGATACCAGCTCGTGATTCATCTGGCTCAGGATTTCACATGATGTGCTCTGCAAATAAGTTAAATAAGCAGGTGACAATATACAGCCTTGATGTACTCCTTTCCCAATTTGGAACCAGTCTGTTGTTCCATGTCCAGTTCTGTTACTTCTTGACCTGCATACAGATTTCTCAGGAGGCAGGTAGGTGGTCTGGTATTCCCATCTCTTTAAGAATTTTCTACAGGTTGTTGTGGTCCACATGGTCAAAGGCTTTGGTGTAGTCAATAAAGCTGGAGATGTTTTACTGGGACTCTTGTTTTTTAGATGATCCAGTGGATGCTGGCTATTTGATCTTCATTCCTCTGCCTTTTCTAGACTCAGGTTGAACACTTGGAAGTTATCAGTTCATGTACTGTTGAAGCCTAACTCAGAGAATTTAGAACATTACTTTGCTAGTGTGTGAGATGAGTGCAACTGTGCAGTAGTTTCAACATTCTTTGGCACTGCCTTTCCTTGGGATTGAAATGAAAACGGACCTTTTCCATTCCTGTGGCCACTGCTGAGTTTTCTAAATGTGTAGGCATATTGAGTACAGCACTTTCACAGCATCATCTTTTAGTAGTTGAAATAGCTCAGCTGGAATTCCATCTCCTCCACTAGCTTTGTTCATACTGTTGCTTCCTAAGGCCCACTTAACTTTGCATTCCAGGATGTCTGGCTCTAGGTGTCATCACTCACAATTGTGGTTATCTGGGTCATTAAAATTTTTTTTTTTTTTAATAATTCTTCTGTGTATTCTTGCCACCTTTTCTTAATATCTCCTGCTTATGTGAGATTTATACCATTTCTGGCCTTTATTGTGCCCATCTTTGCATGAAAAGTTCCTTTGGTATCTCTGATTTTCTTGAAGAGATGTCTAGCCTTTCCCATTCTAAATCTTTGTATTGATCACTGAGGAAGGCTTTCTTATTTCTTTTTGCTATTCTTTGGAACTCTGCAAGCAGATGAGTATATCGTTCCTTTTCTCCTTTGCCTTTAACTTCTCTTCTTTTCTCAGCTATTTATAAGGCCTCCTCAGACAACCATTTTGTCTTTTGTATTCCTTTTTCTTAGGGATAGTCTTGATCACTGCCTCCTATACACTGACACAAAGCTTTGTCCATAGTTCTTCAGGCACACTGTTTATCATATCTAATCCTTTGGATCTGTTTTTCACTTCCACCGTATAATTGTAAGGGATTTGATAAACTCCCTTCAATTTAAGTTTGAGTTTGCAATAAAGAATTCATGTTCTGAGCCACATTCAGCTCCTTGTCTTCTTTTTGCTGCATATATAGAGCTTCTCCATCTTTGGCTGAAAAGAACAGAATCAACCTGATTTAGGTATTGACCATCTGGTGATGTCCATGTGTAGAGTCTTCTCTTTTGTTGTTGGAAGAGGATGTGTGCTATAACCAGTGTGTTCTCTTGGCAAGACTGTGTTAGTCATTGCCTGCTTCATTTTGTACTCCATGGCCAAATTTACCAGGTTTCTCTTGACTTCCTACTTTTGTATTCCAGTCCCCTGTAATGAAAAGGACATCTTGTTTTGGTATTAGTTCTAGAATGTCTTGTTCATCATCATAGAACCATTCAACTTCAGCTTCTTTGGCATTAGTGTTTGGGGCATAGACTTGGATTACTGTGTTTTTGAATGGTTTGCCTTGGAAACAAACAGAGATCATTTTGTCATTTTTGAGATTGCATCCAAGTACTGTATTTCATACTCTTTTGTTGACTACAAGGGCTACTCCATTTCTTCTAAGGGATTTTTGCCCACAGCAGTAGATATAATGGTCATCTGAGTTAAATTTGCCCATTCCAGTCCATTTTAGTTCACTGATTCCTAAAATGTCTATGTTCACTCATGTCATCTCCAGTTTGACCACTTCCAGTTTACCTTGATTCATGGACTTAAAAGTCCAGGTTCCTATGCAATATTGTTCTCTACAGTATCGGACTTTCCTTCCTTCACCAGGCACATCCACAACTGCGTGTTGTATTCTCTTTGCTCCATCTGTTCATTATTTCTGTGTTTATTTCTCCACTCATCTCCAGGAGTCTACTGTGCAACAACCGACATGGGTAATTCATCTTTCATTGTCCTACTTTTTGCCTTTTCATACTGTTCATAGGGTTCTTAAGGCAATATTGAAGTGATTTGCCATTCCCTTTTCCAGTGGACTACATTTTGTCAGAACTCTCCACCATGACCCATCCGTCTTGGGTGGCCCTACATGGCATGGCTAATAGTTTCATTGAGTTAGACAAGGCTGTGGTCCATGTGCTCAGTTTGGTTAGTTTTCTGAGCTTGTGGTTTTCATTCTGTCTTCCCGCTGATGAGTAAGGATAAGTCGCTTATGGACTCTTCCTGATGGGAGAGACTGACTGTTGAGGAAACTGGGTCTTGTTATGATGGGCTGGGCCATGCTCAGTAAATCTTTAATCCAATTTTTTGTTTATGAGTGGGGCTATGCTCCCTCCCTGTTGTTTGGACTAAGTCCCAGGCTTCCACTGGAGATTCCTAGACACTCAGAAGGAAATCTGACTCAGTCTCTTGTGGGGACACTGCTCCTTTCTTCTGCCTCCTGATATGCACAAGGTTTTGTTTGTGCCCTCCGAGAGTCTGTTTCCCCAGTCCTGTGGAAGTTCTATAATCAAATCCCAGTGGCCTCTGAAGTCAAATTCTTTGGGGGTTCTCAGCCCCTTTGTTAGATCCCCAGGCTGGGAAATCTTTAATGTGCCCTAGAACTTTCTTAAGGTACAAGGTTACGTTTCCTATTTGATGATTTTCTTGCCTCTTGAGGTGGGTTTGTATTACTATAAGCTTTTCTCTTAGAATAGCTTTTGCTTCATTCTGTAGGTTTGGGTGGTTGTGTTTTCATTACTTTTTCTAAGTATTTTTTTATTTGTTGATTTCTTCAGTGATCTGTTGTTTATTTAGTAGTGCATTGTTTAGCCTACATGTGTTGGTGTTTTTTTGCATTTTTCCTGTAATTGATATCTAATCTCATAGTGCTATGTTCAGAAAAGATGCTTGATTCAATTTCAATTTTCTTAAATTTAGCAAGGCTTGATATGTGACTCAAAATGTGATCTATTCTAGAGAATGTTTGGAGTGGACTTGAGAAAAAATTGTCTTCTGCTGCATTTGGATGGACTGTCCTGAATATATCTACTAGGTGCACCTGGTCTAATGTGCATTTAAGGCTTGTGTTCCCTTATTAATCTTCTTTCTGTATGATATGTCCATTGATGTGTTACTGTCAATTACCTTTTTTTTTTTTTTTTTTTTTTTTTTTATCTGGTAGTGTTTGCCTCATGTAATGAGGTGCTCCTATTTTGGGGGCATAAATATTTTCAGATGTTCTGCCTTCTTCCTGGATTGATCCCTTGACCATCATGTGGTGTTCCCTCCTTTTCTCTTGTAATATTCTTTCTATTAAACTCTATTTTATGTGATGTGAGAATTGCTCTTCTGGCTTTCTTTCTATTTCCATTGCATGGAGTATCTTTTTCCATCCTCTCACTTTCAGTCTAAATGTATCTTAAAGCCTTAAGTGGATCCCTTGTAGACAGTATATATATATACATTTATATATGTATATATATATATGTATATATGTGTGTGTGTGTATATATATATATATATACACACACACGTGTGTATATATATATATATATATATACACACACACTTATATGGGTCCTGTTTTTTGTATCATTCAGCCAGTCTGTGTCTTTTGACTGGAATGTTATTTATTTAGATTTAAAGTAATTGTTGATTTATATATATATATATATATTTCTATTGATATTTTCTTAATTGCTTTTGGTTTGTTTTTGTAGTACTTTTTCTTGTCTTGTGTTATCTTCCTATAAAAGTCTCTTTAGCATCTATTGTAAAGCTAAATTAGTGGTGTTTTATTCTCTTAACATTTGCTTGTCAATAAAGCTTCAGATTTATCTATCAATTTTGAATGAAATCTTTGCTAGGTAAAGTAATCTTGGTTTGAACTTTTCTAATCACTTAAAATATATCCTGCCACTCCTTTCTGGCCTACAGCATTTCTACTGAAAGATCAGCTGTTAACCTTATACACTTTCCTTTGTACGCTACTTGTTGCTTTATTTTTGTTTAATTTTTGTTGGTTTGATATGTATGCATCTCATTGTCTTTGCTCATAGGTTTATCCTGTTTGGTACTTTGCATTTTTTGGACTTGATTATTTCTTTTATTTATTTATTTATTATTATTATTTTGTTGTTGTTGTTATTGAAGTTTTCTACTTTAATCCATTCAAAATTTTTCTGACACTTTCTTTTTCTATTCTATTCTGGTGCTCCTATAATTTGAATGTTGGTATGTTTAATATTTTCTCAGAGCTCTCTGATTCCTTTTAGAATATTTTTGATGTCAGTAATTGTGTTGCTCATTACTGTTTGTTTATCATTTGCTTCTTATAAGTTTTTGTTAAATGTGTTAAATGATTCTTGCATTTTCTCTATTCTATTTTTGAAATTTTGGATCATCTTTACTGTCATTATGACAAATTCTTTTTTCAGGTAATTTTTCTATTTCTTCTTCATTTATTTCATCTCATGGGTTTTTATGTTGTTCTTTCATCTGCACAGTATTTCTCTCTCTCTCTCTCTTTAAATTTAGTCTAATTTACTGTGTTTGAGGTCTCCTTCCCTTAGAGATAAGGTCATGACTCTTCTTGCTTTTGTTTCTACATTTGTGATTTTGTTTCTCCAGTGTCTTATGTAGACTTCATATTTGGAGGGGCTTTTTCTTGTGTTCTTGTAGAAGGATATGAGGTGGTGGTGTTGTTTTTTTTTTTTTTCCCCTGTGAGAGGCAGAGCTATGTGAGATCATTTGCTTAGGCATTCTTGTGGGAAGCCTGTCTGCTGATTATTGGATTTGTGTGTTCTTGTCTTGCTTGCTGTTTGAATGAGGCATCCAGGACTGGGTGCTGAAGGAAATTGGGAGGTTCCAGTTCTTGGATCTAGGTGAAGGCCTTCATGGTCACTCTCAATGATCAGTACTCCCTGGGGCAAGAGTTCTCTGGCAGTCTAGTGTCCTGGGTATGGCACTCCTGTTTGAGAGGTTCAGGCCTGGCTTCTGGCTAGGGATCAAAGATCCCATAATCCACTAAAGGGGATTAAAATGAACAAAAGCCTCCCCAAAACCCAAGAAATAGGAACATAAAAGCAAGAAATGAAAAATGAACCCCAGACAAATGGTAAAACCCAAATCAGACAGATAAAAGCAAAATCAAAAGAATATATACAGACACACACACACAAAGAAAACAAAGTAAAAGAGAATAACCCAGCAAGCAAAGGAAACCAAAAATGATATAAACCAATTAATAACAAAGCTAAAACAGAAAACAAGACCAAAGCAGAATGCCAACTGAGGAACAAAGGGAAGAAAAGGAAATAAATAAACATTGTGGTGAAAAAAAAAATTAAAAATATATAGAAAAATAAATTTAAATAATAGAAGTATATAATAAAATTTCCATATATATATATATATATATATATATATTAAACAAACAAACAAACAAACAAAAAATCTACAACTAGAAAAGCGGCTTCCCAGATGGCTCAGTGGTAAAGAATCTACCTGTCAATGCAGGAATCACAGGAGATGCAGGTTTGATCCCTGGGTTGGGAAGATCCCCTGGAGTAGGAAATGAAAACCCACTCCAGTATTCTTGCCTGGAAAATTCCATGGATAGAGAAGCCTGGTGGGTGGCTGTCCATTGGATGGCAAAAAGTCAGACATGACTGAGTAACTAAACATGCATACACAAGAAAAGAAACAAACCAAACAAACAAAAACTCAGAAAGCCAAAGTAGAGGTAGAAACATATAAATGAAATAAAAATGTTGTAAAAAAAAGTTCCCAAAATCCTAATTTGAGATACTAATAATATAAACAATCATAATATAAGAAAAAAAAAAAAATCCAAAACCAACTATAGAAGGAATCAAAGCACACAAATAGTAACGAAATTTCTTCTCAGGTCTCAGCTGTCAGCATCCTTTCTCTGCATCCCGCCCCCACTCCCTAGGAGGTCCTGGGAAGTAGACTGATCTCTGTAACTGCTGTAGGGAAGACTGAGACTCTAATCTGACCCTACTTCTGTATGTGCTTGCCTCCAATGTCCATAGCTGTCAGAGCTAGAGCATTTTCTTTTTGAGAACACCCATCGTCCTTTTATGTTTATATATTCCATAGACACAGAATCTACCTAGTTGATCCTGTGAATTCTGTATGCTGGTTGTATTGGTGGAAAGGCTTTTGATCCTCTTCCTTGGTTGTGCTGCTCCTGAAGCTCAATTGTGGTTTTATCCCCACCTCTGCATGTGGGTCATCCACAGGAGTTTCCTCCTGAGGCTGCCCTGGAGGACTTGGGTCTGCTGCAGTGAGAACTAGGCATGGAGGTAGCATGACTGCTCAGGTGGCAGGGACCTCAGAAGCATCAGGTATGCAGGGGAACTGGCACCCATGGCCACAGTGGATATGGGTCTATTAGGATTCTTTTCCAGCCTCTGGCAGCTGGCATTCAAAGGGCCTCCCTGCCTGGTTCTTCTGTATTGGTCATTTGTCAGCAATGGTTTATGGGGAAACACAGGTTACAGTGAGTGCTCCAACCCTTGCTCATGACTCAATAGTAGCACCCTGTCTCATGGACATATGGCTTTCCTCAAAAGGCATTTCCTGCTGCATATTTCCTCCATCCCATCTCCTTGGGCCAGCTCCCCAAATTCATTAGCAATTCTTACACCAGGATTGCCTTCCAATCTCCATGCTCCAGCTCCCAGCTGCCATGAATTCCAGTAGACTCAAATCCCTGTCCAGTGTATGTAGGGCCATTGCACAGACTGCCTGCGTGGTGTCCATGCTCAGACTATCACAAATCAGCTGTTTTTTTTTTCTCTGGCAACCTTAAAATTCTTCCATTCTGTTCAAACTGATTTCCCCAGATTCAGGGATCTCTGCCTTGCTGCTACTGCTACTGCTAAGTCACTTCAGTCGTATCCGACTCTGTGCAACCCCATAGACAGCAGCCCACCAGGCCCCACTGTCCCTGGGATTCTCCAGGCAAGAACACTGGAGTGGGTTGCCATTTCCTTCTTCAACGCATGGAAGTGAAAAGTGAAAGGGAAGTCGCTCAGTTGTGTCGAACTCTTAGTGACCCAATGGACTGCAGCCTACCAGGCTCCTCCGCCCATGGGATTTTCCAGGCAAGAGTACTGGAGTGGGGTGCCATTGCCTTCTCCACTCTGCCTTGCTATAGCTTCCCAAACCTCATGTACAATTCCAAACCCACTCATTCTGGTCTTCACCTTACCGAGTTTTGCATGGTTATGCATTCCTTTCTGATGATCAATGACTCCTTCTGACACTCACCTGGTTCTCTGTGAGAACTTATACATCTGAAGATTTGTTCCTGATATATCTGTGGAGAGAGATCCTCCGCATTCACCTATTTTCCTGCCATCTTGTTGACCTGCAACTTTACTTTTTTTTCTTAATTAAATTTTGCATTCAAGTGGAAAAAATAGAAGTTACAAAATAGTAGAGAGTGAAAAATTCTTCCCTATTTGTCTCTTGACTATACAGAACCTCTTCCTGAAGGCAAGAGTTATTGCAGCTTCTGGCATATCCTTCCAGAGATATTATGAATATATGTATGTTTTTTATGCAAACAGTGACGTGTTGTTTTTCATTCCCTATGTTTCCTGATAAAATTGTACTTTGTAAAGCTTTCATTTCAGTATACATAAAGCTGCCTTATTCTTATTTCAAATCACTCAGATGATTGTAAGTTATATTCCTTTTAGATACATCAAGTGGAATTATTATTATTTTTCCCCCTAAGTACTTGGTATATTAGTCTCCTTGGCTTTCCTAAAAAAAAAAAAAAAAAAAAAAAAACAAAAAACACCGTAGACTGGGTATTTTAAACAATAGGAAGCTATTTTCAACAGTTCTGGAAGCTGCGAAGTCCAAGATCAAGGTACCAGCTAATTCTGTTCGTGCTGAGACTCTCTTCCTGGCTTATAGATAGTTCCTCCTCATGATGTCCTTACATAGTGGGGATAGAACTCTTGTGTTCCTTTCCCAATTTATTGGATTAAGGCCTCACTCTTATATCCTAATTTAATGTCTATCACCTTCTCCTAGACCCTATATCTAAATAACAGTCACATTTGGATGACAGCTTCAACATATGAATTTAGTAGGGACACAAATATTTATTATATAATATTTCATATATTTCGGTAGAAAAAAGAAAGAAAATGAGAAAAGATATATAAGCAAAGACTTCCCAGGTGGAGCTAATGGCAAAGAAACTGCTTGCCAATGCCCAAGACACAAGAAATGCAGTTCAATCCCTGGGTCAGCATGATCCCCTGGAGGAGGGTGTGGTAACCCACTCTGGTATTATTGCTTAGAGTATCACATGGACAGAGGAGCCTGGCAGGCTACAGTTCATAGCATTTCAAATAGTAGGTCAAGAGTGTAGTGATTTAGTATGCACACACATGATATAATCAACAGAATAGTGACCAAAAACTTCTGATGAGTCAATGTTGAGTTTGTCGTTATTAGAAGCCTGCCATATTTGATGAAAATGTAATCCACTTAAGTCAAGAGAAACTGAAGATATAAGTTTACTGTACTGAACTTACTCTAACATAGCTTTGGAGCATTATTTGAACAAGACATGTAGAAATAAAAGTAGCTTTAATCACCCAGCTAAATGCTGCGTTACCAAAGGAAAACAGGACATGTTGCAAACTTGATGTCTCTTTATCTACAAGCACAGACAATATGCAAGAAGATCAAATAGAAGATTAATTATATATTTACACTAAAATTTATGAGGCTTCATCGTTAGAAAAGCCAAATTAAATACTTGGACTTCAGTTAAATTTCTTGATCCTCAATGCCTATAGTAAAATAATCATTAAATTATACATGTATAAGGAGAACACAGATCAGATCTCAAGGTCTCGCAAAAGCTTCTCTCCTTAGTTCATTGAAATAAATTGTTCATCATCTTATTAGCATCTACCAGAATAACAGGTAAGAGCACCTAGGCAAAAAATGAAAATTTTTATTTTTTATGGGTACTATATTTGAAACTCTTATTTATATACTTTGCCAAATATTTTCTATAGAGTTTTTTTTGTATAAAACTTAAGACTAATAGGGAAAAAATAAACATTTTATATTTTTTTTATTTTCCACACATGTATCTAAGTAAGTAAAAGTAAATATAATATATTCTCCCTCTTCTCTACTAGTCAAATTGAGTAAAAAGTATCTCCTACAAGTTATGATGCCATTTAATTTTCTTTAGCTGTGCCATGATTTTTTTTTTTTTTTTTTGCTTTTTTTTATTTTTTAACTTTACAATATTGTATTGGTTTTGCCATATATCAACATGAATCTGCCACAGGTATACATGTGTTCCCCATCCTGAACCCTCCTCCCTCCTCCCTCCCTGTACCATCCCCCAGGTCAATTTTTTAAATTTAATATCTTGAAGTATATTTGACTAGAACATTATATTATTTATAGGTGTACAACACAGTGATTAATTTTTTTTATATATTACACATCATGTTAATATCTTACAGTATTATTGACTCCATATTCATGCTGCATACTATATCCCTGTGACTTATTTATTTTATAGGTGATTTTATACCTCTAATCTTCACCTATTTTGACCACCACATCCCCTTTGGCAACTATTACTTTGTTCTTTGTATTTGTGTTTTTCTTTCTGCTTTTTTGTATTTATATGTGTCTTTTGTTTGTTTGTTTTAGATTCCATATATAAGTGAAAACATACAATGTTTGTCTTTTCCTGTTCCTGCTCTATGTCACTTGTCCTGATTCTAGCTCCAACCTTGTTGTCACAAGTGGAAAGATTCCATTACTTTTTAAAGCTGATTAATATTCTATTGCACAGTTGACACGAACAACATCAGTTTGAATTGTATGAATCCATTTAGTTTTTTTTTTAGTAATAAATACTAGAGTACCACACAATCTATGGTTAGTTTAGTATTTGGATGTGGAACTGTGGACATGATGGGATAGTGAATAAGTAGGGAAGATTGTTAGTTATATGGAGACTTTTGACTGCTGAGAGGTTGGCACCCCTAGCTACTGCCCCATTCAAAACTCAACAATATTTGTATATACCACACCTTCTTTATCTGTTCATCTGTTTATGGACACAGGTTACCGCCATATCTTGGCTATTATAAATAATTCTGCACTGAACATTGTTCAGTGCACATCTTTTTAAATGTCCTCATTTTCATCAGAGAAACACTCAGAAGAGGAATTGCTAGGTCATGCTGCTGCTGCTGCTAAGTCGCTTCAGTAGTGTCCGACTCCGTGCGACCCCAGAGACAGCAGCCCATTAGGCTCCCTGTCCCTGGGATTCTCCAGGCAAGAACACTGGAGTGGCTTGCCATTTCCTTCTCCAATGCATGAAAGTGGAAAGTCAAAGTGAAGTCGCTCAGGTTGTCTACTTGAAAGTTACACAGTCGTGTCCGACTCTTAGCGATCCCATGGACTGCAGCCTACCAGGCTCCTCCGTCCATGGGATTTTCCAGGCAAGAGTACTGGAGTGGGGTGCCATTGCCTTCTCCGTGCTAGGTCATATGATAGTTCTATTTATGCTTCGAGAAGCCTCCATACTGTTCTCCATTAGTGGGAAAATCAATTTATATTCCTACTAACACTACATGAGATTTTCCTTTTTTCTTTACATCCTCTTCAACATTTATCATAGCTTGTCTTTTTGATGATGGCTATTCTAAGAGAAATGAGATAATATCAAATTATGGTTTTGATTTGCATTTCCCTGATGACTGATGATATTGAATATTTTATCACATATCTGTTAGCTACTCTTTAAATTGTCTTTGGGAAAAAAAATGGTTATTTTCCCATGTTTTTGTTATCATAACTTTTAAATACTGATACTTACAGATATTATTTCTTTTATTATTGTGTTTTTTAAAAAATATGTTTCTGTTTAAAACAAGATATAGATTTTAAAAGATGTGTGACATATTACATTTTACATGATGCATTTAATTTACCAAAAATTGAATGTGAAAGTTTTCTATATCATTTTTCATATGTATGGATATATTGTTGTCCCAGAATATTTTATTGAATAGTCTACAGTTTTATTTTTCCAGTAGTCATGTATGGATGTGAGAGTTGGACCATAAAGAAAGCTGAGCACTGAAGAATCTATGCTTTTTAACTGTTGTATTGGAGAAGACTCTCAGAGTCCCTTGGACTGCAAGATCAAACCAGTCCATCCTAAAGGAAATCAGTCCCGAATATTCATCGGAAGGACTGATGCTGAAGCTGAAACTCCAATACTTTTGCCACCTTATGGAAAGAGCTGATTCATTAGAAAAGGTCCTGATTCTGGGCAAGATTTAATGCATGAGAAGGGGATGATAGAGGATGAGGTGGTTGGATGGCAGCACTGACTCTATGGACATGAGTTTGATTAAGCTCTGGGAGTTGGTGATGGACAGGGAAGCCTGGCATGCTGCAGTCCATGGGGTCGCAAAGAGTCAGACACAATTGAGTGACTGAACTGAACTGACAGCTTTCTTACTGACCTGTGTTTCCATATTTGTTCAATGGCAGAGCCCTATATGCTGTCCCATTAGTTATTAAAAACAAACAAACAAACAAAAAAACAAACCTGGAGTGACATTACTTTGATATTTGCTAGGGTAAATTTCCCTGGTTCATCTTAGGTAATGTTCTTTAAAAAAAATATTATTTTCTTATTTTCAGACTTTGGACACTGTTTTTCTTTATATGTATTTCATGATAAGATTTTCAAATTCTACAGAATGCCTATTAAAAGTTTCATTGGAATTTATTATAATCTACATATCAATTTATGGATAATATTCAATACATTAAGCTTTTCCATCTATTAGTACTTCCCTGGTGGCTAAGTTGGTGAAGAGTCTGCCTGCAATGAGGGAGACCTGGGTTCAGTCCCTGGATTGGGGAGATTCCCTGGAGAAGGAAATGGCAATCCACTCCAGTATACTTGCCTGGAAAATTCCATGGATAGAGGAGCCTGGTGGGCTACAGTCCATGAGGTCTCAAAGAATCAGACACAGTTGAATGACTAACACACACATGTTTTCATTGATTTAAACCTTCTTTACTGTTTACCATTTTTTGTTGTTGTTTATAAAAGTTGTGCACATATTTGTATTTCCACGTTCTTCTCAAGAGTATTTGAAAAATTTCACTATTCAGTCATTCTTTTTTTTTTTTTGGACTGGCAACTCATTTCATACATGATATTTTACATGTTTCAATGCCATTCTCCCAAATCTTCCCACCCTCTCCCTCTCCCACAGAGTCATTCTTAAGGTTTAGAAAAGCAATTGGTCTGAGCATATTGAATTGCCATTAAGAATGCTAGCTAAATTATTTTAATAATAATATATTGTCTTTCTTGGTATTTGGTATACAGAGTCTTATCTACTTGCTTTCTTGATGGCTCTCAAAACTTTTCTTTTTTCTCATTCTCTTTATAACTGGATTGATGATAAAATAAGACTTTGAAATGAAATGATGGTAGCAATTTCTCTTGTATTATTCCTAATTTATTGTTATCAATGTTACTATTTTAAATTTTTTCACAATTAAAAGGGATACTCCTATGAGATTCTTGGAGATAAAGTGAAGTTGCTCAGTCGTGTCTGACTCTTTGTGACCTCACAGACTGTAGACTACCAGGCTCCTACGTCCATTGGATTCTCCAGGCAAAAATACTGGAGTGGGTTGCCATTTCCTTCTCCAGGGGATCTTCCTGACCCAGGGATAGGGCCCTAGTCTTCTGCATGGGAGGCAGACGCTTTAACCTCTGAGCCCATTACTCAATGAAAAGATTACATCTCCATTTATAGATTACATATTATAAAAGCAACTTTCTGAATCTTGATACATAGGGTTGATATTTTTAAGCATGAAACTTTAATTCTTTGGAAGTTTGCAAATAAAATGTATCATGAAAGCTAAAATATCAAGAAATAAAAAAAACATTTTTCAGTGTTAATCCAAGTTGGTAGTATTAACATAAACCTACTTCATGATCTTATACTTTATTTTGTTTGATTTATATTTTGTTCAGCATTTGCATCACTATTTATAAGTAATTAGTTTTTAAATTTCATTATGCTGTCTTTAGATATTTTTAGAATCGTTTATAAATTAAAATGAGTTAGGGCAGGTGAGGTCAGCATCATGTTATATTGAGGTGCTCCTTTTGTCTCTCCTCTTCAGTCTACAACCAGCAAAATATGCACAGTGCAAGAAAGGCACATCTGGACCACATCAAGACTTGGACAATTCCACACTTCACTGTCTGTAAATATGGATGGCCTGGAACACATTGAGGAAGTAGAAATAAAGAAATAGCTGAGATGGTGCCTCTACTCCTCTCCCCCTTGCCATAACAGTAACTAAAACCACAACCCCAGATAAGATAGAGTTAGTGGTGGAGGAAGTGCAGCAGTTCTGGCCTCCTAGCAATGGTGGCATCCACCACCACAAGTAAACGGGCAGCAGCAGCTGCAGTGGAGCCTGGGACCCTTTTCATCAACCACTGAGGCACTCACATTCCAGTTTCCCATTCCTTCACCCTGTCAGCAAAGCCTGCAAACCTTACAGCACTAGAAACAGCCGAGACTACCTTGTGACCATGGTTTTTCTTTACCCTCTTCATTCCCCCACCCCAAGAACTGGATCTTATAACTCAGGGGATCATGGACTGAAGGGAAAACCCCACAATCCTAGTGCCTTGGATGGTGGCAGCAGCAAGGCACCAATGACTCCTGAGGCACAAACAGAGGTACTAGGGCATAACGTAGCACCTCTGGCAGGCAGTGAAGGGTGGAATGTAAGGACTCTCAAATATTAAGCCAGAGGTAGCTTATGCTAGAAACTAAATATTTCTGCTATCTTACCACCTGCAGAAAAGAGAAAGAATGTCCTCTAATTTCTAATATGTTGAATCTTTAGAATCAAAAGAAATATGTTCATTATAAACATGCCAGCAGAGGAACAACTTATCAACCACCATGAAGAATCACAGTAACATGGTACCACAAAAAAGAAAATGACAGAGCTCCAAAACTAAATTTAAAATCATGGAATATTACAGTCTAACTTATAGAAAATTCAAAATAAGTCTCTGGAAGAAATTCAATGAGCTCTAAGAAAACCGAGAAAGGCAATTCAATGATCTCAAAAACAAAATTCATGGACAGAATTAAATACTTTACCAGAGAGATTAAGTCTTCAAAAATAAAGTAAACAATTCTGGAGGTGAACAACAAATTCACGGCAAATTCTTGAGGTTAACAAGACAAATAATACATTAGAAAACACTGGAAACATAGTAGAACATATGAAAGAGTGAATTAGAGAGCTGAAGGGTAAAATTCTAGTAAAGATGAAGTAGAAGGGGAGAGAAGAATGAGATATAAAAAATAAGGAAATCGTATGAGACTTATTAAACTCTTTTAGGAAGGGTACCATTAAGATATGTGTATTGTAGAAGGAGAGGAGAGGGAGAAAAGAGCAGAGAGCTTATTAAAAAAAGAAAGAAAGATGAAAAAACTGAGAACATCACAAATCTGCAGACATAATTTGATATGCAAGTCCCTGAATTTAAGAGAAACTTTAAATATCTCAATGCAAAACGATCTTCTCTGTGACACCTTAAAATGCTAAGATATATTAAGTCAATGACAAAGGAAGACTTTTAAGGCAACTGGAGAGGAAAATCTCAATGTTCAAAAAAATAAGATCATGACACATAGTCCCATTACTTCATGACAAATAAATGGGGAAACAATGGAAACAGTGACACTATTTTCTTGGGCTCCAAAATCACTGCAGATGGTGACTGCAGCCATAAACTTAAAAGACACTTGCTCCTTGGAAGCAAACTTATGACCACCCCAGTGCAAGTGAAAGTCGCTCAGTCATATCCGACTCTTTGAGACCCCATGGACTATACAGTCATGTAATTCTTCAGGCCAGAACACTGAAGTGGGTAGCCATTCCATTCTCCAGGGGATCTTCCCAACCCAGGGACTGAACCCAGGTTTTCCTCATTGCAGGAAGATTCTTTACCAGCCACAAGGGAAGCCCAAGAATACTGGAGTTGGTAGTCTATGTCTTCTCCAGTGGATCTTCCTGACCAGGAATGGAGCCAGGGTTTCCTGCTCTGCAGGCAGATTCTTTAGCAATTGAGCTATCAGGGTACAACCAACCTCGAGAGGATATTAAAGCAGACATTACTTTTCCAGCAAAGATCTGTATAGTGAAAGCTATTGTTTTTTTCAGTAGTCATGTATGGATGTGACAGCTGGACCATAAAGAGTGCTGAGTGCTGAAGAATTGATGCTTTTGTACTGTGGTGTTGGAGAAGATTTTTGAGAGTCCCTTGGACTGCAAGAAGATCAAATCAGTCAATCCTAAAGGAAATCAGTCCTAGATATTCATTAGAGGTAGTGATGCTGAAACACCAGTTCTTGGCCACCTGATGAGAAAAACGGATTCATTGGAAGTGACCATGATGCTGGGAAAAATTGAAGGCAGGGGAAGGGGACAACAGAGGATGAGATGGTTGGAAGGCATTACCGACACAATGGACATGAGTTAGAGCAAGCTCTGAGAGTTGGTGATGGACAGTGAGGCCTGGCATGCTACGGTCCATGGGATCGCAGAATTGGACATGACTGAGGGACTGAACTGAGAGGAAAAAGGATATTAGCGTATAGAGGAGGTTATGCTATGGGTTGAAATCTCAGCAGAAACTCTACAGGCCATATAGTGAAATGATATTCTTACATACTGAAAGATAAAGCCTGTCAGTCAAGAGCACTCTATCTAGCAAAGTTTTCTTTTAGATATGAACGACAAATAAATACTTTACCAGGCAAACCATAACTAAAAGACTAATCAACACTTCAGTTCAGTTCAGTTCAGTTCAGTGGCTCAGTCGACTGAAAGATCAGAAAGATCTCATCTTTCCGATTCTATTATTTTCCTCTATTTCTTTGCACTGATCCCTGAGGAAAACTTTCTTATCTCTCCTTCCTATTCTTTGGAACTCTCCATTCAAATGGGTATACCTTTCCTTTTCTCCTTTGCTTTTGGCTTCTCTTCTTTTCACAGCTATTTGTAAGGCATCCTCGGACAGCCATTTTCATTTTTTTGCATTTCTTTTTCTTGGGGATGGTCTTGATCCCAGTCTCCTGTAAAATGTCATCAACACTAGACCTACCTAATAAGAAATATTGAAAGGAATTCTTCCGTTTGAAATGAAAATACAAAATGTTAGTCAAATATTATGCTGTATTTCCCCTTCAATTCATACAGTGCTGTATGTCAATTATATAACAATAAACCTGGAAGAAAAAATAAATATTATATTTCTGATAAAAATAAATAATGTTTTGAGACAAAATTAGAAAATTGCAATATTTCATCAGCATAAGTTTTTAAATACTTTATTAAAGTTTAACAGAAGATAGCAGAAAAGTAACTATCAGTTTAGTTCAGTTCAGTCACTCAGTCATGTCCGACTGTTTGCGACCCCATGAACTGCAGCACACCAGGCCTCCCTGTCCATCACCAACTCTTGAGTTTACTCAAACTCATGTCCATTGAGTCAGTGATGCTATCTAACCATCTCATCCTCTATTGACCCTTTCTCCTCCAACCTTCAATCTTTCCCAACATCAGGGTCTTTTCAAATGAGTCAGCTCTTCCCATCAGGTGGCCAAAGTATTGGAGTTTCAGCTTCAACATCAGTCCTTCCATGGAACACCCAGGACTGATTTCCTTTAGGATGGACTGGTTGGCTCTCCTTGCAGTCCAAGGGATTCTTAAGAGTCTTCTCCAACACCGCAGTTCAAAAGCATCAATTTTTCTGTGCTCAGCTTTCCTTATAGTCCAAATCTCACATCCACACTTGACTACTGGAAAAACCATAGCCTTGACTAGATGGACATTTGTTGACATAGTAATGTTCCTGCTTATTAATATGCTGTCTGGGTTGGTCATAACTTTACTTCCAAGGAGTAAGCATCTTTTAATATAATGGCTGCAATCACCATCTGCAGTGATTTTAGGGCCTCCCAAAATAAAGTCAGCAATTGTTTCCACTTTTTCCCCATCTATTTCCCATGAAGTGATAGGACTGGATGCCATGATCTTCATTTTCTGAATGTTGAGCTTTAAACCAATTGTTTCATTCTCCTCTTTCCCTTTCATCAAGAGGCTTTTTAGTTTGTCTTCACTTTCTGCCATAAGGGTTGTGTCATCTACATATCTGAGGTTATTGATATTTCTCCTGGCAATTTTGATTCCAGCTTGTGCTTCATCCAACCCAGTGTTTCTCATGATGTACTCTGCATATAAGTTAAATAAGCAGGACAAAAATATACAGCCTTGATGTACTCCTTTTCCTATTTGGCACCAGTCTGTTGTTCCATGTCCAGTTCAAACTGTTGCTTCCTGACCTGCATACAGGTTTCTCAAGAGGCAGGTCAGGTGGTCTGGTATGCCCATCTCTTTCAGAATTTTCTACACAGTGAGAAATTGTGATACACACAGTCAAAGGCTTTGGCATAATCAATAAAAGAGAAATAGATGGGGTTTTTTTTGGTACTCTTTTGCTTTTTTGATGATCCAGTGAATGTTGGCAATTTGATCTCTTGTTCCTCTGCCTTTTCTAAGACCAGCTTGAACATCTGGAAGTTCACGGTTCAGGTATTGCTGAAGCCTGTCTTGGAGAATTTTGAGCATTACTTTACTAGCATGTGAGATGAGTGCAATTGTGCGGAAGTTTGAGCATTCTTTGTCATTGATAAACAACACAAGAGAAGACTCTACACATGGACATCACCAGATGGTCAACATCAAAATCAGATTGATTATATTCTTTGCTACCAAAGATGGAGAAGCTCTATAGCAAAAACTAGCTCTGACTAGCAAAAACAAGACCGGGAGCTGACTGTGGCTCAGATCATGAATTCCTTATTGCCAAATTCAGGCTGAAGTTGAAGAAAGTGGGGAAAACCACTAGACCATTCAGGTATGACCTAAATAAAATCCCTTATGATTATACAGTGGAGGTGAAAGGTAGGTTTAAGGGACTATATTTAATAGACAGATTGCCTGATGAACTATGGATGAAGGTTCATGACATTTTCAGGAGACAGGGATCAAGATCATCCCCAAGTAAAAGAAATGCAAAAAAGCAAAATCCCCCTATGAGGAGGCCTTACAAATAGCTGTGAAAAGAAGAGAAGAGAAAAGCTAAGGAGAAAAGAAAAGATATACCCATTTGAATGCAGAGATCCAAGGAATAGCAAGGAGAGATAAGAAAGTCTTCTTCAGCGATCAATGCAAAGAAAGAGAGGAAAACAATAGAATAGGAAAGACTAGAGATCTCTTTAAGAAAATTAGAGATACCAAGGGAACATTTCATGCAAAGATGGGCTAAATAAAGGACAGAAATGGTATGGACCTAACAGAAGCAGAAGATATTAAGAAGAGGTGGCAAGAATACATAGAAGAACTGTACAAAAAAGATCTTCATGACCCAGATAATCACGATGATGTAATCACTCATCTAGAGCCAGACATCCTGGAATATGAAGTCAAGTGGGCCTTAGGAAGCATCACTATGAACAAAGCTAGTGGAGGTGATAGAATTCCAGTTGAGCTATTTCAAATCTTGAAAGATGATGCTGTGAAAGTATTGCACGCAATATGTCAGCAAATTTGGAAAACTCAGCAGTGGCCATAGGACTGGAAAAGATCAATTTTCATTCCAATGTTTTCCCAAACAAAGGCAATGCCAAAGAATGCTCAAAGTAGCTATAGCTACATCATATTGGTAACAAATGCAATATGAGGAGTAATTTGAGAGAACAGAAACACAATAGGAGAAAAAGAAAAGTATGAAAAACATAGGCAAATGGAGAATGGATGATATTAGAAGAAAAATTACTATTTTATCTTTGAAACCTCATTCTAACTATAAAAGATAAAAAAAAAAAATGAGAAAGCTGAAAAAGAATCATAGAACTCTACAAAACCAAATATAGCAAACAAGAACACAAAGAATAATAAGCAATGGAGGTAGTGAACCACCAGGAAATAAAAGATAAAATGGAAGTGTAGGTCCCCATCTATCAACAATCACCCTAAATGTAAGCAGATTGAATTTAGCAAGCAGACACAAGATGACTTAGTGGATTAAAAACATAAGACACATGTATATGTTGTCCTCACATATGTTAATACTTGCAGATCAGAGGCAGAGAAAGTGGGTGTAGCCATACTTACATCAGACAAAATATATTTCAAGTCAAATAAATCTTAAAGAGACAAAACTGTACACCTTTTAATGATCGAGGTGCAAGTCATAGAGAATATTACATAGTTATTATTATCTTGCAGATATGATAGCAGAATCAAAATGTGGAAAGAAAATAGTAATAGACTTAAATGGAAAAACTGACACAACACAATAACAGTAGGGGAAATTAATACCACAGTTACATCAATGAATAATCCCAGGCAGAATTTCAAAAACACAGCAGCAGTTTTAAATAAAACATTAGATCAGAAATCAGATGGATTTGATAGATCTGTACACAAATTCCACCAAATACAGCAGAATGGATATTCTTGCATGTACATGGGTCTTTCTCAAAGATAGGCCATATGGTAGAAAACAAAATGAATATCAGTGATTTTAAGTAGACTGAAATCAAATTAATCATTTTTCTGAACAAAATGGTATGAAACTAGAAATCAACTACAGGGAAAAAGTTGGAAAAATTACAGATATGTGAATATGAATCAAAACTCTACTTAATAACTATTGGCTTAAGAAATAAACCAAAGAAGAAATTAAAAAAAAAAATTACCTGAAGACAAATGTAATGAGAAGACAGCACACCAAATTTATGTGATACAACAATATTGGTACTAAGGGGGAAGTTTACAACAGCACAGGCTTACCTCAAGAAACAAGAAAATTCTGAAATAAACAGCTAACTTCATACCTAAAGGAACTGGAGAAAGAACATATGGAGCCTAAAGTCAGTAGAAGGAAGGAAATAATAATGATTAGAGCAGAAATAAATGCAATAGAGACAAAAAAGCAATAGAAAACATCAATGAACTACAAGTTTGTTCTTTAAACTCTTTTTAAAAAATGATTTTTAAAAAGATCTTTAAAAAAGATTTTTTAAAATGACAAACATTTATGTAGACTCACTAAGAAAAGAAGAAACATATGATAAAATCAAAAATGAGAGAGGAGAAATAGCAATGGAAACCACAGAAATATGAAGGGTTATATGAGAATATTATGTACAAAATGGAATTTCTAAGCACCCAGCATTGAATATTTGGACTTTTAAATGCCAAATCTAAGTGAGAATTGCCTTTTTTTGCAAAAGGAAATGCAACATGTCATCTGACTGCCCTATATAGGATAAAAGCTGTGGGAAATGCCAACGGAGAGCAAATAGAAAAGTAATGAATGCATTGTATAGCAGAACCATTGCCTGACAAGAGCAGCAGTTCAAAACTTTCAATTTCTTTTTTTTTTTTTTTTCCAAAAAAAGTATGCCTTTCTAAAAATAATTAATCCTTCAGTTCAGTTCAGGTCAGTCGCTCAGTCATGTCCAACTCTTTGGGACCTCATGAATCGCAGCACGCCAGGCCACCCTGTCCATCACCAACTCCCGGAGTTCACTCAAACTCACGTCCTTTGAGTTGGTGATGCCATCAAGCCATCTCATCTTCTGTTGTCCCCTTTTCCTCCTGCCCCAAATCTCTCCCAGCATCAGAGTCTTTTCCAATGAGTCAACTCTTCGCATGAGGTGGCCAAAGTACTGGAGTTTCAGCTTTAGCATCATTCCTTCCAAAGAACACCCAAGGTTGATCTCCTTTAGAATGGACTGGTTGGATCTCCTTGCAGTCCAAGGGACTCTCAGGAGTCTTCTCCAACACCACAATTCAAAAGCATCAATTCTTTGGCACTCAGCTTTCTTCATAGTGCAACTCTCACATTGATACATGACCACTGGAAAAAAACATAGCCTTGACTAGATGGACCTTTGTTGTCAAAGTAATGTTTCTGCTTTTGAATATGCTATCTAGGTTGGTCATAACTTTTCTTTCAAGGAGTAGGCGTCTTCTAATTTCATGGCTGCAGTCACCATCTGCAGTGATTTTGGAGCCCAAAAAATAAAGTCTGACATTGTTTCCAGTGTTTCCCCATCTATTTCCCATGAAGTGATGGGACCAGATGCCATGATCTTCGTTTTCTGAGTGATTAGCTTTAAGCCAACTTTTTCACTCTCCTCTTTCAATTTCATGAAGAGGCTTTTTAAGTTCCTCTTCACTTTCTGCCATAAGGGTGGTGTCATCTGCATTGACTATGCCAAAGCCTTTGACTGTGTGGATCTCAATAAATGGTGGAAAATTCTGAAAGAGATGGGAATACCAGACCACCTGACCTGCCTCTTGAGAAACCTATATGTAGGTCAGGAAGCTACAGTTCTAACTTGACATGGAACAACAGACTGGTTCCAAATAGGAAAAGGAGTACATCAAGGCTGTATATTGTCACCCTGCTTATTTAACTTATATGCAGAGTAATCATGAGAAACGCTGGGCTGGAAGAAGCACAGGCTGGAATCAAAATTGCTGGGAGAAATATCAATTAATCCTTAGGGTGCACTAATCAAGCCAAATCTTCTACATTGTTTTATGAGCACTCAATCAATATAATGGTAGTTAAATGTAGTCAGTAGTCATATATTAAGAGCATATTTTCAGATAAGAATTGAAGGATTTATCAGGACTCTATAAATGGGTACAATGAAATCTACAGGAGGTGATCATTCATTGTGAAAAAAAAAATCAATTTTATGTGGATCCTCTGGCATGTTTTTTTTTCAATAGCTAATTAGTCTACTGAAGTCAACATTTCTAGAATGCTAATTAATCTGAGAATGCGAATATATCTTAGTTTATGAAAGATATTCATTTAAAAATATTTTCTTTCTGTATTTAAGCTATTATTACTTTCAGTATTAGAGATCATGGATCATCAAAACATAAAGTATTGTCAGTATGTAAAATTTAATAAAAATGAGCCACAGTGCCATCATCCTAATATAAAATTTATATTTTCTTTAGCTACAATTTTATTTTAGTAAATAGAGGTTATTATTAAAATATATATATATGTATATGTATATTCTTATTCCTCCAAACTTGTATTCTCCATAAAATGCTATACAACAAATTCACATTTTCCTTTTTGTGGATGAGGATTTAAACTTGTGAGGAGATATCACTATGTAGTTATTGGACATTCATAATATAAACATAATCTAGGTACACATTATCTTTACTATATTTAAATAATTCATTGTATTATTTAAAATATTGCACATAAAGACTAAACTAAGGGCACAAATCTATTATCTGAATAAAATAGTGTTTTAAATGATATTCAAATTAACATTATTTTTAATAAAAGCTCTCAGTGTAAATTTTCATAATACACCTTAAGAAGAATACTATCTCATCTGCTAAGTCTCTTATTAGTTTAATCCCACATAACATAGGCCTTTTTACATAATGAGGTATAGAACTTAAAATACTGATGACCAAATAGAGATTTTTATTAAGAATGTTATTATCATTGGATTTGCTCTGTATTTATTAAAACGTTCACATTAGAAAGAATGATTACTCCATAGTGAGGAAATTTTACACTTGCAAAAGGAAGTGAAAAAGTAGAACACTTTTTTCAATTATGAAATATTGTACTTGATATGGAAGAAAACAATTGCCGTCTGTGAGTTCTTGCTGAAATTAAAAGAAAATAGTTTAAAGCTTTTCTTAAAATATCAGATCAGATCAGTCACTCTGTTGTGTCCGACCCTTTGCGACCCCATGAATCGCAGCACGCCAGGCCTCCCTGTCCATCACAAACTCCCAGAGCTCACTGAGACTCACGTCCATCGAGTCAGTGATGCCATCCAGCCATCTCATCCTCTGTCGTCCCCTTCTCCTCTTGCCCCCAATCCCTCCCAGCATCAGAGTCTTTTCCAATGAGTCAACTCTTCTCATGAGATGGCCAAAGTACTGGAGTTTCAGCTTTAGCATCATTCCTTCCAAAGAAATCCCAGGGCTGATCTCCTTCAGAATGGACTGGTTGGATGCAATATATATCCATATATAAAATTTACTATACATTTGCTTCTACCTTGAAATAAGGATATCACACAATAAATATATTAAGTTGCATTATGAAACTGTAACTTGGTATTAATTCTGAATAGATGCCATTGACCTAATCCATGTAAAGTATGACATTTTTGAATATTTGAAGCCCTAAAAACACTAATTGGGATAGCTGAGGTAGAGATAGATCATCACAGCAAAGGAGGCAGTGTTACAAATGCAAATTTTATTTTCCTCTCTAAAATACAGTAAATCCTCTACATATGAATAAGTTCTATTCCCAGACCATATTCATAAGCCCGATTTGTAAGTCCAACAAAGTTAACCTAGGTACATAACAAACACAATCAGTTACTTGGTACTGTACTGTAATAAGTTTATGATAGTTTTCACACAAATAATAGATAAAAACAAACACAAAAGATAAAGAAAAATATTTTTAATCTTAAAAACAGTACCATGTACTGTTTTAAAACAGTACCATAGTACAGTACCATGAAAAATTGTGGTTGTTACTTACAAAGTCATGTCCAATTATTTGCTACCCCATGAATTGTTGTCTACCAGGCCCCTCTGTCCATGAGATTTTTCCAGGCAGGAATATTAGAATGTGTTGTGATTTCCTTCTGAAGGGGATCTTCCCAACACAGGGATCAAACCTAAATTTCTTACTGCATCTCCTGCCACATCTCCTGCATTTCAGGCAGATGCTTACAGCTGAGCCACTGGATAATCCCACCGTAAGAAGTACAGTAGTACCGAAAAACAACTGGCAATTACTGTTTGGGATAGGCAGAGGAGGTGGGAGATGGTAGAGCTGAAGGATCATGAGAAATTAAATCTTTGCTGAATTCAACTCTATGTATCCTTTTGAAAACATCATCCAGTGATATCAGGGTTAAATTCAGTTCGGGTCAGTTATGTCTGACTCTTTGCGACTCCATGGACTGCAGCATGGCAGACCATCCTGTCTATCACCAACTCCTGAGTTTACCTAAATTCATGTCCATTGAGTCAGTGATGCTATCCAACCATTTCATCCTCTGATGCCCCCTTCTCCTCCTGCCCTCAATCTTTCCTAGCATCAGGGTCTTTTCAAATGAGTCAGCTCTTTCCATCAGGTGACCAAAATATTGGAGTTTCAGTGTCAACATCAATCCATCCAATGAACACCCAAGACTAATCTCCTTTAGGGTGGACTGGTTGGATCTTCTTGCAGTCCAAGAGACTCTCAAGAGTCTTCTCCAACACCACAGTTCAAGAGAATCAGTTCTTCAGTGGTCAGTTTTCTTCACCGTCCAACTTTCACATCCATACACGACCACTGGAAAAACCATAGCTTTAACTAGACGGACCTTTGTTGACAAAGTAATGTTTCTGGTTTTTAAGATGCTGTCTAGGTTGGTCATAACTTTTCTTACAAAAAGTAAGTGTCTTTTAATTTCCTGGCTGCAGTCTCCATCTGCAGTGATTTTGGCAAAATAAAGTCTGCCACTGTTTCCCTATCTGTTTGTCATGAAGTGATGGGACTGGATGCCATGATCTTAGTTTTCTGAATGTTGAGCTTTAAGACAGCTTTTTCACTCTCCTTTCACTTTCATCAAGAGGCTCTTTAATTCTTCTTCATTTTCTGCCATAAGGGTGTTGTCATCTGCATACCTAAGTTTATTGATATTTCTACCGACAATCTTGATTCCAGCTTGTGGTTTTTCCAGCCTAGCCTTTCTCATGATGTACTCTGCTTATAAGTTAAATAAGCAGGGTGGCAATATACAGCCTTGACATACTCCTTTTCCTATTTGGAACCAGTCTGTTCGATGTCCATTTTGAACTGTTGCTTCCTGACCTGCATACAGATTTCTCAAGAGGCAGGTCAAGTGGTCTGCTATTCCCATCTCTAGGTATAAGCTCTTTTTTTTTTTTTTTTTTCCTTTTTTCTCATCAGATGACATGGTAGCACTGGATTGCATTCTGTAACCTTCACATACTGTTCTACATTCAGGTCCTATACCTCAAAAACTAAGTTTCTCCTCAAATAAAGAAATCTCCTTGCCATTTCCTGCATCATGAATCTCTTCAGTTCTTCAGTTTCTTCTTCCTCTTGTCTCTCTTTGGCCTTTCTCTGGGCCACCAATCCCATCAGGTATTCATTAATAAACTTGTGTTGCAGAGCAGGGAGTTCAATTAAGTCATCTTCTTGCAAATCTAGCTCCAGCTTGTAACAAAAGTACAACAAATTGTAGAGGATGCACACCTATGAAAATGTATGCCAGAGTCATTAACTAGTTTACATGATTAGACATATAAATGACCACTTGCATTTTTGAACGTTTGCAATTTGATGGTTGTTATGTAGGGGACTTACTGTACAAAAAGTTTAATAACCTCAATAAATAGGTATTTGAAACAATGTCATTTCCTATCTTCATTAATAAAGTTCATAGTTGAAGAAATACTAGGTTTTTTTTTTTGTTTGTTTCAGTAAGTGATAACACTGTATTCTGATAAATTCATTTGGTTATCTCCTTTTATAAAATATTCAATTTTGTAATTTTCATAACTATTTTCCTGTTTATTTTAAAACATAAAGGTGTTTTATTAAAGGCTCTACATATATGCCCCTTAAACTACTCATTTAAGAGAGTGGTAGTGACTTATTTTTTGCATTGTGTTCTACACATGTACTTCATTTCTCTGCTTCTTGAAGATACTCCATGTCTACACATTGAAGTGTTGTTTCACTTTTAATTACAGCTAATTCTGTTAATTATCTGAAGGTGTAGTGTGGCTTCAGTTCAGTTCAGTCTCTCAGTTGTGTCTGACTCCTTGTGACCCCATGAATTGCAGCACGCCAGGCCTCCTTGTCCATCACCAACTCCCAATGTTCACTCAAACTCATGTTCATTGAGTCGGTGATGTCATAGCCATATCATCTTCTGTCATCCCCTTCTCCTCCTGCCCCCAATCCCTCCCAGCATCACAGTATTTTCCAATGAGCCAACTCTTCACATAAAGTGGCCAAAGTACTGGAGTTTCAGCTTTAGCATCATTCCTTCCAAAGAACATCCAGGACTGATCTCCTTTAGAATGGACTGGTTGGATCTCCTTGCAGTCCAAAGGACACTCAAGAGTCTTCTCCAACACCACAGTTCAAAAGCATCAATTCTTCGGCACTCAGCTTTCTTCACAGTCCAACTCTCACATCCATATATGACCAGTGGAAAAACCATAGCATTGACTAGACAGACTTTTGTTAGCAAAGTAATGTCTTTTGAATATGCTATCTAGGTTGGTCATAATTTTCCTCCCCAGGGGTATGAGTCTTTTAATTTCATGGCTGAAATCACCATATGCAGTGATTTTGGAGCCCCAAAATATAAAGTCTGACACTGTTTCCACTGTTTCCCCATCTATTCCCCATGAAGTGATGGGACCAGGTGCCATAATCTTCCTTTTCTGAATGTTGAGCTTTAAGCCAACTTTTTCACTCTCCTCTTTCACTTTCATCAAGAGGCTTTTTAGTTCCTCTTCACTTTTGCCATAAAGGTGGTGTCATCTGCATATCTGAGGTTATTGATATTTCTCCCGGCAATCTTGATTCCAGCTTGTGCTTCTTCCAGCCCAGCGTTTCTCATGATGTACTCTGCATAGAAGTTAAATAAGCAGGGTGGCAATATACAGCCTTGACGTACTCCTTTTCCTATTTGGAACCGGTCTTTTGTTCCGTGTCCAGTTCTAACTGTTGCTTCCTGACCTGCATACAGATTTCTAAAGAGGCAGGTCATGTGGTCAGGTATTCCCATCTCTTTCAGAATTTTCCACAGTTTCTTGTGAACCACACAATCAAAGGCTTTGGCATAGTCAATAAAGCAGAAATATATGTTTTTTGGGGGCACTCTCTTGCATTTTTGATGACCCAGTAGATGTTGGCAATTTGATCTCTGGTTCCTCTGCCTTTTCTAAAACCAGCTTAAACATCTGGAAGTTCACAGTTAACATATTGCTGAAGCCTGTCTTGGAGAATTTTGAGCATTACTTTACTAGCATGTGAGATGAGTGCAATTATGCAGTAGTTTAGTTCTGCCCCTAATAGGTCCCAAAGCCTATCCATCCCAAGTATCTCCACTAGTATTGAGTGCTGTGTCACATACTTTGTTAGCTCTTGTATGTGGTCATTGCTTGTTAGACTGCATCTTCCATTCTTGATTATCATCTGCAACTACAAGTCTAAGGCCTGGAGAAGTTGATGATATCTAACTTCTCTACCCCTTGAGACTGAGGAATTCAATAATATGGTCTCTATCCTTTCTGACTTGTCACGTTACTTCTATCCTGTGACTTCCTGCACAAAACGAAGTCAGAAAATGTAGTGAGTAACATGTTCACCAGAACATTTTCTATCACAATCTTCTTAACAGATACCAAACATGAAAGAAGATGTACACTGTTGACTATGGAATTGATTTTAGAAAAGTAACACAAAAAGCTCCACCCGATCTCACAAGCAATTGCTGTCATAATTTTTATTTCTGCATAATAAAAACCCTACCATATAATGTTTTCACTTGTGAATAAAACATTTAATAACAATGGCATAACAATTAAGGAGACCATCTCAGACACCTCAGAGTCAATAGATACCCACAGAGTGAGGCATCAAGAGGACAAAATTTAAAGTAGAACTCCCACTCAAGTGCTGGTACTGCTCTTGCTTGAGCCTCCAAATGGGTGCCTTCTTAAATTTTTCACTCTGAATACTTCACTTGCCTCACTGTAGTCATCTCACTGTTCAATCTTTCCTTTAGCCTTTTGAATCATATGTAGTATAGCTTTATGGAGAAAGAAATGACAAGTGACTTCATTATTGTTGCCTGGAAAATCCCATGGATAGAGGAGCCTGGTGGGCTACAGCCCATGGGGTTACAAGAGTCAGATATGATTCAGAGACTAAACTCTTTTTAGTATTCTTAACTGTTACTTTTACTGCTTGTATCTGTTCTTGTTTGTTCTCAATACATTACTTTCACCCTTACTTTGAGTATAATTTTGCTCTTTCTTTGCAAGATTGGTAATTTTTGATTGAATGCCAAGCACTTTGGATTTCACTTCAGTGGATAGTAGATTTTTCTATTCCTATATCTAATACTGAAATTTGTTCTGAGGCACAGCTGAGCTACTGGAAACAATTTGATATATCCAGATATTACTTAAGATACTTAGGTGGAACTAGATTAATAATTGGGTGACAGAACCAAACTTTAGTCAATATTGCATTCAGTGAAGAATTAATGAATGCTATCCAATTAAGATAGAGGTAAATGGAAGAATATCTATTGGCACAACTTTTATTCAATGTTATATAGGGTTTCCTGTCTAATGCAAAAAGAAAAAAATATTAATAAAGATATAACATTAGAAAATGATGAAGTAAAATTGTTTATTTGCACCTGTCATGATTGTTTACTTAAAAATCAAGATGAGCCTATAAAATAACTCACATGTAGTAAATGAAATTAATATACAAATAATATTTTATTTCTAATGCTAGCAGTGAATCATTAGAAAGCAAAATTCCAGAATTTATAACATTAAGTGTAAAGTTGACACTTTAGCATCATTAAAGAGTTTCAAAGTGTATCAGTATGATAGTCTTTACCACAACTGCCTTTTTTTTCTTAGATACTATAAGAGATATTTGATGATAGGTTTATTAATTTTGTCTGTCCAAATCATTACCTTTGTTTTCTTGGTCTTATATATGTAGTCAAATAAGATTTGAGGGTTTCTCAGTTGGCTCTGACAGTAAAGAACATGCCTACCAATACAGGAGACATAAGAGATGTGGGTTCGATCCCTGGGTCAGAAAGATTCCCCTGGAGGAAGGCATGACAACCCAATACAGTATTCTTGCCTGGAGAACCCCATGGACAGAGGATTCTGGCAGGTTTCGGTACATAGGGTTGCAAAGAGTCAGACCCAAGTGAGCAACTAGCATTTACTTACTTACAGCATGGGTATAAGACACATACATAACATTCACACACACACACACACACAGTTACATATACTTATTTTCAGTATTGTCTTTTTTCCTAATTCTGTGTAGAATTACTCTGTGTATGCAGTCTCTTCCCACATATGATAAAATCTTTCACTTGCTTTTGTTCCTCAGCCAGCATCTTTTCCTTTACAATAAACTCTTTTTATAATTTTCTAGGCTATTGTTTCTTATCTTTTACATTTTGACAAATATTTTTAAAATATGCCACCACAATCATAAACATAAAAATATATGACTTCATAAAAATTAAAAAAGAAACTTTTGCTCCTCAAAAGATACTGCTACTAAAACCAAAACACAAGTCAGAGTGGGAGAATATATCCACATAAATATCTTGAAGTTGGTGGTCCAAATGTAAAAGTAAATATTCCTATCATTTCTCCTTTTAGCCATTTTGACATCAGTTAGTAACACGATTCTAAAGGCAGGGATTACAAAATGTTGCTATTCATAAAAGCAGTTGGAAATCTAAAGTGAAAGTGAAGTCGCTCAGTCCTGTCCGACTCTTAGCGACCCCATGGACTGCAGCCCACCAGCTCCTCTGTCCATGAGATTTTCCAAGCAAGACTACTGGAGTGGGGTGCCATTGCCCCACTCCAGTGGTAAATATAAAACTAAGGGACAAATATAAAGATTCAATGAAAAGCCAGTTTTGCTGATGGAGTAATTCCTTTATTAATGTGTCTCAAATTTCAGTTATCTTACAAAAGCAAATTTATTTTTCCTATTTATCATGCTGATTAACAAACTGCTATTTCACAGAAGTAAATATTGTCAGAACACTTGTAAAAGTCACTTTTGGAATACAAGCTTTGCTTTGAGTTTTTTTAAATGCTATTCAAACAATACTGGATTTTATATTCAATATTCCTCTATCTTTCTCTTTCTCTCTCTCTCTCGCTTACACACACACACACACACACACACACACACACACACACACACACACCACCGTTTACACTGTAGAAATTTAAACTGACTTACAGACAATCTAGTCATGACTGTGATGGTAGCCACTGTGTCCAATGATTCATGTGGCATCTTACCTGACTTTAGGTAACTCACATTCTAGGGAAAGAAACAGTAAATTTCAGGGTTGCTGCTTTTCTCTGTTAGTGTGTGTATGTGTATATTTCTTTTCTTGGACCATCTAGACAAACTACAACAGATCCACAATTTGGGGGGATTTCTTGTAAATCTACCTACTGGCTAAAGTTTATATATAAACCCCAAATCAATATTTGCAGTGCTTTCATTGACAAGGCAGACATGCACAGAACAACAAAATAATTGAGCAGCCCATCATGCACATTCCCAGCTGAAAGTGAACAAGGTGATGCTCTGCCTTCCTGTTTTAGGTCTTATACCTAGATGACCAGAGGAGGGAGGAGGTAGGTGACATCTCTATGTAGTACAAGAAGATCTGTTGAAATCAGCTGGATAGGGTAGGAATACAAACCTCAGCTCTCATCAGTGGTGTACTCTCAGTGAAATTACTTAGCACTTCTGAAATTCATTTTCTCTTTTGTAAAATAAGGAAATTAGAATCTAACAGGATGGCTTCTTTTTAGGATTTGTAATCTATAATCTGTTACTACTATACATAAATAATAAATGTTACCAATCTCCATATATCTCTTTCTATCTACCTATCTCTTTGTACCAACAGCAAATTTCAGTATTTATAGCAATTTTATAGAACATGCTATTGTGAATATTAAGACTCAACTGTATATGTATTATTGGGTCTTTAAAATATAGTCTCCAAAAAATATTTTAGAATATACATAAAAAAGGAAAAATAAATGCAAAATTATTTAATTACCTTCTAGTAGTCTATTAAAGACATTTAATAAGTCTAAGTATTATTAGTAAAATAGAATGATTTTGATTTATTTCTGAGGCTTAAATTTCAAGTGGCAATTTGAACATAATATGAATATAAAGGGAAAAAGCAAATAGAACTCTTCTTTATATTACTTGAGATCTTATTTTTCAGCTTCTCTTTCTAGATATATTAGAGGAAAGAGTCCATCTCTGTTTATCTTCAAAGTTAATGGCTATTACTTGACAGTTTTAACAGATGCACTTAGAAGAACCAGACTAGATTGCTTTGTGACAGTATCAGCAGGAGTTCTCACTCTCAGCTCAAGCAATCTATAAGCCCAGCAGGAGAGATCATGATAAAATCAGTTTTGAAACGCATACAATGGGTGAAATAGGTAGTAAGTGTGCATTTTTCATGAATTTTGAGGGGAGAAGTGGCACAGCAGTTAATCACAGCGTGAAAACTTCAAAATGACTTGCTGATGAGTTTCCAAAAAAAGGCCCTAGTAAATCATTGAGGAGTATAGAAAAACTATTTGCTAAGCATAATTTAGCATGTTTTCTGTAAAGAGCATTTATAAAGCAGTATGCCTGTTCATTGCCACTCTTAAGAAAGGTCCAGATCCTACTTATTTACTGCACATTTTATTTAGTTGATAGGAAATTTGTTCAAAAATCTCAACTATATATAAAGAGTTGGAGAATAAAATGCATCCTCAAGTCCTTTTTTCTTTTTTACCTAAAGGAAAACATCTAGCTTTTTGAATGTAAAACATCATGCATTGAGGTTGGGATACTATTTGCTCCTTAGAATACTTGAAACTGTGCTCCAGTCTTGACCCTCTTGCCTCTCTCAAATTCCCTATTTACTCACACCCATTTCCAATGTTTTATATTCATTTATTTGTCTTTATTTATTCAACTCAGTATTTTCACTTGGTTAATATATGTGATCAACAATTAGGAAAGATAGTCTGATGTGCACAATATTATTCCTCAAAATCTTTACATGAGAAAATAAAAACAAAAGAGCCATTTGTAAATCAAAAGCAGTTAGGAAAATGTAACCACATAGAAATTAGCCACTCAATCTTTACATTGAAAGATTTGATTCAATATTTTTATTGTTGTTGTCATCTATATTTTTCCACAATGTAATTTTCAAGAATTTAAAATGCTTACATATCAAAGAATTTATTTAACTAATTAATTAATTAGAGAACAAGTTAGGTAATTCCATAATCACTTGAGGCACCAAAAGTGTATGGAAATTATTACAAGCATTTATTAGAATAAGAGGCTAGATTAGATAAGAAACAAGTAAACTACTATAGAAAATTATAAAGCCTATGGGTTATCTTTTTTACTGAACAAAATTCATTTTAAGTCATTCCAAATTTAGACATTAATATATAACTAACTGAGTCTGAAACTACAGTAAATTTAAAAATAAAAATCAAACAAAAATGTCTCCTAGAAACTTAAATATATGATCCTATTAAGCTTAATAATCAATGCTTCAGTAGCATATTGGAAGACATGCTGCTATCCTCTGGTCTTATTTAAAATGTTACATAATTTTTATTAGAAATTATTACTTATCTTTTTATACTAATTATAAAGTTAAATGGAATATTGCCTAATTCATGCACATATATTTAAGAAATATTTACAATTTAAAGTACTTATGTTCCCTTTATTTATTTATTTTTAATTTATTACATATTCTATTTGCTAAATTATCCAAACAAAAGATATAAATTGTCTGGAAGGATAAAAAATAATGACCCATCTACATTCTACCTATAAGAGAGTTACTTTAGATGTAAGGATCCACACAGACTGAAACTACAGGGATGGAAATACATGTTGCACACAAATGGAAACCAAATGGAAATTGGCTTACTTTGCTTTCAGTAAATCGGTCTCTTTACTTTCAGTCTGTGTGGATTAAATAGCACACTACAGAACAACCAATAAGTAAAAAAGTGAAATAAAAAGAGAAGCAAAAAATACCTTGAAACAAAAGGCAATGGAAATATAACATACCTAAGTTTGTGGGATGAGCTAAAGGAATTCCAAGACTGACATTCACAGAAAAAAAAAAAAAAAACCTGTCTCAAGAAGCAAGAAAAGTCTGAAATAAACAACTTTCTACCACACAGAATTAGGAAAGAAATAAAAGTTTTGTAAGAGACTGATTTAAATAATTATGTGCCAACAAACTGAACATCCTAAAAGAATGGAGAATTCCTAGAAACATATTATCTACCAAGACCAAATCATTATACAACAGAAAATCTGAACAAAGTTATTACTAGTCAATAATAAGAAAGCTCCTAAAAAGTGAAAATCCAGGACCAGATGCCTTCACTGATGAAGTCTACCAAGCAGTCAAAAAAGAACTAATACCACTCTTTCTCAAACCCTTTCAAAAATGGAAGAGGACAGAACTCTTCTGAATGAACCTAGGAGGTCAGCAATACCATTATAACAAAACCAGACAAGGATGCCACAAGAAAATTATAGGCCATCATTCCTGCTGTACACAGATGCGAACATTCTCAACAAAATACTAGCAAACCAAGTTTAAGGATATATTAAAAAATCCTACACCATTATATTTTGGGACTTTTTTTTCAAGGCTCAAAGAGTGTTCAACATCTGCATGCCAGTCACTGTGCCACACATTAACAATATAAAGGATAAGATAATTATCTCAATAGATGCAGTAAAAGCATTTGACAACACTCAATATCCATTTATGCTTAAAAAAAAAAAAAAAAAAAAAAAAACTTCAACAAAGTGATTATAGGTGGAACATAATAAAAGTCTCAACATAATAAAAGCCATATATGACAAGCCCTCCCTTAACATCAAACATAATAGTGAAAAGTTAAAAGACTTCTCTATAAAAATAATAATAAAACTTTCACCACTTCCATTCAACATAGTATTGGAAGCCCTAGTCAGAGCAATTAGGCAAGAAAAAGAAATACATGACATCCAAATTGGAAAGAAAGACATAAACTGTCACTACTTGCAGATGATTTTATGTAGAGAAAACCTTAAAGTCTCTATTAAAAGAAAAAAAGAAAGTTAGAACTAATAAATTAACTAAAGTAAAATATAGCTTCATAATTAAATTTTTGAGATGAAATACTGAGGCCATTATGGTAAGTGAAAAAAACCAGATTGAGAAACAAATGTCATATGATCTTTCTTACAAAAGAAATTTATTTTAACTTTTTTGCATATTTCAAAAATAAATGGTAGTCTATGAAGTATTACTGAAATGAAGTGATTTTTCTATAATAAATTTGAATCATACATGAAAATTTAGATGAATATTTTATCATTAAATGTAATGAAAAATTATAACTCATAATTTTCAAATATGTTTCTTCTATTAATGCTTTCTAACTTGTCTCGGCATTCAACAAATGAACTAATAAATATTTATTGGGTATGATATTGAATTTCTGAGATATAGTGTATTTTTCAAGAGAGATCAACACAATATTATTTTGTTTGAATGTGTCCAGTGGTAAAATTAGTGATGGATTACTGATATATTTTTCACTGATACTGGGTAATATATTGTTAATGAATGGAGTATGGAACATACCAAGAAGTTGGAGATATAAATTCAAGTCCCTCTCATCAGCTGAGGCCTGTTATAGAAATGTTTGGAAAAGTTACTCAAATTCTCTAGACTATATCTGTTTTTTTTTTGTTTTTTTTTCTCATCAGTAAAACAAAGGAGTTGGATGAAAGGATATTTAATTCTTCCAGAACTAACATTGTAAGAATTCCATAACTATTGCTGAAATAGTAATGATACATGGCTCATTTGCTTAAAAATTATTCAGACAAAGGAAGCAGTATCATTTTATTAAACTTGATGAAGCATCAATGATCAGCATCAGCTTCAAACCACCCACAGATATTATAATTGCCTTGGCAGTCTTAGCCAATTAATATCACATTTTTATAAAACTAAGTATTTAAACTGTACTTCATGCACAGGACAGTTAAAATCACAACACATTTTATTTTTAACAGTTACCAAAGGAAACTTTTACAACCGACTATAGAAATAAAAGAAACTTAATTAACAGAGCACTCATTCTCCCTCATTTCAGTCAGGCGATTATGTGTAAATCATATCTGCTAAGGGCAATCTGTCCCTTCAGATATAAAACAAAGTAAATTCTAAGTTCATTTCATATATATGGAGAAATTAAGGGGCTTAGTCAAATGTCTCCACATAGTCTTCCTTGAGGATGTGAGTGAGTATAGTGTTCCTAGTCCCAGATTTGGGCAGCTACTAAATTTGAGTTATTGCTAATGTTTCAGTTCTTTGAGCTATTACATCCTTTTCATCCTCCATTCACAGTTGTAAGTATTTTAAGTAACAGTACAGAATACATTACAATACAAATATATTGCATTAAGTTACAAATAAAAATTAAAATATATTATCTTTTCCTCTTTGAATTACTTGGCCATGGTCCTCAAGGGGTCATTTTTAATCTGCTATGAGATTTTTTGACCAGCTATTATATTCTCATTTAACATTTTGTCCTGCTAGCTCACTTACACATCCCCTGTTCATTTTTTATGTTCACTGAGAATTTTTTACAAATAACAAATGTCAAAGAAATCACCTATTGAACAAAAATAAGTTCTTCCACCGGAAATACAGTGGCCAGACTTTAGACTGATAACTTTGTCTCCACTAAAAATACATCCTTAAGATGGATATAATTATTCCTTGTATATTTTCTAGGAGGATTAATGTGGATCAGAAAATTATTTTAAAAATACAAGGTAAAATTAGGTAACAAAATTAGGATGATATGAAGTATTTATGTAAAAATATTCTATTTTGCATAATTTTAATGAATTTGGGAAGTTACTTTCTGATGAAAAAGCTATGACATGTTATATAAGATTCTGTTTATTAATGCTAATTAAGTAAGATTTGTGGTATGAATCAGCACTCTCATTGTTACAAAAACATATATTTTAGTAGATTTAAAATAGAATTAGGTTAGAGGTCTTTGTTTTTGCAACTCTAACTTCCATAAACATTTTAAATAGCTGTTTACATATTTTTAACTGTTATGTAAAATTTGTTTAAATATTTGAAATGTGTATATTACCAAATTATTATAAATATTGACACCTTAATGCTATTATATTACTTCTTAAAAATATAAAAAAAAATATAACTGCTTAAGACATACCATCATCTATTTAGAAAAGCAAAACAAGAGACATGAACAGGACACTGCTAGAAGGTAACATCTGGACCAATAAGTGGGTAAGAAAAAATGAGAGTATGAATTCAGTGACAAATGAAATAGAAGGAGAATGTACTAGAGAGACTTTAGAAATAAACTGAGAGAAAAAACTGAGAGAGAACAAAATAGTGAATCAAGAAACCTCTTCAGTTAATTGGTAGCGCTAAAGATCTATTGGTAGATATGACTAGTTTGCCTATATACATTTAGGATTATAGACTGAAGCGTTGTTAACAGTACAATTTGCAGGATAATGTCTAAACAGTTATAAATGATCTCTCCCTATGGTTGACAATCTAAGTTGACAGTTGGCTCGACTTGCCAACAGGGAAATCCATGCTGATTGAGCAGGAAACAACATTGATGCTATAGGTCTTTCTCAAACATTTTTGATTAAATATTGTGTGCAAGAGTGAATCCAATAGCAAAGACTTCTAATTTGTGGTCCAGTAGAAAGGGATTCACTTTGTCCCATTCTTCTTTGTGTTAAACCTGATATTATGATTATTCTTGTTATACTTTGGAACATCAACATTTATTATAACAACTGTTCTATGCAAATATTTTTAATGACTAAGCTATCTTTGAATTGATTCCAAAGAGGTCTTGGTATACTGAAGCCAGAGAAATGACACTCTTATTATTACCACATAACTTTCATTATAGCTAAATGCACTGTTTGTTTTTTACTTTCATTATTCAAATGATCCTAAAATTTCTTGGTACAACCATTATGGGGAACAGTATGGAAGTTCCTTAAAAAACTATACACAGAAATACCATATGATATAGCAATCCCACTCCTGTGCATGTATCTGGAGAAGAAAATAATTCAAAAAGATACATGCACCCCAATGATCATGGTGGCACTATCTACAATATCCAAGGCTTGGAAACAACCTAAGTGTGCATCAACAGATGATTGGATAAAGAAGATGTGGAACTTACAATGGATATTACTCAGACATTAAAAATGACATTAGGCAATTTGCCTCAAAATAGATGGACCTAGAGATTATCACAAGTGAAGTAAATTAGAAAAATGAAAATATCATATATCACTTATATGTAAAATCTAATAAAAATTATACAAATGAATTTACTTACAAAATAGAAAAAGAATCTCAGATCTCAAAATTAAGCATATTGGGAAAAGGGAAAATGTGGGGGGAAGTGATACATTAGGAGACTAGGATTAACATATACACAGTAATGTATGTGAAACAGATAACTAATAAGGACCTACCATATAGCAAAGGACGTTCAGTTCAGTTTGGTCATTCAGTCGTGTCCGACTCTTTGTGACCCCATGCCAGGCCTCCCTGTCCATCACCAACTCCCAGAGCCTACACAAACTCAAGTCTTTTGAGTTGGTGATGCCAATCAACCAGCTCATTCTCTGTCTTCTTCTCCTCCCGCCTTCAGTCTTCCCCAGCATCACAGTCTTTTCAAATGGGTCATTTCTTCACATCAGGTGGCCAAACTATTGGGGTTTCAGCTTCAGCATCAGTCCTTCCAATGAATACTCAGGATTTCTCTCCCTTAAGATGGACTGGTTGGATCTCCTTGCAGCCCAAGGGACCCTCAAGAGTCTTCTCCCACACCACAGTTCAAAAGCATCAATTCTTCGGCTCTCAGCTTTCTTTATGGTCCAACTCTCACATCCATATGTGACTACTGGAAAAACCATAACTTTAACTAGACAGACCTTTGTTGGCTAAGTAATGTCTCTGCTTTTTAACATGCTGTCTAGGTTGTTCATAACTTTTCTTCCAGGGAGCAAACATCTTTTAATTTCATGGCTGCAGTCATCATCTGCAGTGACTTTGGAGACCAAAAAATTAAAATCTCTCACTGTTTCCATTCCCAACTATTTGCCATGAAGTGATGGGATGGGATGCCATGACCTTGGTTTTCCGAATGTTGAGTTTTAAGCAACTTTTTCATTCTTTTCTTTCAGTTTCATCAAGAGGATCTTTAGTTCTTTGCTTTCTGCCATAAAGGTGGTGTCATCTGCATATCTGAGGTTATTGATATTTCTCCTAGCAATCTTGATTCCAGCTTGTGCTTCATCCAGCCCAGCATTAGCACAGGAAACTTTATTAAATTTTATATTTTCTATAATAACCCACATGGAAAACAAACCTGGAAAATATGAATAAATATATATGATATATATGTATATCATATATATGCATCACATATATATCTCATATATATATATATATCACATATGTATATATAACAAATATATTCATATATTTTTGCTATATGGGCTGCCCTGATGGCTCAGATGGTAAAGAACCCCCCTGCAATGCAGGAGACCTGGGGTCAATTTCTGGGTCAGGAAGATCCCTTGGAGGAGGATATGGTAACCCACTCTAATATTCTTTCCTGGGAAATCCCATGGACAGTGAAGCCTTGTGGGCTTCACGGGTTGCCAAAGAGCCAGACAAGACTGATTGAGGAACGCTAACACTTTGCTAAACACCTTAAACTAACAACATTTTAACTCAACTATATTTCAATAAAGATTTTTAAAAATTTCTTATGGGATATTGAAAAAAAAATTAAAAACACTTTAAAATCTTACATGCATTAACATTAACATATACATGCATATACATATACATAAACATAATATAATATGAATCAGTACAGTGGTAGCCTCGGTGATTTGTATCAAAATAAGAAATATTTGATAAAGCTAAAGATGGTAAAAAGAAATGTTGACAATATTGAAGTGCATAGTGCCCAATAAACTAATATTATAAGAATATTTTTAGAAAATAGTTTTACATCATATGTTGCAATGTAAGGATTTTCTCTAATTTTTCCTTAGAAAAATACACTTTGGACAAGTTATTCAACATTACTCAGGATTCTTTCTATGTCTGCAAAATAGAAATAATGGACCTCACTTGATTAAAATGAAATATCTCATTATATCACTATAAAAGAATTGACACATGAAAAACCTTCAAAATTATCTCACATGCACACACATGGACACATGAACACATGAGTATATACAAAATCCAGAACCCTGTTTCTTATATTAATAGTAGAAGTATAATGCAGACTTTAATAGTCCAAGTATTGTAGCTTCAGACCAATGTAGCAAAAATGGCTTCAAATTTTTTAAATTAAAATCTTTTTATCTAATGAAAAATATAGAAAAAATAGAGAAAATAAAGATTTAAAAAAAAGAAAAATTGCAGAAGTACCATTGTGTCAAAGCTAGAACATCATGAACAGCATTTTCCAGTAGTAATATAATCATATTCCTTTTATATTAATCAAAAAATGCAAGTCATGTATATAATTTTAAAGTTCTAGTAGCCACATTAAGAAAAGTAAAACAAGATAAATTAATTCTAATAAAGTATTCAAAGTAATCCAACATATTAAAAATGTTTTATTTCATTATTAATGAGATATGTCTCATTGCTCTTTATTTTTACTGTCTTCATAATTTTGTGTGTTCTTCACACTCAGAGCACATCTCAGTTTGAAAGATGTCTAGTAGCCTTGCCTTTCTTCATTGCTGAACCACATAGATCCGAGCTAGAGAATTAACTTGATTCACAAAAATTGGAAAATGATGAAGCAGTTATTAATTTAATAAAAGTGGGAATGATAACACTAGAACATTAATGTTACCCGAATGGAAATTATTTGAACCAGCTTCTGTGGATAATCACAGCACAAATTCAAATTTTCATTCCTTTATGCTACAATTCAGTTCCTCTTAACAAAATCTTCAATGTAAGTTTCAACTAAGGTAAAAATTAAATGTATAAAAAATATTAATTTAAGTCAAATTTTTATGATATTGGGAACTATATAGCTAATTAATATAAATTATCTATTATAAAACGTTTTACAAAATATAGAGCCAAATAAAATATCTAAACTATTGCTAAGCATGACAAGACAAAGGAAGAAATAAAACCTTAGGTGGTAAATTTATTTCTGAATGCACAGTCAAGAATGTTATTTGGCAATTTATAAATCTATTAAAGTGGGATCGCTAGTGATGGTGTGTGAAATAAATTCAGTTTTTTCCATAAAGTAGAATGGATTAGTTTATTTCATGGTCATTTTAGGTGCACCATAAAGATAATGAAAGCATAAATTTTACTATTAAGTCAGAAATCACTTTTATTACTTTTGATTGATTATAACTATAACCATCAAATTCTATTGTCTGATGACTCTCTTGGGCTAGTGCTCTGAAATTTACTTCGTACCAGTCTTTGTAATATAATTACACTAGATGCATCTTGAGTTTAATCTTTTAATTTTTTTTGAAATGTTACAAAGGAAATTCAATATTTTAATGACAAAGCCAGAGTGGAAAACAACATTTTAATGCATAAGTGTGCCAAATAGAGAGTTTTAATGTGAAATATCTACTGAGATCAGGACTGACACCACACAAAACTGGAATATTTCTGAGTTTGACCATGGTGCTCTCAAAGAGTTGACTTTAATGTCTTCTACTTCCTCCTAGCTAGAAATTATCTGCCGCATTAAGCTTTTATACAATTTTATAAATCATGAAACAGACAACTATTATTCACTTGACAATATTTCCAGTGGGATATTGTTGTCTTAATTAGACTTATTTCATTTATCCAGAAAACAATTGAGTATCAGCAATAGGCCAGATATTGTCTCATGTGCCAGAGATAAAATGGTGAATAGGGTACAAAGAACAAAGCGACCATAGTAATTACAAAGGAAGACAGGTGAATAAATAGGCAAATATGGCAACATGTGACAAAGCTATGAAAGTCGTAGCAGAGGGAGCATACAGGAAAGGCATTTACCCAAACAAGTGAGCTGGGGAAAGATGCCTAAAGAAATGGGAACATCTTCTTGGCTGATGATACACAGGCCAAGGTAACACTAGGTAGGTGACAAAGATATTTACTAAACACCCTGGAGATACTGAAGCACTGGAAAACCAGTGAATGACACCTCTCCATCAACATATATCTTTCAAAGGTTTACATATTTTGAATAATTTATATGGATATTTAGTAACAGTTTACTTTGAATAAACCAAATACAAACATCAGTTTAGGATTTGGGGATTATCAGTTTCTTGAAAGAGGGAATGCTGGCTGTGCTAATTCATTGACGGGAATCACCTATCTATAACTCAGCAGAAGTTTCTTATAAACGCCCATTGTATTATATAATATTTTAGAGAGATTCTTGCTAAATTTTAAAAAATTTGCTTTTAAAAACAAGATTTCAAGGATGCAAATCTAATTATTAAAGAAACTAGGTTATTTATTTTTATCAAATTGACAAAGCAAAAATTGCAGTAGGTAAGATATTTTTGCCATTTGTATGATTTCCATCAGTCATTCAGTATCATTCTAAGATATAAATCACTGACTTCTCTTACCTCAGTTTAAACATAAGTATCAATGATTGCCTAGTCTGTATTTTTGTTTTAGATGGCTTTCCATTAATCACTTTGCTTTAATGATTCTATACAGTTTTAAAGTTTCTCTTCATAGAGCAAAACATTATCATGTATAGATTATACCCCAGAGAAATATATTGTCCTGGTCTTTTATTGCCTACAGTGGCATTTCCAAACTGTGTCTGAATACTCACTCCCTTTCATGCTACTATATACTGTTTCACATTAATTTCTTTAGTGAAAAGATATGTATCAGATCACCATTTTGGGAAGATATGACTATATATGTGATTTTATATTTTGTAGTAATTTCTGTTAGGATGACTTCAGTAGAGCTGTAGACATATAGAAGCTTAAAAGCAATGAGTTTATCTGCTATTGTTTGCATTAGACAAATTTTAATGAGATTTTAATTTTTAATACTACCATCTCCAAACGTACTGATTCAAATCAATGTTTTCTTTAAAACAATAAAAAATGTAATTAAAATATTTTCATTAATGCAACTCCCTCAAATATTTGGCTTTATTTCCTTAAATAGGCACCTACAGCTGAGTGGCATTTGCCTCTGATTAATAGTCTGGACCCAGAACTCCTGACTATCCTACATTTCATGACTATAAATATTTAGTAATCATATTTACTGCTTTCATTTTCTATCTTAGGTAAGATGGAAAAGGATTATATTAGTATCATCATTTTGAGGGTAAATTAAACTAAAATTTTTTGAACCCTTTATGGCAAAGATGTTAAATTCCAATTTATATGGCACTTACTCATTCCTTTGATTCTAGCCTTCTGTTCTTGGTGGTAATGGGCTACCCAGGTGGCATTAGTAGGAAAGAACCTGCCCGATAGTGCAGGTGACCTAAAAGAGGTGGGTTTGATCCCTGGGTTGGCAAGATATCCCAGAAGAGAGCATGGTGAGAAAGTGAAGTCGCTCAGTCGTGTCCGACTCTTAGTGACCCCATGGATTGCAGCCTACCAGGCTCTTCCGTCCATGGGATTTTCCAGACAAGAGTACTGGAGTGGGGTGCCATTGCCTTCTCTGGTGAGAAAGACTGAAAGCCTTCAAATGTAACTTAGTGCATTGGTAGCACAAGTGAAGCTTGAAAATAAAATTGCAGCTAAAAATATAGTTATCTAAACTTGTAGCTCAGTCCGTAAAGAATCTTCCTGCTGTGCAGGAGACCTGGGTTCGATCCTTGGGTCAGGAAGATCCCCTGGAGAAGGAAATGGCAACCCACTCCAGCATTCTTGCCTGGAAAATCCCACAGACAGAGAAGCCTGGTGGGCTGCAGTCCATGGGGTCACAAAGAGTCAGGCATGACTGAGCGACTAACAATTACTTAAACTAACCTAACTCATCAAGCTAATATTTTTATGTCAAGTATAACTATTAAGTAATTTTTAAATGTCAGCTTTCAAAACTGTTATAATGGCAAGAGAATAAGTTTAAATTCTTACATTTATATTTAACAGAGGCCCAGTAGTAATGACAGATCTCTTGTTTAGGGCCACTTAAAATGTTTCCTGATGTGTAAAAACAATCGTTTTGAAGACAACAGAAAGTAGTGAAGCAGGGACACATTTAAGATGTCATGGAAGATAAGGAGATGGAGACATGTCTAGATTTGCCCTTGTCTGAGATGGTGATTGTGGCCATGAAATTAAAAGATGCTTACTCCTTGGAAGGAAAGTTATGACCAACCTAGACAGCATATTAAAAAGCAGAGACATTACTTTGCCAACAAAGGTCCGTCTAGTCAAGGTGATGGTTTTTCCAGTGGTCATGTATGGATGTGAGAGTTGGACTGTGAAGAAAGCTGAGTGCTGAAGAATTGATGCTTTTGAACTGTGGTGTTGGAGAAGACTCTTGAGAGTCCCTTGGACTGCAAGGAGATCCAACCAGTCCATTCTAAAGGAGATCAGTCCTGGGTGTTCTTTGGAAGGAATGATGCTGAAGCTGAAACTCCAGTACTTTGGCCACCTTATGCGAAGAGTTGACACATTGGAGAAAACTCTGATGCTGGGAGGGATTGGGGGCAGGAGGAGAAGGGGACAACAGAGGATGAGATAGCTGGATGGCATCACCGACTCGATGGACATAAGTCTGGGTGAACTCCGGGAGTTGGTGATGGACAGGGAAGCCTGGCATGCTGCAATTCATGAGCTTGCAAAGAGTCAGACACGACTGAGTGACTGAAATGAACTGAACTGAGGTTGTCCCTGGCCAGGAAGATGTGGTAGAGTCAGAGCTAAACTTCTGACCCTCTTAGAAGATAAACAGTCCCAGAGGTATAATTTAGGTTTCAGTGCAAAAGGAGAATATTGGCTCTCTGCTAGTAGAGATGAGGAAATCAGTCTTCTCTAAGAGGATGCCCTCTGTCAGCACCCTCCCCAAGATTTCAGACCCAACACTGCTAGCTTCCCTGTCTGATAGATAAGCACAAAACCCCAACTCATTGCTTATCAAGTGCACTGGCGAGCTGCCAGCCTCCCTGAGACTCCTGGAGACTGCGCCTGAGCCCGACTCCACTGCACTCATGGACCTCCCTGACCAAGGCAATGCTGTCATTTCTCCGGCCAGGCTGGCAGCCACTGAGAACAAGGACAAGAAGAAAGGGGATGGGAAGTCAGGTTTGGCAGGAGCAGTGGTCCAGAGAATCCTCCCATGGAGGAGAGACAGGATGAGTTAAAACACAAGCCCCACCGTGTTGTTTATAGTCCCAAAGACTTCACAAAACCCTAATTCAAAGGTATCATTTTTAAGAACTTCAAAACTGTGATTACAGAGTGTTAAACTTCAAACCCAAGCACCTCTCTGTGTGGAGCCCTGAGGGAGAGACTTCACCGGTCACAGCTCATACAGATGGCCGGGAAATAAGGTGGATACAAAGTCCATAGGAACTAATTGTTGCCTTTGTAGCGCAAATACAACTACAGACTACAATTAATAGCTGCACAAGTGGTGAGTTGTGGTAAAACTTTATTAACCAAAACTGAGGAGGCCCGGACGTGGCCTCAGGCTGCTGTTTATCAAGAATTGAAATGAAGTGGCTCAGTCGTGTCCGACTCTGCAATCCCATGGACTGTAGTCCACCAGGCTCTTCTGTCCATGGGATTTTCAAAGCAAGAGTACTGGAGTGGGTTACCATTTCCATCTACAGGGGATATTCCCCACCCAGGTATCGAACCCAGGTCTCCCACATAGTAGGCAGACACTTTACCGTCTGAACCCTGGGATAAAGTATGACAAATTTAAAGTGAATGTATTTTTAAATATTTTATAATAGAGACTCTCAGCATCCCCAACTCTCCCTGGTCATTCTGTGATATGGATTTACTTCTATCAACTACATTTAGTTAATCATTTCCCTCCCTCTTATAGAAGTACTGGGTCCAGATATCACTGTAAGGTCTGCAAGGACATCTGCTATAGAACACCAACATTCTTCCTTACTCAGGTGTAAAATTGGATTTGTCTTTTAGAAGAGTTAAGAGGATTGACTGTGTATATATGTCCAGAAGATGATTCTGAGGCAGGCTGCCCATAGTTTGTTTAATACTCAGGAAAGCCTATACTTTAGAGCAGTTGTAGAAAATTAAAGTTAGATTCATGTGGAAAAACAAAGATTTGAATCATCAGATCCAAGTTGGTAGTGGTAGAATCATGGAAAGTAGGTGGAACTGAGACTGAGAGCCTGGAGTCAGACAGATACTACCTTTTTTTTAAATGAATTGAAAACAAAGGAACAGACAGCACAGTGGTGGTTGTAGAACATAATAATTTAAAACTAAAAAAGTTTTTAATTTTAATTAGATCCCATTTTTTTATTTAAAATTAAAAACTTTTTAGTTTTAAATTGTTATGCTCTACAACCATCACTGTGCCGTCTGTTCTTTTGTTTACAATTCATTAAAAAAAAAAAAAAAAAAAAGTACTATCTGTCTGACTCCAGGCTCTCAGTTCCACCTACTGTCCATGATTCTACCACTACCAACTTGGACCTGATGGATAAGAAAACTGTGGTACATATACACAATGGAGTTTTACTCAGCCATTAAAAAGAATGCATTTGGATCAGTTCTAATGAGGTGGATGAAACTGGAGCTTATTATACAGAGTGAAGTAAGCCAGAAAGAAAAACACCAATACAGTATACTAACACATATATATGGAATTTAGAAAGATGGTAACAACAACCCTGTATGTGAGACAGCAAAAGAGACATAGATGTATAGAATGGTCTTTTGGACTCTGTGGGAGAGGGAAGGGGGGATGATTTGGGAGAATGGCATTAAAACATGTATAATATCGTATAAGAAACGAATTGCCACTCCAGGTTTGATGCAGGATATAGGAAGCTTGGGGCTGGTGCACTGGGATGACCCAGAAGGATGGTATGGACAGGGAGGTGGGAAGGGGGTTCAAGATGGGGAACACGTGTACACCCGTGCTGGATGCATGTTGATGTATGGCAAAACCAATACAATATTGTAAAGTAAAAATAAGTAAAAAAATAAAATAAAACTAAAAAGTTATATTATCTTTTTAAAAGGTACTGTGCTGAGGTTGCATAATTTTATAGTTACTATGAAATGACTTAACTCAGTAAAAAGATTTGACTAGTTTTAATTTTTCATATTTCCCTAATAATAATTGAAAAACATCTTATAATTGAAAACCTAATTAAATCAGTGAAACTAGTTTATAGAATTTAGTTTTAGTTTAGCTAAATAGAACCTATGGTACAGAACCAGAAATGATGAAAGAATACTCCATTTTTTATATTAAATATCATCCACCAGTAAGCATTTACGATGTTGTTTAATTATTTGTGTAAGGCAAGTGCAGAGGAAAAGAGACCGAGCCAGGCAGTCAGACAAGAAAAAGGAAATTTATTAGAGAGAAAAGAGAGGGTGACTCACCCTTAAGGAGAATCCACAATCTCCCGTTCTGATGGGGGTCTTTCTTATACCCTGCCAATGACAAATTCTCTGAAGGGCTGGTTAATTTTTAGCCTCTAGCTGAGTCCTGTGGTCACATAGCAGGAGGTCTGGAATCTGGCTGTCTCACAGCTTTGGAGGTAGGCACCAGTGAGAAAACAGAATGTCATTTGGGCAATTTGGTCAGTCTCAAAGATCACTGTGATTTTATTCTTTGTTTCCGAGGTCAACATAATGAGCCATCTTAACAATGAGACCCCAAGTGAGCCCTGCCATTCCAGCCTTTTTGATTTAGGATAAGGGCCGAAGGTCAATCTTCAGTACTTGCTTCCTGCAGGACAGGGGCATCTTGGGGATGAGATAAGAAAAAGCTGGAATGTGGGTCAAGGGAATTTGTGTTGGGTAGAAGTTTTTGATAATCTGAGTGAATTAGAAGTAGCTTGTGGATAGTTTGGTTGGTGAAGGCTTGTAAGCAGTTCTGAAGAAATTTTGAAAGAAGATGCATTAAACATGGACTGAGAGCTAGAGTAAGGGTAAGTAGAAGAAGGGGGCCTAGAAAAGGTAGGACCCAGGGCATCCAATTCTAATTGCCTAACCAGTTTTCCCATGAATTACTAAGGTGTAATGTATTCTTGAGGCACTCTTTGTCAGATTTCTTGCTGCTTCCTTTGCAACACCTGATTTATTGGTATAGAAGTAGCAGTCTTCCTCCAAAAACAGACATAGGCCTCATTTTTCTGCTGTGAGGAGGTCTAATCCTCTTTTTTGTAAGGCCACGGCTGTCAGGGAATCTAGCTAGTTTTGGACTGTGATAAGGCTGTTAGCTATTTCTTCTAGGCTGCCAGTGACATCTTTAGAAAGGCTTTGATAGTCATTTAAAGAGATTGTGAGTCCTGTGGCCCCTGTCCCAATCTCAGCTGCTATTCCTAAACTGATTAATAGAGAAATGAATTGAATTGCCTGTCTGGGTCTGTTATTAGTTAGTGGGATAGGGAGAGTCTGATTGTTAGGAGGAGTAGAAATATCTGGGGTTAGATATACCAGGGTGCATATATTCCTGTCCAGTTAGTGGAAAGACATAAATAGGTGGTGGTTCCACATAAGAAAAATATCCCAGGAGTAAGACAACAACAGCTGAAATCGAGAGCAAATAAGAGTCTTTCTGGGAACTTGTTAGTAGTCTCTGAAAGTGACAGTGAAATCACCAGTGTAGCCCCTACAAGAGGAACATTTACACCACATGCAGAAGGGAGTCTCTCTGAGAAAGTAAAAGGATGTTCTGCAGTTCCTGAGATGTGGTAGATGGATTGGCCTGAAGGGAAGGAGAGATGTGAAGTGTGATTACAGAGGTGTGGCAGTATAGTTCCTAGTTATGCAGTTTTGTCTGGAAAAACAGAAAGGAGTCTGTTATTGTAGATGATTGTCAGAGGTGGTGGGTCCTCCTATAGCTGGTCCTTTGTGAATAGAAGTGAGATCTATAAGGAGGGAGGTCAGTATCTTGTCGGGATTGTGAACTTGATCAATTGAATATAAATTATATATGTATGGTAAAAAAGAGAGATTCTCTTCTATATTTGTGATAAAGAGAAGTATTTATATGAGTCCTTTTATCTGTGGAAATGGAGAGTGCTAATCTTCCAGGTGAGGAGATGGATAAGCAAATCCAACAATCACTGGCCAGGTTTGGGTTTGAGGTCTTGAGTAAGTGATGGGTCAGATTTAGAGTTCTGAATAGATAGGCACGTTGTGTAGCAGGGTGAGTTATAGGCAGGGTATTAATGTGAAGTTTGAACTGCAAAAAGAAAAAGAGGGAGTAAGAGTAAAATCATAATGTGATGTCTCATGTCTAAGAGAATAAAATGATAAAAATAAGAATCCAGGGATAGAAATTAATTTGGGTTGGTGTAGACTCTATGAAATCTCCCTGGAGCCAAAAATTGGTTATAAAGTCAAGGAATAAAGGGAGATCAGTAACAGTGGAGTTTCCAGGAAAGGTAAGGGTTTGTGTTACTATGTTGAAGGAAAGTGGATAATGACTTCATCTAGGCTGATCACAGTGAGAGCAGAGCTATGCCCCAAATAAAAAGAACTATGGATAAGTAAGTAAAACAAAGGGAAAGTTTTTGAATGATAGTCCATTCAGCGGGAGATTAGAGTAAAGTTCTATTCTAAATAAAGTAGGGGAAATCCCAGTCCAACTAGTAACTGTTACAACCGTTTTTGCTTTACTTACCACTACTAGAGTGAGCATGCTTGTTATTTTTCGTGTTGGAGGCACGTGAGTGAAGTCAACTTGCCAGTCCTCTCCTGGGATATGTCCTGGAGCTGGATGTATTGGGAATGAGGGAGTAGGCTTTAGGGCTCCTTGTGATGAGACTGAGAAGCAAGATAATACAAGAATGAGTGATTTGTTGTAGGAGTGAAAGAAGGTTAGGATAGGTGAGAATAGGTCTTAAGAGACAATAAAGAGGTTTAGTGCCTAGGTTCAGGGCTTGATGAATGTCTGTAAGAATCTGTGTCTAAGATTGAGGAAGGACATAGTGGCCCTGTTTTTGTAACCAGTCTCCTTGTGGTTGTGCTCCTTCTTTTAATAATCGTGTTTTTTCTTTGGGGAGGTAAAGGGGCTTTATGTTGGGGATTACTATAAGTTGTTGAGCAGATGATTGGAGTGAAGCTTGTTTTGCTTCTCTGTCTGCGGCATGTTGCCCCATGAAATGGGGTCTGAGGCCACCTAGTAATCTCGGCAATGCATGATGCCTACTTCAGTTGGCCTGTTAGCTACTTTTCAAAGTTGGAGTATAAGCAGGGCGTTAGTTACGGGAGAGCCTTTAGTAAATAGGAGACCTCATTTCTTCCAGATGGCGGCATGTGAGTGTATGATGTGGAAAATGTATTTAGAATCAGTGTATACATTTGCTCTCTTGTTAGCTACAAGGGTAAGGGCTCTAGTTAGTGCAATATATTCTGCCTTTTGGAAAGAGTTTACCAAGGGTAGAGGTTGGGATTCAATAATTTTGGTGTCAGAGGCAATTGCATATCCAGCTTTTTTTTTTTTTTTTTTTTCCTTTTGATGTCATAAAGGAGCTGCCATCAATACACTGAGTAAAGTTAGGGTTATTTAAGGGGTTGAGGAAATGTGGGAGAAATGGGGCATCAGGTCTTCTAATGCCTCTTTGCAAGTATGGATGGGGGGTTCAGAAGAATTAGGGATAAAGGTGGTGGGGTTGAAAGTAGGACACTGTTCAAAGGAGAACTCAGGGGATTCGAGAAGGGTAACATGAATTAGTTGGATGCATGAAGGAGATAGAAGGGTCATGGATTTGTGAGAAAGTAAGTGCTTAAAGTCATGTGGTGAGTGACAGTGGGTGCTCCAAAAGTCAGCGTTTTACTTTCCTGATCGAGGAGGGCAGTTGCTGCAGAGCATGGTGGCAGGCTGGCCGTCCTCAGAGTGAGGGATCTAATTGCTTTGATAAATAGATAAGTGACAGGGGTGAAGGAGGGGTCCTGATTTTGTCCCAAAACTCCTAGGGCAATTTTGTGTCTCTCAGTAATGCAGAGTGTAAAGGGGCAAAACAGGTCAGGAAGTGTTAGAGCTAGGGCTGAGAGAATGGCTTGCTTAAGGGTGTTAAAGCCTGAATGGATATTTGATTTTAGCTCTAGGGGTTGTGAAAGACCTCCTGGGGTAGCATGATATAGGGGTTGTACCAAGAGGGTGAATTAGGAATCCAGAGGTGTAGATATCCAGCTAACCCCTAGAAGGACAGGATCTCTATTTTTGATGTAGGGAATGGTAGGGTAAATATAAGGGACTTTCTCTCAGTAGTAATATATCTTTGTTGATGTTAAAAGGACTCTGAGATAGGTGACTCTAGGAACAGAGAGATGAAACTTGGTGGGAGAGACTCGATAGCCTTGATCAGCTAGAAAATTGAAGAGCTGTATAGTGTGTTGTTGACAGTGTGTAAGCAAAGGACTACAAAGGAGGAGATCATCTACATATTGGAGGACAGTACTCAGAGATCATCTACATATTGGAGGATAGTACTCAGAGTGAGGTCAAGAGAGATTAGGTCTGATGCTAGAACTTGGCCAAAGAAATGAGGGCTATCACAAAAGCCTTGTGGGAGGACTCTCCATGTCAACTGTTGGGAGCAATGATTGTCTGGATCAATCCAGGTCTTGAGAGTCTGGGTGTAAAGGGATAGTAAAGAAGGCATCCTTGATGTCTAGAACAGTGAAGTGGGTAGTGCAAGAGTGACTGAGAGAGAGGAGTACAGGAATTTGGAACTACTGGGTGTATGGGGATAACAGCCTCACTGATAAGTCTCAGGTCCTGGACCAGGGGATAGGAGCCATTTGGCTTTTTTACAGGTAGGATAGGGGTGCTATAGAGATAAGAGGCCCTGATGCAGGAGTTTAGTGAAGATAGATTTTAACACTTGCTGATGTTTTTGGGAGATGGGGTATCGTGATTGGGGAATTTAGAGGGGTCTTTGAGATGGATGTGAATTGAAGAATAGTGAGAGGCAACAGATGGGTTGTCTGTATCCCAAACTATGGGGTTTATGGACGAGGAGGAAAATGGGGCAGGGGAAGAGGAGGTGGGGTTGAGGAGCATTAGTCAGGCTAGATCAGAGGGTGCGCTTCAGATAGTTATAGAGGCTTTGAATTTTGAGAGAAGTTCTCTCCCAAGGATAGGAGGGGGACATTTGGGGAGTATGAGAAAAGAATGAGGAAATGAGATATCCTGAATTGTGCAAGGTATAGGCTCAGTTATTTATGGTGTAGATATTAAACTGTCACCTACCAAAGCAGAGACCTGAGAGACCTTGATTTTCCAGAGTAGGCAGGCATAGCAGAGAATGTGCTCCCTGTGTTGATTAGAAAGGAGATTGGCTTACCTGCCACTGTAAGAGTTACCCCAGGCTCCATAGAGGTGATGAGAGTTGGGGCCTGGGGCCCTGGGCACCTTCAGTCTGAGGAGGCTGTGCAAAGCTGGATTAGAGGACTCCTTCTAAAGACAAGAAGGGGATGTCCAGATCCCTAGAGGGGGATTTGGACAGGCAACCTTCCAATGTCCGTTTATGCCACAGCTGGGACATAGAACTGGAGGGGCCCCAGTGGCCTACTTTGCCACATTTGAAGCAGGGCCCAAGTGGTTTCCTTTCTTTGTTGGTTGATGGAGGCTTGGAGCCATGTAGGGCAGTGGCTAAAAGGTGATATTTGGCTTGATCTTGTTGGATCTTCTCTAGCTTTGCCTATTCTTCTGGGTTATTGAAAATCTTAAAGGCTAAATTTAAAAGGTCTCGTTGGGGGTTTGAGGACCGTCTTCTGCCTTTTTAAGTTTCTTCTGGATATCTGGGGATGACTGAGGGATAAAATGGGTGTTAAGGACAATGATGCCCTCTGCTGAAGTGGGGTCTAGTTTTGTATATTTTTGTAGGGCTTCCATTAACCTGGCTAGAAATTGTGCTGGGTTTTCATCTAGTCTTTGAGTTATTTCCCAGAGCTTATCAAAGTTGTCAGCTTTATGCCCTGACTTTTGAAGGCCCATGATGAGGCAAGCAACTGTATGATTATGGACTGCTAGTCCAGGTCTCCCTGCCTGATAATCCCAGTTGGGATCATCTTGGGGACAGTAGTTGGCCCTATGGGCTTAATGTTGTCAGTCCTGTGTATCTCATCAGCATGCACCTGCGAGGGTTGCCACACTTGTTCCTTCTCTTCTTGGAGAAGAGTGGAGGAAAGTATGATGTAAATATCATGCCAGGTTAAGTCTTAAGACTGGGTAAGATACTCAAATTCTTTTAACTAATTGTCAGGGTCTGAGGAGAAGGAGCCAAGACACCTTTCAATCTGAGATAAATCGATGAGGGAGAATGAGGCATGAACCTGAGCAATGCCTTCTGCTCCAGCTACTTCCCATAAAGGGAGGAGTGGAGCAGGGAAAGGAGGGGTGCCCTTCTGTGAAGTTTCTTGTTTTTAAGTTTTTCAGGACGGGGTATAGGGAGGGGTCTTATGGAGGTCGGGTAAAGCCTTTGGACCCTCGGGGTACAGGGTGGGGCTGAGGTCTCAGATCTTGCCTTCAGCACAGGCAGGGAGGGGGGTTTGGAGGGAGGGAAGATGCGGCATAAAGTGAAGGTTGTGGATTGGATCTGGAGCAGCTGCAAAGGGACTGTGAGCCATAGGGTGTGGGCTGTGGTCAGAAAGCTCCAAGGAAGAAGAAGAAAATTCTGAATAGAGATCAGGAGACTTTGTATGAGGAGGATGTGGCCCAGAGCGGGGTAAGAGTATTTGAGAAGTAGAGCAGGATTCACAGAGAGAGGGTCGAGAGCAAAGAGCAAAGAAATCCTGAACATGAGGGATTTCTAACCACTTGTCGTGGTGATGGCAGAAGTTATCAAGGTCCTGTAGAGTATTATAACTGAGAGTTCTGTTTTCTGGCCGTTGAGACCTATTATACAGTCTGCATTGTGGTCAGACAGTACTAGAATAGTCCATAAGTCTTTTTGGTCTTAACTCTCCTTGGAAGTCCAGGTTTTGGAAAAGGCATCCTAAAGGAGGAGATTTTGAGGGCTGGGATTGAGAATGTCCCATTGCAGCTGAATAGGGAGGTTACACAAGGGTAAGAGAAAGCGAGGAGAAAGGTCTGAGAGAAGGTGTCCCCTATTTTAAAGTCAGATGGGGCACAAGACCGAGGGCCCGAGGGCCATGGGATCCTCCTGCCTAGTGCTAGCACATGGAAATGAGGCAAGAGAGAGAGGATCCAAGAGAATGGGATTTCACTCACCCTTGTAATCAACAGACGAAATGTCAGTCCAGTAATCAAGTGGAGAGTCCCATTCCAGAGCTCATCTCAGTTTCTGGACAGGGTCAAAGGGAGGGGACCACTGGAGGTGGGCTCATGAGAGGAGCCCACCCACTTGGGGTGGGTCTTCCTCCTGGGTTTCGGCACCAGAATGTAAGATGAGTGAAGAGAAAAAGAGAGCGAGCTGGACAGTCAGGCAAGAAAGGAAAATTCATTAGAGGGAACAGAGAGGGTGACCGGCCTTTAAGGAGAGCTTGTGTTCTTCCTTTCTGACGGGGTCTTTCTTATACCCCACCATTGAAAAATTCTCTGAAGAGACGGTTAATTTTTAGCCTGTAGTTGAGTCCTGTGGTCATGTTGCCGGAGGTCTGGAATCTGGTGGTCTCGCAACTTTGAAGGTAGGCACCAGTGAGAAAACAGAATGCCATTTGGGCAGTTTGGTCAATCTCAAGGATCACTGTGATTTTATTCTTTGTTTGTGAAGTCAATATGTTGGGGGAGTGTGTAATTTCCTTGGTTCTGTCTCACCACAGCAAAAAATTGAAGCAAGGGATGGACCAGTATTACAGCTACATGTTACAGCTCAGTTTTATTTGGCAAGCAAAGGAAAATACATCCATGAGTCGTGAGGGCAGGCTGACCCAAAAGATGAGAAGAGAAGCACCCGGCTCAATTTTGGCTCCTCTTCTTATTTTATTTTTTTCTCCTCCCCCTGAACCTACCCTGTGTAAATTGGGCTAGACAGGAGGGCTGTTTGTTTTACCTGAGGCCCTCACTCCAGTCCTTGGACCTTCCTTGTATTTTCATGGGCTTTTCCCTTTCTTGTCTTTTAGCCACCACCATTCTGGACTTCTTTTCCCTATTCCAACTACCAAACAAATGTAATGAGCCATCTTAAAAATGAGACCCCATGTGGTCCCTATCAATTTGTAGAATATTTTTTAGATTTTTTGTTTGTTTGTTTTTACATTTGTAGTTTGTCAACAGTAGATAGCAATAATATTTCTGTAGATCAAAATAATAATCAATACTCTACTGAAAAGGATATGTGAACTTTAACAGAACCAATAATTGGTGATAAATGTGATATTATCTATCTTAACATAATTAAGAACATTTATTTTATTTTCACACTATAAAAGCATAGAGTTTTATCCTATTTGGAATATAAAAATAAAACTTAATCAGTAACTTCTAAATATTGTCATGCTTTCCTTCTCTGATGCATAATATGATTTGAGTGCAGTTCTACTAAAATTATCATGCAATTTTAGTTGTGTGTCCTTCATACATCTATGTATAAAGTAAAAATAAAATATATGGGCATTAAAACATTTTATTAGAATTAATAAAATAACCATAAAATAAATTTTATTTTAAAACATTTTTAAACAATTGTTAATAAAATATAGAAAACATAAATATTGCAAACAAAAGAATTCAGGACAACTAAAAAAAAAGAAACTTCAGTTTTGGTAAATTCTTTGGTAAATAATTAAGTCATTGGCTACTTAGCATTTAGGCATTCTGTTTGTCTAAACTCTGACATTAACTGAAGTAAAATAGACCATCCTCAAACATGCTCCACTAGCATAATGTTTATTGGTAGTTGGTTATTTTTGGTTATTGTGCTTCCCTGATAATTGCCCAGAACTGCCTTCCCTACCCCAAACTTCTGTTTTTTTTACAGAAGATGGCTTTACGAGAGTGACAGGCCATTCTAGGGATTTACTCAGTTTTCCTGGCTTTCTCCATTTATATAGGAGATTTACATCTTTGTTTTTCTTCTATTACTCTAGGTTTGGTTACAGAAAGGGGTCTCAGAAAAGAACCTAAGAGGATATATGGAAAACTGCTTTCTCCCCTACAGTCATTTGCTAGTAATAATATTTCTGAGTCACATTATCTGCCCTGTTAGATTTTCACTCCCTTAATCATAAGAGCAGTCACATTTCTACCTCTCTGGATCCCTTTAGGAAGCTTTGGATTTCTTACCTCCTATGATGTAAGTCTAGTTCCTGCTGAGCTCCCAGTAAAGTGAGTGAGAGGATATCATACCTTCCTTCTGTGCCTCTCTTCTAATTCACTGCCTCACAAACACACAGAATTGTTTGGCTCCATCAGATTCCATTTTCATAAAGACAGAGACTTTGTGCTATAATAAGGAAATACAAGAAATAGTCCACTTGTGTGTACATGTCCTTTGTTCTCTGTACTTCTAGGAAGGTCTCACTGTTGCAATGAGGAAACCAATTCTGTCTCCATATTGGAACTGTTTGTTGGACTTGCTTTTCATTGATTTTGTTATTATAATAATACAGAGTGGTTTACCTCAGAGAATCCTACCCCTCTGCCTAACTGTTAAACTAAAGTGCCTTTGTTCAGAACCCTGTCCACGTGTGGATGGCAGGAAGGAAGAAGTTAACACACCCACTGCCTGAGGCTTGCCATTCTAGGAGATGTTTGCAAGATTAATGACATTTTTACTTTGCTTCCTCATCTCTAATCTATAAAAGAGCCTGGCATCCAGACCCCACTAAGAGGGTTATTTTGAGGCACTAGCCTGCCATCTTCTTGGTCTGCCAGCTCCCAGATTAAAGTCCCTTCCTTGCCTCAACACTTTGTCTCTCAAATTTATTGGCCTATTGTGCAGAGAGCAGAGCAAGCTTGAACTCAGTAACAATCACCTCGCTTGCTTCCAAACATGGTTTGAAGCCTATGCCTTTTTATCCTAACTTCTTTCTGCTTTCTCTACTTTCCCTCCAAAAGTCCCAATTCTCAATAAAGCCTGGAAAAGCTCTTTCCTATGCTTTGTTAGTTTGGTTTCTAAATTTTTTTTTTTCACTGAAAATAAAAACATAATGTGAGAGCTATGAGTTAAGTTTCACTTGGGTTTACTAAACACTACAGCCATGGAGACAGACTCTCTGAGGAACTGATCCAAAAAAATATGGAGACGTGAGTATATGCATGATTTTACTCAGGGGGTTACATGCAACCAACACGTATTTTGATAGAAGGTTGCTGCTAATCTTGTAGAGAAATGTCCCTATTAATGACATAGGTGCTTTTCTAGATATGAGGAGATGCAAGAATTGGGTTCAATCTTCTCCTGAAAATATCTAACTATCTGAACGTCTGTTCTGCAAGTTTTTCCCAGAGAACAGAGGTCCTCACTTCTGATCTCCACCCTGTATCCTTTTCAGGAGATGTTGAAGGTCAGCAGCTGCAGTGTCTGGTGATGTCATCATTGTAGAACCAAATGGGCGGTGACATTCTTTAGTTGGCACTTTGCACCCAAAAGAGTTTCTTCCACAGCATTCTGAGCCATTTTCTAAGCAATGATAATTTCACTGAAGTAAAGGAGAACACAGAAATAGGATGTTTAACTATTGGAAACAGTATTCCATTATATTCACGTACTATAACTGCCTATTCAATACACAAGTATCACTGCTCACTGCCCAAAACAAATTTAAATATCCAAAAAGATTGTTAAGTTATTTATAATAAATATTGTAAAATTCAAAGCAAATCTAGCTTAGTTAGGAGATATTTTATTCAAAAAGACAATTGCAATAAGAGAGGATGGGCTGTTGCAGGAGTAGGAGGGGGATCTTGCAATATGAATCATCTAACCATTGTTATCAAATTCAAGATCAGCCATTCATTGATTGAAAGTCACTAATTAAGGGGAAAATGTCAACAGAAAGGAAAGGTGCTTTAATCAGAACAGCCAGGAATCTGGAGAGAAGGTGGACTCATGTCCCAAGATCAATTCCAAAGATTCTGTTCAGTGATGACAGGTTTTAAAGGAAAAAAAAGGAAAAAGAGTATCAATACATCATCAAGGTAACAGTTTGTTTTGTACATCCTTCTCCACTGCATATAGACAGGCTGACTCTTTCTTCATGTATTATCTTGACTGCCTGATCTGCCTGCAGGATTGCTAAGGAGACTGTTGGAAGTGAGAGGCATTCATTCTCTAATTCAGTTCAGTTCAGTCACTCAGTCGTGTCCGACTCTTTGCGACCCCATGAATTGAAGCACACCAGGCCTTAATTCTAAATCCTTACTTCTTATTATCTAGGAAAAACAATAAGCATATTAACTATGTTCTTCCAAAGTTAGAGGGAAAAAAATGGGCAAATAGGAAAGGGGAAAAAGAGATGATTTCACTATGAGATCTATAAATTCATCAAAGGCAGGCAGAAAAGGGTTTTAATTAAAGGAGTAAGCAAGTCTAGAAGAATTCTGGGCAAATGGAATGAGTAGGGGAACATGATAGGATGTATCAGGCTTCTAAGGGAATATTTGACTACAAACTCCTATATTTATTAAAAGATACATGAATATCTGACAAATATGTTATATATTTATTTATATATATATTATACATATATTTATATTATATTTTATATATTATGTATATTTAAGATAGTTATATTTCTTTGACATTTATAGATTACAACATTTAAATTGATCTTTAATTTTTTTAAAATGATTTCATTTTTTGAGATAATTGCCAGGGCATTTCATCTACTCAAATAAAATTCTATAAGATTATTTAAAAATAAACATGCAAAAATCTAGTTAATATGTAAATAATTTGAAATATGTACAGGTATATTCAGTTCCTATTAAAATTCAGTCACATATTCCAAGCAAAAAATTCCTTATTTTAACATTTAGGGGGACTTTTACCTCCCTACCATCTTGTACTCGCTTTTAACTAATACATGTCAGAGTACTGAGAATCCATTTTCCAGTTTATTTTTCCAATAGTCTCTATTTTTTTTTCTTATTATTTTCAGGAAAATTTAGATTCAATGTTCAGGAAACCTCCTTAACCGCTTTAAAACAAAACAAAACAAAATAATTTTCCCATATAACTTGTAAAATTTATTAATAATTTTCCTATTAGTATTAGTTTTTTTAAATTATTGTATAAAAATTTGAAAACATTTTAGTTGGAGTAATGTGTTATGTAAAAATGTTATTATTATCATTTTTTAAAGATAATCATATTAACTAGTTTTTGCTTCAATGAGGCACCAAGACAGACATATCTCAAACAAACTGGGCAACTTACATAGACTCTCATGTTTAAGTTTTGATGGTTTTCATATTTTGCTTACTTAAAATTTTTACTAAGTATTTACAAGGTCTTTTACTTTAAAAATAAATTTAGCCAAAGATTTAGCCAAATCTACCAGCCGAAACTCTTAAATTGGAAAATATATGTTGTAAGTTGAAAACATTCTGCAAAGTAGAGTTAAATGAGTTTGAAGAAAATATTTTCTGGTAAGCACTCCACGCGTTTTCATAACTGAACAACTTACATAATCTACTGCCATGAAATATAATAAGCAACACCAAATCATATCAATTATCAAGGCAAAGGCCAAACATGTAGCTTTAAAGAGTCCAGTGGAAACAAACAAATCCTCAGATTCTCCTCCAGGTAGGGTCTGTAGGCAATCATTCTCTGTCTTAATAATGAAGGGGGAAATTTGACACCATGACTATCAAGTCTTCATATCCCTCACTGTACCCATGCAGACAGAAGCAGACTGCTTACTATTTGATGCATTAGATAAGTTTTACACAGTCAAAGTTTATCTTCTAAAAGTCATCTCTTGTTTTCCCTTAGGAAGTAGCAAATTGTGAGCCAAAAATTGATTAAAAGAAAACAAAATTTTGAAAAGATTTGCATTGAGAGATTCCATTTGCTAGAAAAGATAGATATTTTCATCAACTCCCAGTGAGGCAAAAAACATCTAATATTAGAATGAAAACATACACATACATACATATATACCTAACAAAAATTCTTAATAACCACGATGGCGTGTTCACTCACCTAGAGCCAAACATCCTAGAGTGTGAAATCGAGTGGGCCTTAGGAAGCATTATTATGAACAAAGCTAGTGGGGGTGATGAAATTTCAGCTAAGCTATAAAAAGTCCTAAATATGATGCTGTTAAAATGCTGCACTCAACATCTCAGCAAATTTGTAAAACTCAGTAGTGGCCACAGAACTGGAAAAGGTCAATTTTCACTGCAATTGAAAAGAAGGGTAATGCCAAAGAATGTTCAAACTACTAGACAATTACACTCATCTTCCACACTAGTAAGGTTATACTCAAAATCCTTTCAGCTAAGCTTCAGCAGTACATGAAATGAAAATGTACAGATGCACAAGCTGGTTTTAGAATAGGAAGAGGAAGAGGAAGCAGAGATCAAATTGCCAACCTTTGCCAGAGTATAGAGAATGCAAGGAAATTCTAGAAAACACATCTACTTCTGTTTCATTGATCATGCTAAAGCCTTTGACTGTGGATCACAACAAACTGGAAAATTCTTAAAGAGAAGGGAATACCAAACCACCTTACCTATCTCCTGAGAAACCTATGAGCAGGTCAGGAAGCAACAGTTAGAACCAGACATGAGACAATGGATCTGTTCAAAATTCAGAAAGAAGTTTGTCAAGGGTGCATATTGTCACCCTAATTTCACTTCTATGCCGAGTACATCATATGAAATGCCAGGCTGGATGAATCACAAGCTGGAATCAAGATTGCTGAGAGAAATACCAACAATCTCAGATATGCAGATGATACCACTCTAATGGCAGAAATTGAAGAGGAACTAAAGAGCCTCTTGATGAAAGTTGAAAGAGATGAGTGTTTAATCTCCATATGATTGTGTTTTTAGTTTTTTTTTTCTTTTAATTGATATCTAGTCTGATAGTGTTGAAGTCAGAAAAGATGCTTGATATGATTTTTATTTTCTTAAATTTACTGAGTTTTCATTTGTGACCCAAGATGTGGTCTATCCTGGAGAATACTCTATGTGCACTTGAGAAGAAAGTGTATTCTTCTGCATTTGGATGGAATGTCCTGAAGATATTAAAGCAATTAATCTGGTCTAATGTGGCAGACCTTATTAATTTTCTGTTTTGATGATCTGTACATTGGTGTAAGTGGAGTGTTAAAGTGTCTTACTATTATTATGTTACTTTCAATTTCTCCTTTTATGTCTGCTAGTGTTTGTCTTGAGGTGCTCCCACATCTGGTACATAGATATTTACAATTGTTATAGCTTCCTCTTAGGTTGATTCCTGGATCATTAGGTAATTTCCTTCCTTGTCACTTGCAATATTCTATAAGATCTATTTTGTCTGATATCAGGGTTGTTACTCCATCTTTTTTTTTTTTTTTCCATTTGCATGGAATAGTTTTCCATCTTCTCACTTTCAGTCTATATGTGCATGTAGGTCTGAAGTGGGGTTCTTGTGAGTGACTGAGTGTTAGTCATACAGTTGTGCCTAATTCTTTGCGACCCCACGGACTGCCCCCACCAGGCTCCTCTGTTCTAGGAATTTTCAGACAAGGATACTGGACTGGGTTGCCATTTCCTTCTACAGGGCATCTTCCTGACCCAGGGAATCACACCCAGGTCTCCTGCACTTCAGGCAGATTCTTTATTGACTGACCTATGAGGGAAGAATATGGGTCTTATTTTTGTATTGATTCAGCTGGTCTGTGTCTTTTGGCTGGAACATTTAATCAATTTAATTTTAAAGTAATTATATATATATATATATATATATATATATATATATATACATACATACACATACACACACACATATATTCCTATTGCCATTTTCTTAATTGTTTGGTGTTTATTTTTTGTAGATCTTTTTCTTCTCTTGTATTTCCTGACTATGTAAGTCTGTTTAATATTTGTTGTGAAGCTAGTTTGGTGGTGCTGAATTCTCTTAACTTTTGCTTGTCTGAGAAGCTTTTTATTTCTCCATCAATTTTGAATGAGATCATTACTGGGTAGAATAATCTTCATTGCAGATTTTTCCCTTTCAGTACTTTTTTTTTTTTTAATTTGACTGTGTTTATTTTAATTGGAGGCTAATTACTTTACAATATTGTATTGGTTTTGCCATACATCAACATAAATCTGCCACGGGTATACACATGTTCCCTATATCTTGCCATTCTCTTCTGGCCTACAGAGTTTCTTCTAAAAGATCAGCTGTTGAACATATAGAGTTTTCCTTGTATGTTACTTGTTGCTTTTCACTGGCTGCTTTCAATATTCTTTCTTTGTGTTTAATCTTTGTTAGTTTGATTTGTATGTATCTTGACATGTTTCTCCTTGGTTTATCCTGTATGGGACTCTGTGCTTCTTGGACTTGATTGACTCTGTCCTTTCCCATGTTGGAGAAATTTTCCACTATAATCTCTTCAAAAATGTTCTTATACTCTTTCTTTTTCTTTTCTTCTTCTGGGATCCCTATAATTTGAATATCGGTGTGTTTAATATTGTCCCAGAGGTCTCCCTCAGTTCTTTTCAGACTTTTTCCTTTATGTTTCTCTTCATTAGTTATTTGTACCATTCTATCTTCTAGCTCACTTATCTGTTCTTCTGCCTCATGCATTCGGCTATTGATTCCTTCCAGAGTATTTTGAATTTCAGCAATTAAATTTGTTATTTGTCTCTGTATGTTTATTCCTTATTTCTTGTAGTCTTATTAATTGATTCTTGCATTTTCTCCATTCTAGTTTATCTTTATTATCGTTCTTATAAATTGTTTTTCAGGTTTTTTTGCCTATTTCCTCTTCATTTATTTGGACCTGTGTGTTTTAGGTTGTTCTTTAATTTACACAGTATTTTTCTGCCTTTTCATTATTATTATTATTATTTTAACTTATTGTGTTTGAGGTCTTCTTTTCCCAGGCTTTGAGGCTGAATTTTTTCTTCCTTTTGCTTTCTGCCTTGTAAGGTTGGTCCAGTGGTGTGTGTTAGTTTCATGTAGGGTATGACCTGGGCTTGCATTCTGGTGGAAGGAGATGAGGCTTTTTTTTTTTTTTTTTTTCTCTGATAGGCAGGGCTGAATGAAGTGGAAATCCTATCTGATGATGATTGGCTTTGTAGTTTTGTTTTGTTTACTGATTGGATAATGTGTCCTTCACAGGGCGCTACTGACAGTTGGGTGGTGTCAGGATTTGTCAGGTGGGAGTTCTCACTATTTGATACTCTTTAAGGTTAGAAGTTCTGTGGTAGTCTAGGGTCTTGGATTCAGTGCTCCCACTCCAAAGACTCAGGGCCTGATCTCTGGTCAGGCATAGAGATTCTGAAGGTGTTTTTTTATGGCATTAAATGGGATTAAAACAAATAACAAAAAGGAGGAAAAAAAGGTTCACCTCAGACAAACAGCAATTAGAAAATCAAGCAAATAATAACTAAAATAATGGAATATACACACATAAACATACACCCATAAAGAAAATGAAAACAGTTCAAAAAGATAAAAAATAAAGTACAGTAGAATTGACCCAGGAAGCAAAGGAAATAAAAAATAATATCCACCAGTTAGGAAAAAAAAACTAAAGAACAAACTTGAAATAAAAAACTAATCAAGGTGTCAACTGGGGAATAATGGAGAAGGAAAGGGCACCCCACTCCAGTACTTTTGCCTAGAAAATCCCATGGATGGAGGAGCCTGGTAGGTTGCAGTCCATGGGGTCGCTAGAGTTGGACATGACTGAGCGACTTCACTTTGACTTTTCACTTTCATGCATTAGAGAAGGAAATGGCAACACACTCCAGTGTTCTTGCCTGGAGAATACCAGGGACGGGGGAGCCTGATGGGCTGCCATCTATGGGGTCGCACAGAGTCAGACACGACTGAAGCGACTTAGCAGCAGCATCAACTGGGGAATAAAACAATGAAAACAAAACAAACTAACAAGTATGGTGAATAAAGAAAGACAAGAGAGAAAGGATTGAATGCTAACTTAGATCAAAGTAGATAAAGAAGATTTATATGTATTAAACATTAACTGCAATGGGAAAATAATAACAGGAAAAGGACACAAGGGATGTGTGGAAAACATAATAAATTTTAAAAATTAAAATTAAAAGAAGTAAAAAGAAAGAAACGAGAGAAAGGAAAAAAAAAAAAGGAAAACCCCATAGAAACACAAAAGGCTAATGGAGAGGAAGACATATGTAACCGAAGTAAATTTGTGATTTAAAAATTTCTCAAAAATTTAAGTAGATTTAATAATACTAATAAAATCAATAACTACCACAACAGAGGGGAAAACGGGGGGGGGGGGGGAAGAAAGAAAGAAAAAGAAAATCCAGAAACAACTACAGAACAAGTAAAAATGTAAGAATAATATATGTTTTTCTTGAGTCTCTGCTATCATCATCCTTTCCATAGCTGGGAGTCACAGTCTACCTCACCTCCCTAGGATGCCCTCCAACATTGGGCTGTTCTCTAATTGGTCAAGTCCTATTCCTGTGTGTTCTTGCCTCCAATGTCCACAGCGGTCAGAAACAGTGCATTTTATTTTCTGAGAACTCTCATTGTCTTTTTACATATTCCATAGACACAGAATCTGCCTAGTTGATTGTGTACATTTATTCTGCAGCTTGTACAGCTGGTGGGGAGCTTTTGGGTCCTCTTTCTTAGCCACACTGCCCTTGGGTTTCATTGTGGGTTTATCTCCACCTCTGCCTCTGGGTTGTCCCCAGGGCTTTGCCCATGAGGCTGCCCTGGAGGACTTTGGTTGCCCCAGTGAGGGCCAGGTGTGGAGATGGTGCAGCTGCTTGGATCACAGGGTCCCTGGATGCACGAGGTGCTCAGGCAGCAGGAACTATTGAGCTTTAGAAGGGTATGACAACTCACTCCAGTATTCCTGCCTAGAGAATTCTCCAGAGAACGCTGCAGGTCACAGTCAACAGGGTCACAAAGAGTTCTAGCCTCTGGCAGCTCTGCTCCAGTGGGGATGATAGAGGTGCGGTTGCTTGGGTCACAGGAACTCTGGCTATGCAGACAATTCAGGAGCCCTGGCAGCTACTGTCACAGGAGATATGGGGCTATTAGAGCTATTTTTTAGGCTGTGGTAGCTCTGCCCCACTGAGGATTAAGCGTGTAGGTGGCGTAGCGGCTTGTGTTGCAGGAACTCTGGTGGCACCAAGTGTAAGGGACACGGACTGCCTCAACCTCAGGATCTATGGCCCTATTAGAGTCTTTTTTTGATGCTCTGTCAGCTGGTGATCAAAAGGCCTCTTTGGCTAATCCTTTTCTGTTACTCTGTGCATTCAGTCACTTAAAGAGTTCTCCTGGCTGAACTGCTTCTCTGTTGCTTGGCATGTCAGGCACACAAAGGGGCCCCCTGGCTGGGGCCCTACTCTGGTGTTTCCTGCATCAGGTGCTTGAAGGGCCCGCCTCTCCTCTCTATTGTTCAGCTGCCAGTATTGGCATGTGGGGAGAGAGAGGCTATAGTGATGCCTCCACCTGCTATGTATGACTCAGCAGTATCAGTTTGCTTCCATGGCTGCCTGGTTTTCCTCCAAAGGCATTCTCCACCACAATCTCATCCATCACTTCCCCTAAGGCTGTCTCCCCACAGTCAACAGCAGGCCTCGCCTGGGATTTCTCCACAATCCTGTGCTCCAACTCTCAGCCTTCTAGGGGACCTGTGTTCTTTTCCAAGGTATATAAAGGTATGACAAGGATTGTATGATTCTCATTCCATATAGACTGTCACAGACCAGCTGCTTCACTGTCAGCCTCCAATGTTTCTCCTCTGTCCCAAATAATTGCCATGATGTGGGAATCGGACCCTTGCTTCAGTTCCCCCAACCACTGAGGGCAGGTCCAGTTGTACTAACTCTCCTCGCTTCTCCCCTACTTCCTTCATCCTACCATGTTTTGTGTGGCTCCATATATTCTTTTCTGGTGATCAGGTACTCCTGCCTGCTCTCAGCTAATGTTCTGCATGCACTTCTGTGTTTTAAGGTCTATTCCTGATGTATCAGTGGAGACAAATATATTTCACATCCACCTGCTCCTTTGCCATCTTTTTCCTCCCCTTAATTATTCAATCAACTATTTGGATTTGATTAGTGAAGTACTTAAAGGATTAATAATTTAAAAAGTACTGTTTGACACCTGTAACTTTTGCCAAAAGTTTTATAGCATCTGAAGATGTCTAAATATATATATATATATATATATATATATATTCAATCATATGTACATGATTCAACTAAATGTCATTGATTGGTCAATTTTTCCCATGCTGGTAGCATCTTCTCTGAATAAACACTGCTCTGTAAGCTTATTTCTTTAGGAAATTTTACAAGATAATGAAGCTAAAGTTTAGATTATGTAGTACCATAATTTCAAATCTAAATAGGGAACAGAATGGGAAAAGTACTCTTTCTCCTGCAGCCTTTCCCAAAGTTATTTCTAAGAGATATTTTTTCTCATGAGATGTCTTTTATGTCAAATAATTTTGGAAAATATTAAAACTCCTAAGTGATGAACCTGCCACTATTTTTAATGTTCCAGCTACAAAAGTAGACAAATAGAAATATGGATTTCCCATTTAGACATAATCTAATTTGCAGAATATATATTTTGTAGTGCAATAGAATAATGAACACTTTAATGAAATGGAGAGTAATCTAGATGAAAGAGAAATAATTTTAATAAGTTGTCTCTTTATTAATTTCCATTTATTTCACTTATCCTTTAAATTATATTAGACATATAGCCAGAATTGTAAAACTATTTTCTGGCCCTGAGGTTCGAGCATACCCTTGCAATATTCAAGGTGAGGCAAGATTCTCATGTGTCTAGAGGCTGTGAGAGACATCAGAAAGGTCTTAAGTCAGAGACTTCACAGGATGCCTGATTATTTAGCACCTTGTCTTATTACAGTATGGAACTTTGATTGTTAGGTGAGATCATAGGAGGGTTTGAACAAAAAGGTGATATACTCTCTTTATACTTTGGAAGGATTTCCATGGTTGCTAGGTCATAAATAGACCACAACTATACTATAATGGTTGGAATGGATGATGGTGAGTCCACTGCTAAAACACATAGTTTGGGTGGATACCCTGAAGTTATAGGGTGTAGAGGTAAAGCTGATATTGTTTGCTTTTTACACAGTAATTGATTTTGAGAATTAAATGAGGGTATATTTGTCAAGAGCTTAACAACAATCCCTGGTACAGAGGAAATGCTAAATAAAATATGTAGTGCATACTTATAAAAATCATCTCTTCATGTGCACGGGTGGAGATACTATTTCTAGACAATTTATTAAACTAGCCATTCACAATTTCCAGCCTTGAATGAGCCCTTAAAAATATCTAACAATCAAATTATTTTATTATTCTTATTATCTTTTATTACTCAGTCACTTTTCTTGCTTTCTTAATTCTCTTAAAAATGTTTACATTTTCAATCATCTGACAACCTTACTATATAATCCTTAGGGAGGAGCTAGGATTGTAATAGTAGTCAACCATACTTAACACATCGGGCTTCATAAATGGCACTGGTGGTAAATAATCCATTTCCCAGTACAGGAGACATAAGAGATGCCACTTTGATTCCTGGGTTGGGAAGATAACCTGGAGGAGGACATGGTAACCCACTCCAGTATTTTTGCCTGGAGGATCCCATGGACAGAGGAGCCTAGTGGGCTATGGCCCATAGGGTTGCAAAGAGAACGACATGACTGAAGTGACTTAGCGGACACTAAACACATTGTGCGAGGAACTGTTGAAAGTATCTTTGATAACTTTTCTTAGCCTTCAAATTAGATCCTATTTTTATTGCTACTTAACCAATGAGGAAACTGACAGATGGGTATAAGTAATTTTCCCAGAGTCACACAGCTAGTAAGAGTCAAAGCAGGAAATTCAGACTCAGGATATGACTCCAAAGCCCCTCTCTATTAATCATTCCCTTCTCAACAAAAATCTGAAGGTCTATCAGCATCAGCGCTTCTGCAGGGTTCCTGCTCCTAGCAAACTCTGGCCTCTCTTTGTATTCCTGAATCTTGTCTCCTCCATTATTTATCTTCTATTTCTTCAGCTCTGCCCCTCCAATGACTCACCCTCATAAATATTCATACAGGCTCTAGTAATTTGCATATCTAAAAATCCTTCCTGCTCAGCATATATATATATATATATATTTTTTTTTTTTTTTCCTTTTCCTTCAGGGCAGTCTTCTTAAAGTATCTGTTAATGTATAATATTTGCTTCTTCAAGTCCTACATTTTATTTTACAAATGAAATTTTTACTTGTAAGCTAATAGTGAATACATTCATATTATATTGTAGATAAACCAGGCTTCCTGTCTATGCAATCCCTGACCCAGTAAGTGAGTTTTCAGAAGGACTGCTCTGAACAGTTTAATGTTTATCCTCCCAGATTTTTCCCTCCAATCTTTAATCATAGATATGTATATGTGTGTATACACAATATTTATGCAAATATTTCTTAAAATATTTAAGTTTAACAGGTGTAGTTTATCTTAATTAGAATATATATATATATATGTTTAGTTGAATTATACTCTATACAGCATGTGTTTTGATATGTGGTAATATATATCCATATCCATGTTTAGTTTAAAAAACTGTTTAACAATTCCTGCTCACTTGCTTTGTCATATGAATTTAGAATACAATTTTCAGGCTCCTTCAGAAAAATCCAGTTGCTCTTTTGATTTTGAATACATTGTTTTGAACCTTATGTATTAATTTAGCAACACTTAATAACCTAATGGAGAAGGAGAAGGCAATGGCACCCCACTCCAGTACTCTTGCTTGGAAAATCCTATGGACGGAGGAGCCTGTTAGGCTGCAATCCAGGGGGTCACTAAAAGTCGGACACGACTGAGCGACTTCACTTTCACTTTTCACTTTCATGCATTAGAGAAGGAAATGGCAACCCACTCCAGTGTTTCTGCCTGGAGAATCCCAGGGACGGGGGAGCCTGGTGGGCTGCCGTCTATGGGGTCGCACAGAGTCGGACACGACTGAAGTGACTTAGCATAGCAATAACCTAATAATGTTGAGTCTTTCTGCCCACAAACATGTTGTATCTCCCTAAGGAATCAATTTATTTCCTTAATAAAGATTTATACCTTTCTGTTAAGATTTTATACAAATCAACGTTTGGTTTCTGGTCCCTGTGGCTTCATTATGTTATACACCTTCTCAGCCAAGGACTTCAACATCTTATCACATATTTAATCATTTTTAGAATTCATCCACCTATATCTAGTCCAACACAGGATCAAAACCAAAAGTTTGCAGGCACTTAAAACCACGGAAGGTTAGTGTCTACTTGAACAAGTCCATAGAGATTATTATCCATAAGGTCAGTGATGGCCACCATTTTGCAAAGCATAGTTGATAATATTCATTTATCTTCCCCACTGCATTTGATACAGATGATCTTCCAGCTTGTGTAAATACCGTCATCTGTCTTTTATGACACTTTATTTATTGTTTTGTATCAATAACTAATTTATTTATTTGTTTTAAAAATGAAACAAAAGTGAATATATTTAACGATAAAAGGTACATTTCACAAAGAAGATGACATCATAAACCATTAGACACCTTAGCAACAAAGATACATAAAAACAAAAGTCAGAAGAAATATAAGGGAAAAGAAAAAAATATATAATCTTACTGAGACATATTAACATTTCTCTGAGACTATTTTATCAAGTGCAGAAAACATAAGAATAGGAGCATATTGAATGATGTTATTAAATTAAATATAATATTGTTACAATGAACATCTCTATCTGCATTTGAGTTTTTAAATCAACTTTGTGTCCAACATCTAACGGGAGATTAAATAAAATATCACATCCAAATGAAAGAATAAAAAAAAAAAATAAATTAAATATAATAGATTTATATTGAATTAATTCATGTTAATCTTATATCCTACACAAATGTATTTAAAAATTTGTATCTCATACATTGTTATTTGATATCCATAGAATATTTTGAAAAACTAGGAAAAAAGATGTGTGCTTAGTCACTCATTCATGGCCAACTCTTTGAGACCCCATGGACTGTAGCCCACCAGACACCCTATCCAACTATACAACATATAATATATACTGTGCTGTGCTTAGTCACTCAGTCATGTCTGATTCTGCAACCTCATGGACTGTAGCCCACCAGGCACCTCTATCCATGGGGATTCTCCAGGAAATAATACTGGAGTGGCTTGACATGCCCTCCTCCAGGGATCTTTCCAACCCAGGGGTCAAACTTAGGTCTCTTACATTGGAGGAAGATTCTTTACTGTCTGAGCCATAAACATTACTAAATTTTAAAAAGTAGAAATATTTATGTCTGTGTGATTCAGTTACACATATCGACCTATATTATTTTTGAAATTATTTTCCATTATAGGTTATTAAAGATATTGACTATATTTCCCTGTGCTATACAGTAAACCTTTGTTGATACATATCTATTTTTAATTAGAAATCTAGCATTCTATTCATACTAAGTGAAAGAATTCAAATCAAAATGTCATAAAATTTTTATTATGAAAAAATTTATGTTTTCTAAACTATATATATTATACACATTATATATATATATACAAAATCTTTTCTACTATGCTTGATAAAGGCTTGAGAAAGAACATTAAAAAAAAAGAAGAGATGGAAAAATTAGAAAACATAAACTAAACGAAATTGGAGCATTGAGTATGAAATAAAAAAAGTGAAATAAACTGGTAAAAGTAAAAGACTCTCATATAGTCCAGTTGACTTTACCATGGATGCTTATTAGAAATGTATCTGGAGCTGTGGCTGGGAGGAAAAAAAAAAAAACAAAAAACAATAAATGGATATTTTTACTTTTCAAAAAATTCTAAGATAATTCTGATATACATCGGGATTTTTAAAAGTGATTACAGGTTTTTGTAATAAATGGTAGCTTTAATAGTTTTTCTCCTGTAATTGAGATCTAATCTTACTGCATTGTGGTCAGAAAAGATGCTTGGAATGATTTCTATTTTTTGAATTTACCAAGGCTAGCTTTATGGCCCAGGATGTGATCTATCCTGGAGAAGGTTCCATGTGTGCTTGAGAAAAAGGTGAAATTCATTGTTTTGGGATGAAATGTCCTATAAATATCAATTAGGTCTAACTAGTCTATTGTATCATTTAAAGTTTGTGTTTCCTTGTTAATTTTCTGTTTAGTTGATCTATCCATAGGTGTGAGTGGGGTATTAAAGTCTCCCACTATTATTGTGTTATTGTTAATTTCTCCTTTCATACTTGTTAGCATTTGTCTTACATACTGCGGTGCTCCCGTGTTGGGTGCATATATATTTATAATTGTTAATATCTTCTTCTTGGATTGATCCTTTGATCATTATGTAGTGACCTTCTTTGTCTCTTTTCACAGCCTTTGTTTTAAAGTCTATTTTATCTGATTTGAGTATTGCTACTCCTGCTTTCTTTTGGTCCCTATTTTCATGGAAAATCTTTTTCCAGCCCTTCACTTTCAGTCTGTATGTGTCCCCTGTTTTGAGGTGGGTCTCTTGTAGACAACATATGTAGGGGTCTTGTTTCTGTATCCATTCAGCCAGTCTTTGTCTTTTGGTTGGGGCATTCAACCCATTTACGTTTAAGGTAATTACTGATAAGTATGAGCCTGTTGCCATTTACTTTATTGTTTTGAGTTCGAATTTATACATCCTTTTTGTGTTCCCTGTCTAGAGAATATCCTTTAGTATTTGTTGGAGAGCTGGTTTGGTGGTGCAGAATTCTCTCAGCTTTTGCTTGTCTGAAAAGCTTTTGATTTCTCCTTCATACTTGAATGAGATCCTTGCTGGGTACAATAATCTGGGCTGTAGGTTATTTTCTTTCATCATTTTAAGTATGTCTTGCCATTCCCTCCTGGCTTGAAGAGTTTCTATTGAAAGATCAGCTGTTATCCTTATGGGCATTCCCTTGTGTGTTATTTGTTGTTTTTCCCTTGCTGCTTTTAATATTTATTCTTTGTGTTTGATCTTTGTTAATTTGATTAATATGTGTCTTGGGGTATTTCGCCTTGGGTTTATCCTGTTTGGGACTCTCTGGGTTTCTTGGACTTGGGTGATTATTTCCTTCCCCATTTTAGGGAAGTTTTCAACTATTATCTCCTCAAGTATTTTCTCATGGTCTTTTTTTTTGTCTTCTTCTTCTGGGACCCCTATGATTCAAATGTTGTAGTGTTTAATATTGTCCTGGAGGTCTCTGAGATTGTCCTCATTTCTTTTAATTCGTTTTTATTTTATCCTCTCTGATTCATTTATTTCTACCATTCTATCTTCTAATTCACTAATCCTATCTTCTACCTCTGTTATTCTACTATTTGTTGCCTCCAGAGTGTTTTTAATTTCGTTTATTGCATTATTCATTATATATTGACTCTTTTTTATTTCTTCTAGGTCCTTGTTAAACGTTTCTTGCATCTTCTCAATCCTCATCTCCAGGCTATTTATCTGTGATTCCATTTTAATTTCAAGATTTTGGATCAATTTCACTATCATAATTCGGAATTCTTTATCATGTAGATTCCCTATCTCTTCCTCTTTTGTTTGGTTTTGTGGGCATTTATCCTGCTCCTTTATCTGCTGGTATATGGAGGCAGAACAACACGCTGCTGAATAACCAACTAATCACAGAAGAAATCAAAAAAGAAATCAAAATTTGCATAGAAACGAATGAAAATGAAACACAACAACCCAAAACCTGTGGGATACGGTAAAAGCAGTCCTAAGGGGAAAGTTCATAGCAATACAGGCACACCTCAAGAAACAAGAAAAAAGTCAAATAAATAACCGTACTCTACACCTAAAGCAACTAGAAAAGGAAGAAATGAAGAACCCCAGGGTTAGTAGAAGGAAAGAAATCTTAAAAATTAGAGCAGAAATAAATGCAAAAGAAACAAAAGAGACCATAGCAAAAATCAACAAAGCCAAAAGCTGGTTCTTTGAAAGGATAAATAAAATTGAACAACCATTAGCCAGACTCATCAAGAAACAAAGGGAGAAAAATCAAATCAATAAAATTAGAAATGAAAATGGAGAGATCACAACAGACAACACAGAAATACAAAGGATCATAAGAGACTACTATCAACAATTATATGCCAATAAAATGGACAAAGTGGAAGAAATGGACAAATTCTTAGAAAAGTACAACTTTCCAAAACTGGACCAGGAAGAAATAGAAAATCTTAACAGACCCATCACAAGCACGGAAATTGAAACCGTAATCAAAAATCTTCCAGCAAACAAAAGCCCAGGTCCAGACGGCTTCACAGCTGAATTCTACCAAAAATTTAGAGAAGAGCTAACACCTATCCTCCTCAAACTATTCCAGAAAATTGCAGAGGAAGGTAAACTTCCAAACTTATTCTATGAGGCCACCATCATCCTGATACCAAAACCTGACAAAGATGCCACAAAAAAAGAAAACTACAGACCAATATCACTGATGAACATAGATGCAAAAATCCTTAACAAAATTCTAGCAATCAGAATCCAACAACACATTAAAAAGATCATACACCATAACCAAGTGGGCTTTATCCCAGGGATGCAAGGATTCTTCAATATCCACAAATCAATCAATGTAATACATCACATTAACAAATTAAAAAATAAAAACCATATGATTATCTCAATAGATGCAGAGAAAGCCTTTGACAAAATTCAACATCCATTTATGATAAAAATTCTCCAGAAAGCAGGAATAGAAGGAACATACCTCAACATAATAAAAGCTATATATGACAAACCCACAGCAAACATTATTCTCAATGGTGAAAAATTGAAAGCATTTCCTCTAACGTCAGGAACAAGACAAGGGTACCGACTTTCACCATTACTATTCAACATAGTTTTGGAAGTTTTGACCACAACAGTCAGAGCAGAAAAAGAAATAAAAGGAATCCAAATTGGAAAATAAGAAGTAAAACTCTCACTGTTTGCAGATGACATGATCCTCTACATAGAAAACCCTAAAGATTCCACCAGAAAACTACTAAAACTAATCAATGACTATAGTAAAGTTGCAGGATATAAAATCAACACACAGAAATCCCTTGCATTCCTATACACCAATAATGAGAAAACAGAAAGAGAAATTAAGGAAACAATTCCATTCACCATTACAACAGAAAGAATAAAATACTTAGGAATATATCTACCTAAAGAAACTAAAGAACTATATATAGAAAACTATAAAACACTGGTGAAAGAAATCAAAGAGGACACTAATAGATGGAGAAATATACCATATTCATGGATTGGAAGAATCAATACAGTGAAAATGAGTATACTACGCAAAGCAATTTATAGATTCAATGCAATCCCTATCAAGCTACCAACAGCATTCTTCACAGAGCTAGAACAAATAATTTCATAATTTGTATGGAAATACAAAAAACCTCGAATAGCCAAAGCTATCTTGAGAAAGAAGAATGTAACTGGAGGAATCAACCTACCAGACTTCAGGCTCTACTACAAAGCCACAGTTATCAAGACAGTACGGTACTGACACAAAGACAGAAATATAGATCTATGGAATAAAATAGAAAGCCCAGAGATAAATCCACGCACATATGGACACCTTATCTTTGACAATGGAGGCAAGAATATACAATGGATTAAAGACAGTCTCTTTAACAAGTGGTGCTGGGAAATCTGGTCAACCACTTGTAAAAGAATGAAACTAGAACACTTTCTAACACCATACACAAAAATAAACTCAAAATGGATTAAAGATCTCAACGTAAGACCAGAAACTATAAAACTCCTAGAGGAGAACATAGGCAAAACACTCTCTGACATACATCACAGCAGGATCCTCTATGACCCACCTCCCAGAATATTGGAAATAAAAGCAAAAATAAACAAATGGGACCTAATTAACCTTAAAAGCTTCTGCACATCAAAGGAAACTATTAGCAAGGTGAAACGACAGCCGTCATAATGGGAGAGAATAATAGCAAATGAAGCAACTGACAAACAACTAATCTCAAAAATATACAAGCAACTCCTACAACTCAACTCCAGAAAAATAAATGACGCAATCAATAAATGGGCCAAAGAACTAAATAGACACTTCTTCAAAGAAGACATACAGATGGTTAACAAACACATGAAAAGATGCTCAACATCACTCATTATCAGAGAAATGCAAATCAAAACCACTATGAGGTACCATTTCACACCAGTCAGAATGGCTGTGATCCAAAAGTCTACAAGTAATAAATGCTGGAGAGGGTGTGGAGAAAAGGGAACCCTCTTCCACTGTTGGTGGGAATGCAAACTAGTACAGCCATTATGGAGAACAGTGTGGAGATTCCTTAAAAAAACTGGAAATAGAACTGCCTTATGATCCAGCAATCCCACTGCTGGGCATACACACTGAGGAAACCAGAAGGGAAAGAGACACGTGTGCCCCAATGTTCATCACAGCACTGTTTATAATAGCCAGGACATGGAAGCAACCTAGATGTCCGTCAGCAGATGAATGGATAAGAAAGCAGTGGTACATATACACAATGGAGTATTACACAGCCATTAAAAAGAATACATTTGAATCAGTTCTAATGAGGTGGATAAAACTGGAGCCTATTATACAGAGTGAAGTAAGCCAGAAAGAAAAACACCAATACAGTATACTAACGCATATATATGGAATTTAGAAAGATGGTAACAGTAACCCTGTGTACGAGACAGCAAAAGAGACACTGATGTATAGAACAGTCTTTTGGACTCTGTGGGAGAGGGAAAGGGTGGGAAGATTTGGGAGAATGGCATTGAAACATGTCAAATATCATGTATGAAACGAGTTGCCAGTCCAGGTTCGATGCATGATACTGGATGCTTGGGGCTAGTGCAGTGTGATGACCCAGAGGGATGGTATGGGGAGGGAGGAGGGAGGAGGGTTCAGGGTGGGGAACACATGTATACCTGTGGCGGATTCATTTTGATATTTGGCAAAACTAATACAATTTTGTAAAGTTTAAAAATAAAATAAAATTTTAAAAAAAGCATCAATTATTTGGTGCTTAGTTTTCTTTATGATCCAACTCTCACATCCATACATGACTATTGGAAAAGCCACAGCTTTGACTAGATGGACATTGTTGGCAAAGTAATGTCTTTGATTTTTAGTATGCTGTCTAGGCTGGCCTTACCTTTTTTTCCAAGAAGCAAGCATCTTCTAATTTCATGGCTATAGTCACCATCTGCAGTGATTTTGGAGCCCAACAAAGTAAAGTCTGTCACTGTTTCCTTTGTTTCCCCATCTATTAGCCATGAAGTGACGGGGCCAAATGCCATGATCTTAGTTTTCTGAATGTTGAGCTTTAAGCCAGCCTTTTCACTCTCTTCTTTCACTTTCATCAAGAGGCTCCTTAGTTCTTCACTTTCTGCCATAAGGGTGGTGTCATCTGCATATCTGAGGTTATCGATATTTCTCCTGACAATCTTGATACCAGCTTGTGCTTCATCCAGCCAGCATTTCAAATAATGTACTTTGCATATACATTTTATATGGACCTTAAAATCACCATATTTAAAAGTGGCTTAATAACTGTGGGGAATAGCATTGAACCTTTGTCAAACTACAGGCCAAATAGCTTAGAAGTAGATTATTTACACAGAAATGAAATATGTACTTTCACATATGTAATGCGTACATCTATATGTAGATTTTTGTACATTTGTAGGCAAATTATGGAGTTGATCTTATCTGTCATATCTTACAAAATTTAACAGAAGATTCTCATCTGTGCTAGAGATTTTAATATATATCATCTCATTTAATAGTTCCAGCATCTTTATGCCTTAATCATTCCTTCTTTAGTCCCTCCTATCCTTCCTTCCTTTTTTTTTTTTTTTTTTCTATTTTCAACCTTTCTACCCCTGTTGGTGGTGGTGGTTTAGTTACTAAGTCTGTCCAACACTTGTAACTCCATGGGCTGTAGCCTGCCAGGCTCCTCTGTCCATGGGGTTCTCCAGGCAAGAATACTGAGTGGGTTCCTATTTCTGAGTGGGTTGCCATTTCCTTCTTCACCAGATCTTCCCGACCCAGTGATCAAACCCAGGTATCCTGCATTGCAGGCACATTCATTACCAATTGAGCTATGAGGAAAGACCTCTACTCCTGTTCTCCTGTTGCCCTTCTATAAATATTCTTTAGACTTAATATGAAAGAGAATGCATTATATATATCACTTTAGACTATTGGCTAAGATTTCTACAATTAAAAGTGCTCTGAATTATATTTATTTTCTGATTGTATCTGTAGATGTACTTATATGTCAGGTTGGATAACTATAGGTAGAAATGTCTAGGAGTTCAGGGGAAGTTAAGGATAAATTTTTCAAAAATGACAATCTCAAACGATATCATCTTGGATAAATTATTTGATCTTTCTGACACCAATTTTGTTTATTTTTAGCTTGAAAACAATAATATCCACCTTGGATACCTAAGTAACAGCTGAAAACAATTTGCCTGATATAGTTTCAGGCATGCTGTTTTCACTACATGGCAAGTTATGAGAACTCTGCCTATGAGATTGTGTGATAAAGTATACACAGAAGCATGTAAATGGCAGATGAAAAAATCAAATAGAATGTTAAGCTGTTAATTCTAGGTAAAAGAAAGCTGAATAAAGTCTGATTTTCTGTAATGAGAGTAACACTCTTTCCTCTCCAGCACACCAACCTTAATTATAAGGAGCTGCTGATGCTGCTGCTAAGTTGCTTCAGTCATGTCCAGCTATGTGTGACCCCACAGACCGCAGCCCACCAGGCTCCCCCATCCCTGGGATTCTCCAGGCAAGAACACTGGAGTAGGTTGCCATTTCCTTCTCCAATGCATGGAGCACAGGTCATCTTTTGCTTTCTAATATCTTCTGAATGTAGGACACAACTGCAACTCTCTCACACACATACATACACTCACAAATACATGTAATGAGCATACATTAAAAAGTTAGTTTTAATTAAAACTTTTATTTGATTTAAATTGAAATTATTCACATAATAGAGGAAAATTTCTCTCTAGAAGATCAAAATATCATATACCATTAGTAGAAAAATAAGCAGATGTGTTATTTTCTTACAGCTTTTTAATGTAATGTCATGCATAATATATTCTTATGCAAAAAATAAAGAAGCAGAGTCTATTTACTGTTTGTCAATTTCATTGCCTGGCTCCCAAAATGCAACTGTAATCTTTGTGTGTAAGAAGTTAAAAACATATCCTTAAGTAATAGGTAAGAAAATGTCTCTTAATCACAAATAAAAACATTAACTTTACAGTATTTTAAGTGCAGTCAGAGAATGCTCTGAAGTTCAGCTTCAAAGAAAGGGAGAGAAAAAATGGAGACAATATGGATCATTGCATATTGTACCACATTTCCCAATGGAATAAAAAAATAAATAAATGAAATAATTGACGAGTAATATTACTTTCAAACCAAATACACACACACACACACACACACACACACACACCTTGCTTTTGTACATATGATAAATGACAGACTTCAAATTTTATCACTAAAAAATTTAGAGTATCAGAGATGAGTGTTTGCAAGAGCAAAACAAACCAAGAAAAAAAAAATCATACATAGGATTAGAAATAAAGATATTCTTGTACTTTCCATCATAAAAATGAAGCGAAATAATGTCTTTCCTGAAAGAAAATGATTTTCAGTCTATCACTTTGCTCTACCAAAAATATACATCGAAAAGTAAATCTAATGCTACTTTCTGATTTTTGAGCTTTTAACATATGTGTCCCCTACTCACCCTTTCTGAGAGACCTATTGTAAAATAATTATCACCAAAATGAAGGATCACACTGAAAAGCAGTATATGGGAGCCAGTAAATAAGGATCCCACAGAGAAGTAAGGCAGGAGGAATAGGCAGCTTAATTCAGATAGGATATTCCAGAAGGACAGCTGGGCTTCCATCTGGAACAAAGTCAGTTCACATTGCTGAGGTCCCAGATGGAAATCTATGGGGAAGAAACAAACAGGCAAACAAAAATGGAATTACTTATCAGATTTCATCATGTTGACAAGGGTTTTATATTAAGCTCAAGCACTTTGATGAAAAATGATAAATTGGACATCATCATAGTAAAGATCTGCTTTTAAAAGATCCCCTTCAGAGATAAAAAATTTAGACTGAGAGAAAATATTTGCACATCATATATTTAGCAGAGTATTTGTATCTAGATAATGTAAAATGTTGTCAAATTTCAATAAGAATACAAGCAAATATGTTTAACAGTAAGCAAAAGATTTGAACAACTGCCAAATACTATGTACAGATGAAAGATAAGTATTGGAAAGATGCTCAAGATTATTAGTAATTAAATTACAGTGACACACATGTTAGAACAACTAAAATGAAAAAGACTGCCCATACCAAATGTTGGACAGTCCTTGGAACAATTGAAACCTCAAAAACTGTTGACAGTAATGTATAATGGTAAAAACAAAACAAAACTTTGGAGAATGTTTTACAGTTTCTTAAAAAGTTCTTCAGATATGACCAATAAAAATGCATATCCACAGAAGTCTTGTAGTTGAATGTTTATAGCAGCTTTACTTATAATAGGCAATAGTTATAATATTATACTTATAATAGACAATACCTGCAAACACCACCAATGTTCAATGACAGGAAAATGGATAAGCAAATTGTGGTAAATCCATTGGATGGAGTACTATTCAGTAGAGTTACACATGGTAAAAGTATACAAAATACTTGCAAAATGGACAGATGTTAATGTATCTGAGAGTAGTAAAAGAAAAAATCAGTAAAATTCAATATAGACTTTGGGTGACAGCTTTGACATATTGCATATTTCTATACCTATAGCAAGATAAATGTAAACAAATTAGAAGTTAGTGAGGTTTCTTGGGTCCACCAGGAAACTGCAGTTATAGGGCAAACTGCCACCCTGAAATCTGAAGAGATAGGTGAATAGTGAGAGTCATAGGAAAGATGTCTTCTTTAGAGCTGAAACCACTGGAGACATAAATTGGTAAGAACACTTAAATGTGAATTTCAGTGAATTGCAGAAGGTTGAGTATGGACTCATTTGAAAAATAGAAACTCTTAGAAACTGCAGTCTCATGTGGGTCCCCGTGCTTTCATGAGTTGTATCTCTAGAAGAACCACTGCATTCTTAATATGAACAATCAGAATGATCCCAGGGACCCAGGCAGGAGGACGGGAATAGAAATCCTTTTGAACTAAGCCCAGACCTCTCCACAGTGAGGGGTGTGGTTTCTTTTTTTAAGCTGAGGAAAAACCAATGCACTTAAAAATATATCAATAGGAACTTCCCAAATTAAATATAAATAGAAAAAATTAGAATATCAAATAACTATAGGACAGTTTCAAAAATTTTGGCATATGTTTTGGAATATCAAAGGAGAAGAAAGTGTAGAACTGAATAAATATTTGAGGAAATAATAACTGAGATCTTCCCCAAATTGATGACAGCCAATAAACCACATATTTAGGAAGTTCAGAGCACACTAACAATATAAATACTATAAACAAAAACAAAATACCTCTACCTAGGCATCACTATATTAAAATGACAGAAAATAATATACAGAAATTTTAATAAAGCAAAACATCTTACCTTTAGAAGAAAACAGATAAGAAGTACTTTCTCAACAAAACCAAACAAACCAGAAGAGAGTTCAGTGATATTTGTAAAGAGTTAAGGGGAAAAACATTCTAAACTAGAATTGTATACCCTGTGAAACTGTATTTTAAAAGTGAGAGATAAAGAAGAGAGAAAACCAAATTCTTGTTGATTTTTCAGACAAAAAAAATGAGGGAAATCAACACAGGTAGACTTGCCACAGAAGAATATTAAAAGGAACTTTGTTAGGGAGAGTGAAATATTTTAGGTCAGATACTCAGATCTACATTAAGAAAGGGAGTAGGACAAGAAATAAAGTAAAACTTAATTTTCATTTTTCTTCTTCTAAAGTGATTTAAAAGTCTGTTCAAAATAATAATACTAACAATATATCTGGTGATATGGATAAGTCAAGTGAATGACAGCAGCGCTGCAAGGGACAGGAGAGAGAATTTAAAACTACTCTGTTACAAACAGAAAACAAACAGATGCTACAAATGAAGAATGTGTGCATGCTTGTCACTTCAGTTGTATCTGACTCTTTGAAACCCAATGGGACTGTAGCTGCCAAGCTCCTTTGTCCATGGGGTTCTCCAGGCAAGAATACTGGAGTGGGTTGCTGTGCCCTCCTTCAGGGGATCTTCCAGACCCAAGGACTGAACCCACATCTCTTTATATCTCAGGCATTGGCAGACAGGTTCTTTACTACTAGAGTCACCTGGGAAACCCACATATGCAGAATCAGATCAGATTGGATCAGATCAGTCGCTCAGTCGTGTCCTACTCTTTGCGACCCCATGAATCCCAGCATGCCAGACCTCCCTGTCCATCACCAACTCCCGGAGTTCACTGAGACTCACATCCATCCAGTCAGTTATGCCATCCAGCCATCTCATCCTCCGTCACCCCTTCTCCTCCTGCCCCCAATCCCTCCCAGCATCAGAGTCTTTTCCAATGAGTCAACTCTTTGCATGAGGTGAACAAAGTACTGGAGTTTCAGCTTTAGCATCATTCCTTCCAAAGAAATCCCAGGGCTGTTCTCCTTCAGAATGGACTGGTTGGATCTCCCTGCAGTCCAAGGGACTCTCAAGAGTCTTCTCCAACACCACGGTTCAAAAGCATCAATTCTTCAGCACTCAGCCTTCTTCACAGTCCAACTCTCACATCCATACATGACCACAGGAAAAACCATAGACTTAACTAGATGAACCTTTGTTGGCAAAGTAATGTCTCTGGTTTTGAATATGCTATCTAGGTTGGACATAACTTTCCTTCCAAGGAGTAAGCGTCTTTTAATTTCATGGCTGCAGTCACCATCTGCAGTGATTTGGAAGCCCAGAAAAATAAAGTCTGACACTGTTTCTACTGTTTCCCCATCTATTTCCCATGAAGTGGTGGGACCGGATGCTATGATCTTAGTTTTTTGAATGTTGAGGTTTAAGCCAACTTTTTCACTCTCCACTTTCACTTTCATCAAGAGGCTTTTTAGTTCCTCTTCACTTTCTGGCATAAGGGTGGTGTCATCTGCATATCTGAGGTGATTGATATTTCTCCCAGCAGTCTTGATTCCAGCTTGTGTTTCTTCCAGTCCAGCGTTTCTCATGAGGTACTCTGCATATAAGTTAAATAAATAGGGTGATAATATACAGCCTTGACGTACTCCTTTTCCTATTTGGAACCAGTCTGCTGTTCCATGTCCAGTTCTAACTGTTGCTTCCTGACCTGAATACAAATTTATCAAGAGGGAGATCAGGTGTTCTGATATTCCCATCTCTTTCAGAATTTTCCACAGTTTATTGTGATCCACACATTCAAAGGCTTTGGCATAGTCAATAAAGCAGAAATAGATGTTTTTCTGGAACTCTCTTGCTTTTTCCATGATCCAACAGATGTTGGCAATTTGATCTCTGGTTCCTCTGCCTTTTCTAAAACCAGCTTGAACATCAGGAAATTCGTGGTTCACGTATTTCTGAAGCCTGGCTTGGAGAATACTGCTATATAAAGGTGAAACTGGATTCAGTGAAAAAAGTAAACATTGGGACAAGGAATATAATTTATTACAAGAAGTATAGTTGACATGCTAAAAGTTGAGATGAGAGTTATATAAAATACCCAATTAAAACCAGACAGCTTATAAAAAGAAGCCTCTGAAAATGATGGAAATATAATTACAAAAAAAAAAAAATGAGAGTTTTTCAGGACAGAAGAAAAAATTGGATCATTTAGATGTTGTCTACGAGAAGTCCACTGTAATATAAAGACAAAGGTAAAACTAAAGAGATAGAATAAGTTATATTACACTGTGATTAATCAAAAGAAATCTGGGGTGGCTGTTTTAATTACAAATAAAGAAGCTTTTAGAACAAAGGCCCTTATCAGAAATAAATGTATTAGATAATAAAAAAGGGGATACTAAATAATAAAAGATTAAATTCTCATTGAAGATGTAGTAATCCAAAATGCACATTCCTAATAATGTGTATCAAAGTATTTTGGTAATAACTGATAAAACTGAAAGAAGAAATAGTGACTTCACTTTTATAGTGGATATCCCTGTCAAAAATTGATTAGCCAAAGAGGCAGAAACCTAATAAAGATAGCAATGACTATTTCAGCACTATAAATCAGTTTGATCTAATTGTCATTGATAGAAAACCCACCCAACAATTGAAGACACATCCTTTCTGAGTACACATGCAACATTTCATAAAATATACCACATTCTAGGGCATAAAAACACACAAAAACAAATTTTTAAAAGTGAAATCTTGCAAAGTATGTTCTCAAAATAAAGTGGAATAGAACTAGGATGCAATAATCACAAAGATAGTTGAAAAGTATCCAAGTATGTAGAAATTTAACATCATTTTTATCAAAGAAGTCTTAATAAAATTTTAAGAAATTACTTTGAATTAAATGAAAATAGAACTCATCAATATTTATGGGTTGCAACAAAAACAGGGGGGAAAATCGTAGCATTTAAATATATATAGTGAAAGGAGAAAAAAAGGGTATAATCAGTTACTTATTTTCACCTCAGGACATTAGAAAAAGAAGACTATCAGCCAACATAAGCAAAAAAAAAAAAAAAAAAAAGGCAGGGGGATAAAAATTAGAATAGACAATAATTAGAACAGATATTAGCAAAATATTAGTAAAATTATATCAGATAATAAAATTTAAAGAAGAAAAATATCAGCAAAAATACCAACTGCTAGCAAGATTACAGAGTAATGAGAACTCATTCATTGATCACAGGAATGAAGCATGGGGCCACCACTCTGGAAAATATTTTGGCAGTTTTTATTTTTTCCTGTTTTTTTTTTTTTCTTTCCCTTAATAAAACTAAAAAGAATATGCCTTGCCAGTGCAGAAGACCCAGGAGACAGGGTTCAGTCCTTTGGTTGGAAGATCCCCTGGAGAAGGAAATGACAAGCTGCTTCAATACTCTTACTTGGAAAATCCCGTGGACAGAGGAGCCCATGGACTCGCAAATAGTCAGACATGACTGAGCCCAGTAGCTCAGCACAAACACAGTCTTACCACATTCTAAAAAATACAGCATGGAAGTAAAAGCCAGAGGTGTGGGGATGGAAAATAGTAATTTTAGGCAGAGAGACCTGACAAACACTAGCTGTAGCCAGACAGCCAAGATTAACCTAAACAGTAATAGTCATAATGACACAAGTTACCTTCAAAACAATGGGATGAAAATGGCACTTCACCTCTGTGGTTCTTCTTCCAAAAACATGTTATTCCAGTCTAGACATGAAATAAACATCATACAAGTCCCAGTTGAGGGGCAGTCTACAAACTGCTTGGCAGGTTCTCCGGAAAAATGCCAAGGTCATCAAAAGTAAGGCAAATCTGAGAAGCTGTCATAACCAAGAGAAGAGTAAGAAATGTGATTACCCTATGTAACTCGGGAGCCTGAAAAGATCATGCTGCTGCTGCTGCTAAGTCGCTTCAGTCGTGTCTGACTCTGTGCAACCCCATAGACTGCAGCCCACCAGGCTTCCCCATCCCTGGGATTCTCCAGGCAAGAACACTGGAGTGGGTTGCCATTTCCTTCTACAATGCATGAAAGTGAAAAGTGAAAGTGAAGTTGCTCAGTCGTGTCTGACGCTCAGTAACCCCATGGACTGCAGCCTACCAGGCTCCTCCATCTATGGGATTTTCCAGACAAAAGTACTGGAGTGGGTTGCCATTGTTTTCTCCGGAAAAGATCATGGAAGGAAAACAAAAAACATGAGGTTAAAAACTGAGAACTTTGGAATAAAGTAGGGATGGAGGAGCCTGGTGGGCTGCCGTCTATAGGGTCGCACAAAGTCGGACACAACTGAAGTGACTTAGCAGCAGCAGCAGCAGGAGGGGCTAACTGAAGTTAATTGACTAATGTGAGATGTTAAAAATAGAGTAACGTGGAAACTTACATTACCTAATGTAGACAGCTAGTGGGAATTGGCTATATGACTCAGGGAACTCAAACCTGGGATCTGTAACAACCTAGGGGGTGGGATGGGGAGGCTGGCAGAAGCAAGGTTCAAGAGAAAGTGGACATATGTATCCCTATGGCTGATTCATGTTGCTGTTTGGCAGAAGCCAACACAATTTTGTTAAGCAATTATCCTTCAATTTAACAAAATATATATATTTTTTTAATTAAGAGAAACTAGATGTTGTATTTTATACAAAACACTGCACTCTTCCTCTAATTCTGTATATCTGAAACTTGTAAGACTAAAAAAAAAAAAAAAAAAAACTTCCATTTAAAAATTAAACATACATATATAAATAATTTGGCAACATAGAAATAATTTATTGAAGAAAATGATTAAAGACTTGAATGTACAGTCTTTGGTGCATTGGACAGAAAAGTCATGATTTTGAGTGGAGTGCCACTTTTACTTCATTAAGTGCCTCATGAAATATCATTTCAATAGCTTAAATTATTCATTTTTAAACTTTAGTAATTATAAAATAAAATTTAAGAATATCCCAAAATAATTTATCTATACTTCTGTCACTTTATTAGATGGCACTTGGTTTTGGATGTGTTAGTGTCCCTTACAATAGTCTGCTGTCTATGGCATTTTGTCTTTTTTCACTGTGTCTTTGTGGTCTAATTTCTTCCTTTTCACTTTCATAATTTCTCTTCATTACATTTTCTAGTTTACATGAATTTTGTTGCAGTGCCTACTTTTCTCCTTTCTTGACTGCAGTTTAGTCTCCTTTAACTTCTGTAAAACTTTTAGTAAGTAAAAGTTATCTTGAGTTTGTCTGACAGTATTTTTTTCCTCTATTTTCACATAAATCATATTGCAAATAAAACCAGGTTTTTTTTTTTTTTCCTTCAGTTTAAGTATGAACATCTCAAATTATATATTTATGTTTTGACTTTCAAACAGTGATTTACAAGTTTCATTTTAACATATAATACTATTACAAACAGGATTTTCTTGACTTTACATATTTTGGTCTATATTTGAAATGATTTAGAAGTGGACATCTGTGGCCCTGCCAAAGCCAGTGACATTGTCCACTAGACTTCCTGTTTCATTATGTGTCTAGACATTCAGATCTTCAAAGAATATGGACTTCCAGTAGATATCACTGCATTTAAAAATCATTTATTCAGACTTCAACAACAGATAATTATATCTCTCTAGTGGGTACTAAACGGAGAAGGCAATGGCACCCCACTCCAGTACTCTTGCCTAGAAAATCCCATAGACGGAGGAGTCTGGTGGGCTGTAGTCCATGGGATCGCTACGATTTGGAAACAACTGAGCGACTTCACTTTCACTTTTCACTTTCATGCATTGGAGAAGGAAATGGCAACCCACTCCAGTGTTCTTGCCTGGAGAATCCCAGGGACGGAGGATCCTGATGGGCTGCCGTCTATGGGGTTGCACAGAGTTGGACACGACTGAAGCGAATTAGCAGCAGCAGCAGCAGTGGGTACTAAAAACTGTAGGGAACTCTACAAATTCTATAGTATTCAACATTGCCAAGAAATGGATATTATTTTTTATTTTTTTAATTAATGATTTATTTTAATTGGAAGATAATTTCTTTAAAATATAATGATGGGGTTTTCTATACATCGACATGAACACCCTCTGGTGCAGACGTGTCTCCCCATCCTGAACCGCCCTCCCACCTCTGTCCCCACCCCATTCCTCTGGGTGTTCCCAGAGCACCGGCTTTGAATGCCCTACTTCCTGCATCGAACTTGCACTGGTCATCTCTTTTACATATGGTAATTACACATGATTCATTACTATTCTCTCAATTCATCCCACCCTCCCCTTCTCCCATGTAGTCCAAAAGTCTGTTCTTTACATCTGTGTCTCTTTTGCTGCCCTGGATATAGGATTGTTGTTACTGTCTTTCTAAATTCCATATGTATGTGTTAATATACTATATTGGTGTTTCTCTTTCTGACTTCACTGTGAATAATAGACTCCAGTTTCGTCCACCTCATTAGAACTGACCAAAACACACTCTTTTTTATAGCTGAATAATATTCCATTGTGTATATGTATGACCACTTCCTTGTCCATCCATCCGCTAATGGACATCTAGGTTGCTTCCATGTCCTAGCTATTGTAAACAGTGCTGCAATGAACATTGGGGTACATATGTCTCTCAATTCTTGGTTCCTCAGTGTGTATGCCAAGGAGTGGGATTGCTGGGTCATATGGCTGTTCTATTTTCAATATTTTAAGTAATCTTCACATTGTTCTCCACAATGACTGTAGCAGTTTGCATTCCCATCAGCAGTGTAAGAGGATTCCATTTTTGTCCACACCCTCCCCAGCATTTGTTGTTTGGAGACTTTGGCCATTCTGACTGGTATGAGATGATACTTTATTGTGGTTTTCATTTGCATTTCTCTAATAATGAGTGATGTTGAATATCTTTTCATGTGCTTACTAGCCCTCTGTATGTCTTCTATGGAGAACTGTCTGTTTAGTTCTTTTGGCCACTTTTTGATTAGATTGTTTGTTTTTCTGGTATTGAACTGACTGTATACATTTGAGATTAATTCTTTGTAAGTTGCTTTATTTTCTATTAGTTTCTCCCATTGTGAAAGCTGTCTTTTCATCTTGCTTATAGTTCCCTTCATTGTGAAAAAACTTTTAAGCTTAATTAGGTACCATTTGTTTATTTTTGTTTTAATTTCCATTACTCTGGGGTGTGGGTCATAGAGGATCGTGCTGTGATTGATGTCAGGCAGTGTTCTGCCTATGTTTTCCTCTAATAGTTTTATAATGTCAGTCTTACATTTAGATCTTTAATCCATTTTGAGATTATTTTTATCTGTGGTGTTAGAAGGTGTTTCTTCTAACACATGGACATCACCAGATGGTCAACACTGAAATTATATTGATTATATTCTTTGCAGCCAAAGATAAAGAAGCTTTATACAGTCAGCAAAAACAAGACCAGGAGCTAACTGTGGCTCACATCATGAACTCCTTATTGCCAAATTCAGGCTTAAATTGAAGACAGTAGGGAAAACCACTAGAACATTCAGGTAAATCAAATCACTTATGATTATACAGTGGAAGTTATAAACAGATTTAAGGGATAAAATCTGATAGACAGAGTGCCTGATGAGATATGGACAGAGATTCATGACATTGTACAGGAGATAGGGATCAAGGTCATCCCCATGGAAAAGAAATGCAAAAAAGCAAAATGGTTGTCTGAGGAAGCCTTATAAATAGCTGTGAAAAGAAGGGAGGTGAAAAGCAAGGAGAAAAGGAAAGATATTCCTATTTGAATGCAGAGTTCCAAAGAATAGCAAGGAGAGATTAGAAAGCCTTCCTCAGTGACCAATGCAAAGAAATAGAGGAAAACAACAGAATGGGAAAGACTAGAGATCTCTTCAAGAAAATTAGAGATACCAAGGGAACATTTCATGCAAAGATGGGCTCAATAAAGGACAGAAATGGTATGGACCTAACATAAGCAGACAATATTAAGAAGAGGTGGCAAAAATACACAGAAAAACTGTACAAAAAAGATCTTCAAGACCCAGATAATCACAATGGTGTGATCACTCACCTAGAGCCAGACATTCTGGAATGTGAAGTCCAGTGGGACTTAGGAAACATCACCATGAACAAAGCTAGTGGAGGTGATGGAATTCCAGTTGAGTTATTTCAAATCCTGAAAAATAATGCTGTGAAAGTGCTGCATTCCATTTGGCAGAAAATTTGGAAAACTCGGCAGTGGCCACAGGACTGGAAAAGGTCAGTTTTCATGCCAATCCCAAAGAAAGGCAATGCCAAAGAATGCTCAAACTACCACACAATTGCACTCATCTCACACCCTAGTAACGTAGTGCTCAAAATTCTCCAAGTCAGGCTTCAGCAGTACGTGAAACATGAGCTTCCAGATGTTCTAGCTGGTTTTAGGAAAAGCAGAGAAACCAGAGATCAAATTGCCAACATCTGCTGGATCCTCAAAAAAGCAAAAGAGTTGCCGAAAAACATCTATTTCTGCTTTATTGACTATGCCAAAGCCTTTGACTGTGTAGATCACAATAAACTGTGGAAAATTCTGAAAGAGATGGGAATACCCGACCACCTGACCTGCCTCTTGAGAAAGCTATATGCAGCTCAGGAAGCAACAGTTAGAACTGGACATGGAACAACAGACTGGTTCCAAATAGGAAAAGGAGTAAGTCAAGGCTGTATATTGTCACCCTGCTTATTTAACTTATATGCAGAGTACATCAGGAAAAACGCTGGGCTGGAAGAAGCACAAGCTGGAATCAAGAATGCTGGGAGAAATATCAATAACCTCAGATATGCAGATGACACCACCCTTATGGCAGAAAGTGAAGAGGAACTTAAAGGCCTCTTGATGAAAGTGAAAGTGGAGAGTGGAAAAGTTCATTCAGAAAATGAAGATCCGGCATCTGGTCCCATCACTTCATGGGAAATAGATGGGGAAATGTGGAAACAGTGTCACACTTTATTTTTGGGGGCTCCAAAATCACTGCAGATGGTGACTGCAGCCATGAAATTAAAAGACGCTTACTCAGTGGAAGGAAAGTTATGACCAACCTAGATAGCATATTAAAAACCAGAGACATTACTTTGGGAACAAAGATCCGTCTAGTCAAGGCTATGATTTTTCCAGTGGTCATGTATAGATGTGAGAGTTGGACTGTGAAGAAAGCTGAGTGCTGAAGTATTGATGCTTTTGAACTGTGGTGTTGGAGAGTACTCTTGAGAGTCCCTTGGACTGCATGGAGATCCAGCCAGTCCATCTTAAAGGAGATCAGTCCTGGGTGTTCATTGGAAAGACTGATGCTGAAGCTGAAACTCCAATCCTTTGCCCACCTTATGCAGAGAGCTGACTCATTGGAAAAGACCCTGATGCTGGGAGAGATTGGGGGCAGGAGGAGAAGTGTTCTACAGAGGATGAGATAGCTGGATGGCATCACCCACTCAATGGACATGGGTTTGAGTAAACTCTGGGAGTTGGTGATGGACAGGGAGGCCTGGCGTGCTGCGAATCATGGGTTCAAAGAATCAGACATGATTGAGCAACTGAACTGAACTGAACTGAGAAAGTGTTCTAGTTTCATTCTTTTACATGTTGTTGACCAGTTTTCTCGGCACTACTCGTTAAAGAGATTTTTTTTTTCTCCATTTTATATTTTTATTTCCTTTGTCAAAGATAAGTTGTCCATATGTATGGGGATTTTTCTCTAGGTTAAGAAATGAATGGATTTTAGCATGAAAGGATTGTAATGCTAGCTGCATTTCTCAAAATATTTTTGGTATACATCACATATGGCTACTACTTTCTCATATATTTTAGCAACATATTTCAATGAAAGTTCAAAATTTTTAATTTTTATGGCAACTGAAATGTATAGAAAATCCAAGGAATGCTTCATTTAGTTAAAAAAGAGATTGAAAAATAAGATAATATTCCTAGTTAAATGGAGAAGGAAAGAAGTATAAAATAAGGCATAATTAATTGATTTTTAATTTCCCAAACCTAGTCTGTTTCTTAAGAGCAAATAATCACATTGGTTAAACCTATGGTGCTATCATGCCATCATTTTCTATTTAATGTTAATATTTCAACCTTCAGAAAATGGCAATTTTACTGAGGTAATATTTTAAAATTAGAAGTTTAATATTACTAAAAAATTTCTAACTCCTTAAGGGAGATGTCAACAATAATGTATTTAAATTTTCACAATGTCATGTATTAAATTAATTGGTTTAATACAGTTTAACCAAACACAATACATAGAAAAGTTAATATAGAATTCATAGTAGTAATTAAAATTATAGTTCTTAGAATGGTGACTCCTTTATCCTTTATATTTTATACACAGAGAGTTATCAAGCATCATGGATATTCTTTAAAAGTGAAACACTTGGATTTTTCTTTCCATTCCAGTTTACATTTGGACTCAGATATTATATACTAGCTATTAATACATTATGGCAAATAAAATTTATATGGCCTCCTTAATTTTAATATTCCTGCACTGAATTTCCTCATTTGTTTGATGAGAGTTAATTCCATTTTGGATTTTTTTTTAATTCAGTCTCCCTTTCCATAGACAAATTGTTTATCAAATAGGTTTCTATCAATACATTGAAATTTTCTCTTAACTTTTTAAATCCACCATCTAATTTTCCTCTTCTGATTACATCAGTTAAACTATATTTAGCCATCAAATTTAGTAAACCCAGATCATAGTTTACATGTAAGTACTAAATTTGTTAAAAAAAAAAAAAAAAAGGATGTTTCCCTCAATTGTTTTCCTTAGAAACATGCAGTTATTTTGAACTATCATCTTTCATCCATCTCTAGAACATTATAGTTCTTCAGGATTTTATCTGTCATCTTTCACCTAAGTCCTTGTTCTCACTATGGTGTCTTGTTCACGATCAGGTTTTTCTGAATAATCTTCCTACACTAGTTGTCTCTTCTTTCCCCTTGCTTCTATCTCAACTCTGACCTTAAAATTTACTCTCCCACCTTCCTTCTAGACTCCCACCTAGGATGTTCATCCTCTGTGTTGTTGGTAGCTTTATTGACATTTCTAAAACTAATTTTCCCCCATCACCTACCCTGTTTTAGTCCAATGTGTGGTATCTCAAATATGGTGTAGATTATCCAAAGGTCAAGCACAGAACATTAGAATTTTGATGTCTATACTTATAATTTTTATTTTTCCATATGTTTTATCAAGTATAACATGCAAAGTATAAAAAGAAAAAGCTATTACAGATTCATACTTCATAATAGGGTGAAAAAAGAAAAATGATCAGTTATCATAGAATCAATTACAAACTCATTACAAGTTTCCACAGTTCATGATATTATGTATCAAGCAAGGGTTTCCCTGGTGGCTCAGTGGTAAAGAATCCATCTGCCAATGCAGGAGACCTGGGCACTACCCTGGGTCAGGAAAATTCCCTGTAGAAGAAAAGAGCAACCCATTCCAGTATTCCTGCCTAGGAAATCCATGGTCAGAGGAGCCTGGTGGGCTATAGTTCAGGGATCGCAAAAGACCTGGAGACAACTTGGGGACTAAACAAAACCAATGCAAATGAATTACAAACATTTCTAATCCTCACTCAGCTATCTTTTATTGAATGCCTATCAGAATCTGATCACTGTAATAGGCACATTATATGTAAATCATTCTTTGCTTAGGTACAATTTATTTGTTTGAATACATTTCCTTAATTTTAAGGTCATTTAAGATAATTTGTACATTGGAATGGGAGAAATGTTATCTATGTTTTATTAACTATTGACTCTAAGTTGTGCTTTTGTTGTTGTTGTTGTTAGAGTAACATAACTACAAAGCTTCTGCTAAAGTGATTCAGCTCACATTATCTAAAATTACTCAGTTGTTTTTCCTTTTAAATATTATCTTGGTAGTGTCAGTTAGGAGTGAACATTATGCACAATGTTATGAATGCCTCCCTCATAACTCTGGATTTCTTGGCTCAAGGTTTTAATAAGATGGCAATACCACAAATGGGGTGAAAATAATCCCCGGATGCAGCTCTTATATACACCATGAACATGTGTATATGTTTAGAAGTGAGCAGAATGTCACTTGGCTTCCACTTTGGACAGAATTTGAAGAGTTCTTTTAAAATGAATAATGAAGTTCAAATTTGAGTTCAAATCACAGCTCTTTATTCAAATACATCTGTATGTGATGTTCATACTATTTTTGTTTCTAGTAAAACCCAAAGCATTTTGTTTTTGGCATATTTAGATGCAAACTGACCTCAGAGAGTTTTTTCCCCACTCCGTGGCTTGCCATTTTATTTAATTTTTTAAAGATGGAAATGAAACACATCAAGTCACTTTCTCTTAGAAAATATAAATGCACAATAATTAGGGACACAGAGAATTCTGAGAAGTACAGGATTAGCCACGCAGTAATATGAGCTCACATCTGCAGCTAGTCTAAAAACTGTCATACAGATCTAATTCTGCTTCAGTGCAAATGTAATTTGCTGGTGACTGTGTTTGTTTAAACCCATTGACTACTTAATTTTTTATTATATTTTTAAACTAGGCTACTGGGAAAATAATGCACCTGTGCAGGCTGATACTACTGTTAAGTTTGTGATTTACAGCCACAAAAGTTTTTCAATATTGCCTAGGGATCCTTCTGTTTTTCTTTTAAATTAACATCTTCTCACATATCTTCACTGCTTATTTCAAATCTTGCCCTTTCCTCTCTTTTCTACAATATAACCATTTCCTCCAACCGCCTCTTCTTTCACAGAAACAAACGAAAATCCCACAAGATAAATTATTCAACTTCCTTCCACAACTCTAACAATATACAGTGATCTTTCTTCTTTCCTCCTACCCTGTACTGCATTCATTGCAACTCCATCTGCTTTATTATCTCTATAGGTATTCCTTCCTTATGATTTAAATAAGATCAAGTTTTTCCCATCTTAAAACAATCTTACAAAACATTTACATACATATTGAAATTCAAAAATATGTGATAAATATGATAAAATTTGGATCCCAGCCCAGATTCTCTACTACACTCATATCAGTACATACCATTGATATCTGGGTATTCTATAGGAAAATTACTCAGACACATTTCAAATTCAATATGCACTTAAGTGATTCTGACATACCCTCTCCTTTATCATCTTGTTCCTGCACCTGGGTTTCCTTTTCTCCCCTTGGGTCAGCAGCCATCAAGACCTTTACTTGCATATTTTATTACTTGCATCAAGACCTAGCATTTGCATATTTCTGGAGTCCACTGGTGTTATATTTCCAGTGCCACTGCATTAATCAGACCATCATTATTATTTCATTAGATTACAGTGTTATGCCCCCTCCCCAAATTCTCAACTCTCCCAGGTATATCCACAAATACCTTCTTCACATTCCCACTAAGCCAATGTCCTTACTTTTGTTAATCTCCTACATAAGATCTTCAAGAGGCTCTTCAATTCCCCTGGATAAAATGTGACCTTCTTTATTAACAATGCCTGATCCTTCTTGAGATAATCTCTATATAAATTAAGAGTGCATATTTTATTATAAGTTGTTTTCCCTCTACTTTTATTTTATTTATTTATTTTTGAACTTTAAAGATCAGATTTACTTGGAGAAAACAAAAAAAAAAACCAAAACCCAAAGGATGGGATTTTACATCTCAAGACATCTCCCAGGTATTAAGTCTACAGATTACAAATCATTTTCATAGAAGATATTTTTGTACAAATTTTACATGTAATGAGGAGCGGGTCATAAATCCCTGTTTGTTCTAACAGGGTGGCAGAGTAGAGGAATGGGGGAAAAAAACCAGCTTTTTTGTATACATCTATTTGGAAGGAGTAGACATGAAGAGGGCAAACCCTACCTTTTCAACATCTATAGCAAATGGTTTAAAAAAAATACCCTCTCAACCTTGGGTATCTCTAAAAGCCACTTCCTAGCTACTAGCCACTCCTAGCCAATTATTTAAAGTCACCTCACTTGGTATGTCCTTTATGTCCACTGGGTGAAGGATTCATCACGCTCACTGCTGCAGCACTCATAAGCCAACACCCTGCAAGGCTGGACGGGGTCTAACCCAGGACTGATGGGAAACAAGTCTGCAAGTAAGAGACCAAGGTGTCTTTTCTCTGTAGGTACCAATACTGCCCATAAGGACACCATCTATTGAGCTGACAGTACCAAGGTGCATATAAAGCAGGCAAGTAAAGCTATTGTGTTGCAAGAGAAGCAAGAACCTTGTTAAATTGTTCTCCATTATCAGTCATTCTCGCAAGGAATGCTAAAAAAATAAAAAGAACCACCCCCCGCAACAATTGGTCTAGGCCACATTATAAACCCAAACATTTGTGTGGGATTTCAGTGCAGTTTGAAAAAGCACACCCCCCAACACCAATCAAGGTTGTAAGAAAGGTTTCCAATTTAACCACACACTCCACCTAAGACTGGTAATTCTAAAGTTTTCTGAGGTGCAAAAGGGGTCAAAGCAGGAGAAGCAGGAATGGCTGGAGGGAAGGAGTGAGCTTCAATGAAGGAGCCAAGAACTGCTTAAGAAAAACCGCAGTGATTCCTCACTGGACAGCTCCCGCGGGGCTCTAGAGGATGCCTAGATCAAGAGTGTGACCGAAGTCCAAGTCGTCCCTGGGAAGGTAACAGGAAAGACTAGCATGAGGAACCAAAGATGATGACAAGAGTCTGAATTTTTAAAACTTCAAGATTTCAACAGAATGTGGATTTATCTGAACTTTCAGAAGGGACAGTGTTTAAGAAAGGGTGAAACCAGGACACATAAAAGATCTGGGAATTCCCACGAACCCTAAGTGCTTCCTGCTCCAGGAAGTAAACCATTCATGTGTTTACTGGAGGTCATATACCATTTTCTCTATTACTGGTGCAAAATAATTCACCAAACCCTGAAGCTTCTTTTCAAACCACGATTTCCCCATTTATTTTGGTCACCAAACAGTCCTATTCTTCAGTGGCCTGTAGACTCACTTCCACCTACCCTCCTGGGGGGTACAAATGAAGGAACTCCCCATAGGCTGGCCCCAGTAACTCAGAGCTAAATGAGAGGAGGGGCTGGCAGCCTCCTGGAGACTAAAACATCAGAGACTAAACCTACCTTGCCGAGGATGGAGAATTTATTCAGGTCATATTTGAGAATTCATGTATGCCACAACAGGATAATCGGAATTAAAGGTAGGAACCTCACTCTTCCTTATACCTGTCTACTGCCCAACTAGATTCCAGACACTGCATCACCGTCACCGCATTTTGCTAAATAGAGGTCCCTAGGCACTAATCACACAGGCAACTGCATGTGTCATAAAAACACACCACAGCTTTTCCATTAAAAGCTGTACATCTCTTTTCTCTGGCTACACTGATGATTCTCCTGTTAGTTCAATACTTTAAAGGCTGCAGCAGCATGCAAAAGAATTTCATTTCATTTTGTGTTTTTTTAAAAAAAAAGTTAAGAAAGGTCTCCAGGAGATGGTGAGTTTTATTTTGTCTTGTCTGGATAGAGGTTTGATTTGCTCTTGAATGTTCCAGGGTGGAGAGAGATTAGGAGAAAGCACAGAATGCAGAGGTCTATTCGGTGTAATCTCCCTCATTTTCATCTTCACCGTCAATGGCGAGAGCAGCATATTTGCTTGCAGAACTGAACTTCGAGGCTGGGTTTTCTTCAGCTTTCTTTGGCTCAGGTGCAGATCTGGAGTCGTGATCCTTTTTGCCATCTTTCCTGTCTGCCTCCTTCCCTCTACTTTTAGAAGCTAAACTTCTCATTTCTTGGAAAGCATATAGTGTTACACTATTTTCAAAATCTTCAGATAACTGTTTTCTCCTGGAGTTCTCCTCCCTTGGCAATTTTCCTAAATGATTCAACTTCATTGTCCAGCTTATCCTTGTTTCCTATTAAATGCCCTGTGGCATCTTTTTAGAGGGCTCTAGACTATCCTTTCAATAGGAACTTGATGATGCTGCTTGCCCATTAATCTGTGTCTATCACTAAATTCTCAGTTCTTTACATCAACACCTAACTCCACTTGGTCACTGACCAATACCTAGAACTCAGCATATTGTCTTACATGTAGATTGGGATCAAATATATTTGTTTAAAGTATCTTTTTAACCTTAGGATTATTATTTATTGAAATTCAGAAGTTATATTTAACATATTTTAAATGAACATGATTATATATAATTTTTAGTTCTAAGTTATAATTTAACTTTCCACAAAAATCTTAAGATAGCAATAGTATATTATATGAATTTTATCTTATAGATTTATGATATACAAAATTGAATTTACAAAGTGGTAGTTTATAACTTGGGGCTTACCAGGTGACTCAGTGGTAAATAATTTACTTGCCAAGGCAGGAGATCCCTGGGTTTGATCCCTGGGTCGAGAAGAGCCCTTGGAGAAGAAAATGGCAACCCATTCCAATATTCTTGCCTCAGAAATCCCATGGACAGAGGAGCATTCTGGGGCTACAGTCCATAGAGTCACAAAAGAGTCAATCATGCCTTCGTGACTAAAGAACAGAAATAACAATTTATAACTCAGATTTAATTTCTACATGACCTACAATACTCATCAATATATTAGATTTACCATAAATATTTGATATAAACTAAAAATTAACAACATGATGGCATGAAATCCTTTATTTTAACAATACTTAAAGAATATTGTTTCTATATACTAGAGAATGCTGGTATTTTGAATCTGATAAATGTGGATGTTGATTACTGAGTAAAATTAGACAATAATAAAACTACCATTTATTAAATAACTTCTATATGTTTACATAATCTAATTCAGTCTTTAATTCTATCTTGTTAATTCAATACTACTATAGTAATTTATTTAAATTAACCTTTCAAATGTATTCTTATTTATATAACAATGGAGGGAATGAAAATCCATATGGTCTAAGAAACAAAGAAAATAAATAACATAGATCCAAAGATTATTTATATTAAGCTATTTATCTTTCTTTTCAGAATTTGAATTTTTTTGTGAGAATGGATTGCAACTGTTTCTTAAGGAGTAGAATGATTTGCCCAGAGAAAACCCTCAATAAATGTTAGTTACTATTTTTTTTTTAAATAAGCTTATAAGATAGCATATTCAAAAGCAGAGACATTAATTCGCCAACAAAGGTTCGTCTAGTCAAGGCTATGTTTTTTCTTGTGGTCATGTATGGATGTGAGAGTTGGACTGTGAAGAAGGCTGAGAGCCAAAGAATTGATGCTTTTGAACCGTGGTGTTGGAGAAGACTCTTGAGAGTCCCTTGGACTGCAAGAAGATCCAACCAGTACATTCTGAAGGAGATCAGCCCTGGGATTTCTTTGGAAGGAATGATGCTGAAGCTGAAACTCCAGCACTTTGGCCACCTCATGCGAAGAGTTGACTCATTGGAAAAGACTCTGATGCTGGGAGGGATTGGGGGCAGGAGGAGAAGGGGACGACAGAGGATGAGATGGCTGGATGGCATCACTAACTCCATGGACGTGAGTCTCAGTGAACTCCGGGAGTTGATGATGGACAGGGAGGCCTGGCGTGCTGCGATTCATGCGGTCACAAAGAGTCGGACACGACTGAGCAACTGATCTGATCTGATGTGATTAAATATCAAATTTCCTGTTTGGTTTCTTGCCCTTGGATGTAATGGTGCCTTACAACAGACCTGACCCCCCAACTCTTTGCTCCTCAGTGGGAGTGAATGGTGAAGCTGAGCAGGGAAAGAGATGAACACTGTTTCTGTGCATCATCCCTTCATTGCACCATTTTATACTTCCTCTTCTCTTTGCCTTCTACTCTCCCGCCATTTCTTCAGAAGTTGGATGAAGACTCGTTCTGAGTTTAGCCATGTGTATAACAGAATTTTCCATGAATATTGTACAAATGTGGAAGCTCCATCCTCCTGGATTACAAGAACATGATTGGTCACCAACAGATGCCTTAAGCCTGATGTTTGTGAGGAAATATTACCTAAATAGTGTACTTGAACCATTTTTATTTTAGGTGTTTGTTAAAGAAGTTTTTCTAAAACTAATCAGGGAGGGATACTTGTATCTGAAAAATAAATAAATAAATTAAACCACATAAAAGAAAAGTCTTGACTAGTGTGTTTCAGTTATGTTGACACTTGGTGTAAAAGACTGCAGTAAGTTGTTGGTTTAATTGTCTAATGAGACCAACACATTTCAGAAGCAGGTGAGTATATAGTGCAGGAAGAGATACAATGTATCTTGACCACAGTCTTCCTGGCCTAGTTTCACAAAGAAGGTGCCTAGCTACTGATGACACAGTCTTTACAGAAAGCAAGTAAGAATTTTCTATATCATTAAGTTAATAAAACTTCATTAACTTTTTTTTTTGCTCTGTTTTAAAGGGCATTTTAAACAGTTGAACTCTACTCTTCTTCATCAAAATTCAGTCATCAAATCTGCTTGCACTTTGGGACTACAAAAAGAGGCCAGTTCCTAGGGAATCTCTGAATCAAGTCTCTGCTTAGAAATTTCCATCAATGTTAAAAGTGTGTTTTGCAACAATTCTTTATTACACTTTATGATAGATTGCAAGGCACAATTTTCAAAATGACTAGCAAATTAATTATGCTTGTGAGCCTGGTGATTCTTTGCAGCATGTTTACAAATGTAAAAACAACATGCAAAAGGCACTTGGTGCAAGAATGACATACATGGCCCTTAATGTATGTGGCAAATTGGACACTAAAAGAAGACATCTGCCTGAATGGTCAGGCAGAGATTGCTTGCTTGGAGATGTAAATACTAAAATGAATAATTCTGGCAATCAAGTTGTTTACCAGATTTGCCCTTTGCAAATTCAAATAGGAGATATCCTCGTAATTTCTTCTGAACCACCTCTTCAATATCCAGAAATAATGAACATTTCTGAAGCATCATTCATTGACTGTCTGCAAAATACCACAACTGAAGATCAGTTATGGTTGATTTAAATCTGAAGATCAGATATAGTTTGGTTGCAAACTAAAAGGAATGCACATTGTTAATTCTTAGTGGCTGAGTGTTAGAACACATTATTTTATCACACTAATGGTTCATCCCTTTGTCAGTTGGGCCTTGCCCTAAATGTGACAGTGAAAGAGCGATTGTGCCAGGAGAATCCAAGTTCAGAACTTTGCTCTGGGCATGGTCGATGTCTTACGGAAGTTTGGAGCAAGACGTACAGCTGTCATTGCCAGCCTGCATTCTCTGGGAAATACTTCTAGGAGTTGGATGAATGTTCTTGTAAATCATGTAAAAATAATGGCAGTGGCATTAACAAAACATAAAAATGGAATAAGAAGGGTATGAATGCATCAATCACCCACCATTTACAGGTAAAATTATTTTTAAAAATAACACCACTTTATTATAATAGTGAAATAGACTGAATTCATACATGGTTACTTACCAACAGGCAGGCTACATTTTTAAGAATTTGGTAAAATTTTTAGAATTGGCTAAATTTGAATTCCAAGAATATCAAAATCCTATCAAATATTCTTTAAAATATATGCCTATTTAAAGAAGATTTCTTTAAAACACATGTGTTTTATGCTGAAATACCTGTTTATACATCATTCTCCAAATTCATTCTTAATATTTCATTAAAAATTATCAGAATAATATGTTTTAGTTTTTAAATGAAATTCCCAAGGTTATGGTATTTGGGGAAAGCAGTTCTGGATGATAGTGTAGAATGAAGGGTATCAATGAGTTGAGGATGATTTAAAAAAAAGAAAAAAAAAAAAAAACCTACCTTGTTGAGGGGAAAGTATTGAAGCTGCTTGGGAGAGTTAGAGAAGAAGAAATAATTGTGAACACAAAGCAGTGTTCTCTATAGTGTTGGGAGGACACTCTATAAAGTGATTGATAGATCAAAATAACAAGGAGGGAGAGAGCTTGATATAATTATTAACTTTAAAAAAATGTTAAATAATTTTCATATGCTAAATGAGAGGCATTGATGAGGAAAGTTTGCAAAGGAAGATATTTGGTCAGTGGATGAAGCAAGAAGAAGGGCAACTTAAAAACAGTGTAACATTAGGCTAACTGAGGCTGATATGAGAATTTAAGGGAAATAGACTATTGCTACTTGAAAGTTTACTAAGGAATTTGAATCATCAAAGGAAAGTGAAGAGAAACATTGAAAAAATATAGGGAACATTTGATGTTTGGGGATGTGTGAAAGAATTTCTTTCAATGACAGTTCCAGATACCTGGCATGTAGAGTTAATAGAGGTCCTGGGTGAGAAAGGATCTAACAAAAGGCATCTAACAAACCTGACATAGTTGGCAATGACAGGATGGGAAAATATGTAACAGACCCACAGTACATTTTGGTCAGGAGAAGGGAATGCAGGTGAGCAGCCCATGTGGTTGGAGCAGGCTAGGCTCAGGGCTATAACTGCAATTTTGTTGGGCAAATTTGAAGGGATTCAACAAGGTTGTTCTTCTGTGTGCCTGGGAAGTCTCCATTGGAGCCAGACTTGAGGAGACTGTACCATAAAATGTAATAGAAAAATTCATTATGTTCCAAAACTCACTTAAGCCAATGATTCAAAAAAGTAATTTTAGACTCCTTAGGGAGGAAGTTCTGAGTCTATTTCAGAGCTTAATCCCAGAAATATCCACTGGACATCCTCTCTATATAACTGGGGTCAAATTCCCATTTGACTTTACTGGCAGTGGTCATAAAAGAGGTAAGTGACCCCGGCTCAAAGTGTAGCAGATAATTAAAATTAAGACAGGTGAGCAAAACAAACAAACAAACAACAACAACAAAAAAACACTCAAGTTTCTGATTTAGGGTGAATGAAAGTGTAATTTAATTGAAAGCTTGTAAAGCATACATTTTAGCCTGTCCAAAGAATTTTAAAGAATATTTGGCCAGAAAATTCTCTACCATCTATTATAATATTAACTGGCACAGATGCAATCATATATTGTGGGATATTATTTCAACACTTTTATGGTGATTGCATTGAATTATTTCCCAATATTTATTTATTTATTGGTAACTTAATGGTAGATAATATGAATAACTAAAATTTAAGCATGTAAAATACCTAATATTATTTTTTAAAACACTGAGCATACATCATTATTATATTCTAGTTATGAAAAATTACTTCAATTTGAAGTCACAGAAGATACCAAAATATTAGAATATTAGGAATATTCTGTATCCTTTTGAGAATAGGAAGAAATTGAGAATGTTTACTGTACCTTTTGGTTAGCACTACCATGACAAAGAACCACAGTGTGAGGGGCTTCAACAATAGAAGTTTAATTTTCCAAAGTTCTAGAGACTAAGTGGTCCCAGTCAAGTTATCAAGAGGACTGATTTCTCTGAGGCCTCTCTTTAGTGCATTGTCAGCCGTCTCCTTGTGTCATCACCTTCCTTTCCTCTGTAGTAACTGTGCATCCTCTTCTCATAAGAATATCAGTCGTTTTTGATCAGGACCTAAACTGACTCAATGGACATGGGTTTGAATAAATTCTGGGAGTTGGTGATGGACAGGGAGGCCTGGTGTGTTGCAGTCCATGGGATTGCTAAGAGTCGGACATGACTGAGTGACTGAACTGAATTGAAACTGGTCATATCATTTAATCTTTACTCTCTCTCCAAAGACCCTGTCTTCAGGGAAGTCACACTATCAGTTTAAAAGCATTAGAATTTCAAGATAAAAATGTTGTGGGTGAGTCACAGTTTAGCCCATTACAACCACATGGATTGAAACAATGAACTATTGAATATACTACTAGTATTTAGCTGTTATGTATGGGAGTATGTTGGCACACAATCATATTGACTTATATTTTCATTGTTTTGGAGATTGCTTAGAGGTAAATGAAGGATGAGGAGTTCTGCATTAGTGAAAAGGGATGTCAGTCTATAAGGAATCTGAAAAGCAACAACTGGGAAAAACTTCTCACAAATTAAATTAAAATTCCATATATAGCGTTTCTTATGTTGAGAGACATTATTTTGCCAACAAAGGTTCATCTAGTCAAGGCTATGGTTTTTCCTGTGGTCATGTATGGATGTGAGAGTTGGACTGTGAAGAAGGCTGAGCACTGAATAATTGATGCTTTTGAACTGTGGTGTTGGAGAAGACTCTTGAGAGTCCCATGGACTGCAAGGATATCCAACCAGTCCGTTCTGAAGGAGATCAGCCCTGGGATTTCTTTGGAAAGAATGATGCTAAAGCTGAAACTCCAGTACTTTGGCCACCTCATGCGAAGAGTTGACTCATTGGAAAAGACTCTGATGCTGGGAGGGATTGGGGGCAAGAGGAGAAGGGGACGACAGAGGATCAGATGGCTGGATGGCATCACTGCCTCGATGGATCTGAGTCTGAGTGAACTCTGGGAGTTGGTGATGGACAGGGAGGCCTGGCGTGCTGCAATTCATGGGGTCGTGAAGAGTCGGACACGACTGAGTGACTGATCTGCTCTGATCTGATGTTCCTTCTATTCCTGTTTTCTGGAGAGTTTTTATCATAAATGGATGTTGAATTTTGTCAAAGGCTTTCCCTGCATCTATTGAGATAATCATATGGCTTTTATTTTTCAATTTGTTAATGTGGTGTGTTACATTGATTGATTTGCAGATACTAAAGAATCCTTGCATCCCTGGGAGAAAGCCCACTTGGTCATGGTGTATGATGTTTAATGTATTGTTGGATTCTGATTGCTAGAATTTTGTTAAAGATTTTTGCATCTATGTTCATCAGTGATATTGGCCTGTAGTTTTCTTTTTTGTGGCATCTTGGTCAGGTTTTGGTATTAGGGTGATGGTGCCCTCATAGAATGAGTTTGAAACTTTACCTTCGTCTTCAATTATCTGGAAGAGTTTGAGTAGGATAGGTGTTAGCTCTTCTCTAAATTTTTGGTAGAATTCAGCTGTGAAGCCATCTGGACCTGGGTTTTTGTTTGCTGGAAGATTTCTGATTACAGTTTCAATTTCCGTGCTTGTGATGGGTCTGTTAAGATTTTCTATTTCTTCCTGGTCGAGTTTTGAAAAGTTGTACTTTTCTAAGAATTTGTCTATTTCTTCCACGTTGTCCATTTTATTGGCAGATAATTGCTGATAGTAGTCTCTTATAATCCTTCGTATTTCTGTGTTGTCTGTTGTGATCTCTCCATTTTCATTTCTAATTTTACTGATGTGATCTTTCTCCCTTTGTTTCTTGATGAGTCTGGCTAATGGTTGTTCAATTTTACTTATCCTTTCAAAGAACCAGCTTTTGGCTTTGTTGATTTTTGCTATGATCTCTTTTTTTAATTTTGCATTTATTTCTGCCATAATTTTTAAGATTTCTTTCCTTCTACTAACCCTGGGGTTCTTTATTTCTTCCTTTTCTAGTTGCTTTAGGTGTAGGGTTAGGTTATTTATTTGACTTTTTTCTTTTTTCTTGAGGTATGCCTGTATTGCTATGAATTTTCCCCTTGGGACACTTTTAAAGTGTCCCACAGGTTTTGGGTTGCTGTGTTTTCATTTTCATTCATTTCTATGCAAATTTTGATTTCTTTTTTGATTTCTTCTGTCATCTGTTGGTTATTCAGCAGCGTGTTGTTCAGTCTCCATATGTTGGAATTTTTAATAGTTTTTCTTCTGTAATTGAGATCTAATCTTACTGCATTGTGGTCAGAAAAGATGCTTGGAATGATTTCAATTTTTTTGAATTTACCAAGGCTAGATTTATGGCCCAGGATGTGATCTATCCTGGATAAGGTTCCGTGTGTGCTTGAGAAAAAGGTGAAATTCATTGTTTTGGGATGAAATGTCCTATGGATATCAATTAGGTCTAACTGGTCTATTGTATCATTTAAAGTTTGTGTTTCCTTGTTAATTTTCTGTTTAGTTGATCTATCCTTAGGTGTGAGTGGGGTATTTTGGAAGAATCAATATAGTGAAAAAGACTATACTACCCGAAGCAATTTAGAGATTCAGTGCAATCCCTATCAAGTTACCAACGGTATTCTTCACAGAGCTAGAACAAATAATTTCACGATTTGTATGGAAATACAAAAAACTCAAATAGCCAAAGCAATCTTGAGAAAGAAAAATGGAACTGAAGGAATCAACCTGCCTGACTTCAGGCTCTACTACAAAGCCACAGTCATCAAGACAGTATGGTACTGGCACAAAGACAGAAATATAGATCCATGGAACAAAATAGAAAGCCCAGAGATAAATCCACGCACCTATGGACACCTTATCTTTGACAAAGGAGGCAAGAATATACAATGGATTAAAGACAATCTCTTTAACAAGTGGTGCTGGGAAAACTGATCAACCACTTGTAAAAGAATGAAACTAGAACACTTTCTAACACCACACACAAAAATAAACTCAAAATGGATTAAAGATCTAAACGTAAGACCAGAAACTGTAAAACTCCTAGAGGAGAACATAGGCAAAACACTCTCTGACATACATCACAGCAGGATCCTCTATGACCCACCTCCCAGCATATTGGAAATAAAAGCGAAAATAAACAAATGGGACCTAATTAAACTTAAAAGCTTCTGCACAACAAAGGAAACTATAAGCAAGGTGAAAAGACAGCCTTCAGAATGGGAGAAAATAATAGTAAATGAAGCAACTGACAACCAACAAATCTCAAAAATATACAAGCAACTCCTGCAGCTCAATTTCAGAAAAATAAATGACCCAATCAAAACTTGGGCCAAAGAACTAAGTAGACATTTCTCCAAAGAAGACATACAAATGGCTAATAAACACATGAAACGATGCTCAACATCACTCATTATCAGAGAAATGGAAATCAAAACCACTATGAGGTACCATTTCACGCCAGTCAGAATGGCTGTGATCCAAAAGTCTATAAGCAATAAATGCCAGAGAGGGTGTGGAGAGAAGGGAACCCTCGTACACTGTTGGTGGGAATGCAAACTAGTACAGCCACTATGGAGAACAGTGTGGAGATTCCTTAAAAAACTGGAAATAGAACTGCCTTATGATCCAGCAATCCCACAGCTGGGCATACATACTGAGTAAACCAGAATTGAAAGAGACACCTGTACCCCAGTGTTCATCACAGCGCTGTTTATAATAGCCAGGACATGGAAGCAACCTAGATGTCCATCAGCAGATGAATGGATAAGAAAGCTGTGGTACATATACACAATGGAGTAGTACTCAGCCATTAAAAAGAATACATTTGAATCAGTTCTCATGAGGTGGATGAAACTGGAGCCTGTTATACAGAGTGAAGTAAGCCAGAAAGAAAAACACCAATACAGTATACTAACGCATATATATGGAATTTAGAAAGATGGTAACAATAACCCTGTATATGAGACAGCAAAAGAGACACTGATGTATAGAACAGTCTTTTGGACTCTGTGGGAGAGGGAGAGGGTGGGAAGATTTGGGAGAATGGCATTGAAACATGTATAATACCATATATGAAATGAGTCACCAGTCCAGGTTCGATGCATGATACTGGATACTTGGGGCTGGTGTACTGGGATGACCCAAAGGGATGGTATGGGGAGGGAGGAGGGAGGAGGGTTCAGGATGGGGAACACATGTATACCTGTGGCGGATTCATTTTGATATATGGCAAAACCAATACAATATTGTAAAGTTAAAAAAATAAAATAAAATAAAGCCAAAAAAAAAAAAAAGATAAATTAAAATTTCATTATACTCAGTGACAGGGCTATTGCAAATTTATGTGAAATGGTTTTGTAAGGACATTTGTCCATTGAAATTTTGTTAGGCCCTGAAAATTTAGTGTGGGTGGCTAACCCACGTCCGAGGTCGGGAGCAGAAGCTGGGAGGACCTCATGCCCAAGAGGAGGTGGCCAAGAGGAGTTACCCGACATCCTAGGTCAGGGGCAGGGGCCAAGAGTGCCAGGCTGCCATGGTACATGAACAGCCGAGAGGAGCTACCCCATGTTCAGTGTAGCTACCCCAAGTTCAGGGGCGGCAGTGGAGAGGAGCTACCCTGCATCAGAGGTTAAGGGTGGCAGCCTGGAGGAGCAACCCCACCTCCAAGGAGCGGTGGCTGCACAGGCACAGGAGGGCCTAAATGAGTTATTCCATGTTCAAGGTCAGAAGGGGTGGCAGTGAGGAGGTACCCCTTGTCCAAGGTAGGAGCAGCAGCTGCGCTTTGCTGGAGCAGCCGTGAAGTGATACTCCATGTCCAAGGTAAGAGAAACCCAAATAAGACGGTAGGTGTTGCAAGAGGAGAACAGAGGGCAGACATACAGATACCATACTCACAGAAAACAAGTCAACATAATCACACTAGGACCATAGCCTTGTCTAACTCAATGGAACTAAGCCATGCCTGTGGGCCACCCAAGATGGGCGGGTCCTGGTGGAGAGGTCTGACAGAATGTGATCCACTGGAGAAGGGAATGACAAACCACTTCAGTATTCTTGCCTTGAGAACCCCATGAACTGTATGAAGAGGCAAAATGATAGGGTACTGAAAGAGGAACTCCCCAGGTCAGTAGGTGCCCACTATGCTACTAGAGATCAATGGAGAAATAACTCCAGAAAGAATGAAGGGATGGAGCCAAAGCAAAAACAGTAGCCAATTGTGGATGTGACTGGTGATAGAAGAAAGGTCTGATGCTGAAAAGAGCAATATTGCATAGGAACCTGGAACGACAGGTCCATGAATCAAGGCAAATTGGAAGTAGTCAAACAAGAGATGACAGGAGTGAACATCAACATTCCAGGAATCAGAGAACTAAAATGGACTGGAATGGGTGAATTTAACTCAGATGACCATTATATCTACTACTGCAGGCAGGCATCCCTCAGAAGAAATATAGTGGCCATCATGGTCAACAAAAGAGTCCAAAATGCAGTACTTGGATGCAATCTCAAAAATGACAGAATGATCTCTGTTCGTTTCCAAGGCAAACCATTCAATATCACAGTAATCCAAGTCTATGCCCCAACCAGTAACGCTGAAGAAGCTGAAGTTGAACGGTTCTATGAAGACCTACAAGACCTTTTAGAACTAACAGCCCAAAAAGATGTCCTTTTCATTATAAGGGATTGGAATGCAAAAGTAGGAAGTCAAGAAACACGTGGAGTAACAGGCAAATTTGGCCTTGGACTACGGAATGAAGCAGGGCAAAGAATAATAGAGTTTTGCCAAGAAAAGGCACTGGTCATAGCAAACACCCTCTTCCATGAACACAAGAGAAGACTCCACACATGGACATCACAAGACGGTCAACACCGAAATCAGACTGATTATATTCTTTGCAGCCAAAGATGCAGAAGCTCTGTACAGTCAGCAAAAACAAGACCAGGAGCTGACTGTGGCTCACGTCATCAACTCCTTATTGCCAAATTCAGACTTAAATTGAAGAAAGTAGGGAAAACCACTAGACCATTCACTATGACCAAAATCAAATCCCTTATGATTATACAGTGGAAGTGAGAAATAGATTTAAGGGACTAGATCTGATAGAGTGCCTGATGGACTATGGACTGAGGTTTGTGACACTGTACAGGAGATAGGGATCAAGACCATGCCAATGGAAAAGAAATGCAAAAAGGCAAAATGGCTGTCTGGGGAGGCCTTATAGCTGTGAAAAGAGAAGCAAAAAGCAAAGGAGAAAAGGAAAGATATAAGCATCTGAATGCAGAGTTCCAAGGAATAGCAAGAAGAGTTAAGAAAGCCTTCTTCAGCAATCAATGCAAAAAATTGAGGAAAACAACAGAATGGGAAAGTCTAGGGATCTCTTCAAGAAAATTAGAGATAACAACGGAACATTTCATGCAAAGATGGGCTCAATAAAGGACAAAAATGGTATGGACCTGACAGAAGCAGAAGATATTAAGAAGAGGTGGCAAGAATACACAGAAAAACTGTACAAAAAATATCTTCATGACCCAGATAATCACGATGGTGTGATCACTCACCTAGAGCCAGACATCCTGGAATGTGAAGTCAAGTGGGCCTTAGAAACCATCACTACGAACAAAGCTATTGGAGGTGATGGAATTTCAGTTGATCTATTTCAAAATCTGAAAGACAATGCTGTGAAAGCACTGCACTCAATATGCCAGCCAATTTGGAAAACTGAGCAGTGGCCACAGGACTGGAAAAAGTCAGTTTTCAATCCAATCCCAAAGAAAGGCAAAGCCAAAGAACGTTCAAACTACCATACAATTTCACTCATCTCACACATTAGTAAAGTAATGCTCAAAATTCTCCAAGCCAGGCTTCAGCAATACATGAACAGTGAACTTCCAGTTGTTCAAGCCGGTTTTAGAAAAGGCAGAGGAACCAGAGATGAAATTGCCAATATCCACTGGATCATTGAAATAGCAAGAGAGTTCCAGAAAAACATCTATTTCTGCTTTATTGACTAGGTCAATACTTTGAATTTGTGGATCACAATTAACTATGGAAAATTCTGAAAGAGATGGGAATACCAGACCACATGACCTGCCTCTTGAGAAAGCTATATGCAGGTCAGGAAGCAACAGTTAGAACTGGACATGGAACAACAGACTGGTTCCAAATAGTAAAAGGAGTACGTCAAGACTGTATATTGTCACCCTGCTTATTTAATTTCTATGCAGAGCACATCATGAGAAACGCTGGGCTGGAAGCAGAAGCAGAAGCTGGAATCAAGATTGCCTGGAGAAATATCAATAACCTCAGATATGTAGATAACACCACCCTTATGGCAGAAAGTGAAGAGGAACTAAAAAGCCTCTTGATGAAAGTAAAAAAGGAGAGTGAAAAAACTGGTTTAAAGCTCAACATTCAGAAAACAAAGATCATGGCATCCGGTCCCATCACTTCATGGGAAATAGATGGGGAAACAGTATCAGACTTTATTTTTTGGGGCTCCAAAATCACTGCAGATGGTGACTGCAGCCATGAAATTAAAAGACGCTTACTCCTTGGAAGGAAAATTATGACCAACCTAGATAGCATATTGAAAAGCAGAGACATTACTTTGCCAACAAATGTCCATCTAGTCAAGGCTATGGTTTTTCTTGTGGTCATGTATGGATGTGAGACTTGGACTATGACAAAAGCTGAGCACCAAAGAATTGATGCTTTTGAACTGTGGTGTTGGAAAAGACTCTTGAGAGTCCCTTGGACTGCAAGGAGATCCAACCAGTCCATTCTGAAGAAGATCAGCCCTGGGATTTCTTTGGAAGGAATGATGCTAAAGCTGAAACTCCAGTACTTTGGCCACCTCCTGTGAAGAGTTGACTCATTGGAGAAGACGCTGATGCTGGGAGGGATTGGGGTCAGGAGCAGAAGGGGACGACAGAGGATGACATGGCTGGATGGCATCACTGACTCGATGGACGTGAGTCGGAATGAACTCTGGGAGTTGGTGATAGACAGGAAGGCCTAGCGTGCTGCGATTCATGGGGTTGCAAAGAGTCGGACATGACTGAGCAACTGAATTGAACTGAACTGAAATGTTGTAGACACATTGCTCCATGAAGGATATGTGCAATTCTGTGCAATTAGTTGCATAGATATGTGCTATGCAATGTTTGGGCTTTTGATATAGCAAAACACAGCTTGTAGAACTGGGATTTGGAAAAATACATCAGTTCACTTCACTTGCTCAGTCGTGTCCGACTTTTTGTGACCCATGAATTGCAGCACGCCAGGCCTCCCTGTCCATCACCGTCTCACAGAGTTCACTCAGATTCATGTCCATCATCTTGGAGATGCCGTCCAGCATCTCATCCACTGTTTTCCCCTTCTCCTCCTGTACCCAATCCCTCCCAGCATCAGAGTCTTTTCCAATGACTCGACTCTTTGCATGAGGTGGCCAAAGTACTGGAGTTTCAGCTTCAGCAGCATTCCCTCCAAAGAAATCCCAGGGCTGATCTCCTTCAGAATGGACTGGTTGGATCTCCTTGCAGTCCAAGGGACTCTCAAGAGTCTTCTCCAACACCACAGTTCAAAAGCATCAACAGTTTGGCACTCAGCTTTCTTCATAGTCCAACTCTCACGTCCATACATGACCACTGGAAAAACCATAGCCTTGATTAGATGGAGCTTTGTTGGCAAAGTAATGTCTCACTTTTTAATATGCTATCTAAGTTGATCATAATTTTCCTTCCAAGGAGTAAGCGTCTTTTAATTTCATGGCTGCAATTACCATCTGCAGTGATTTTGGAGCCCCCCCAAAATAAAGTCTGACTGTTTCCACAATTCCCCATCTATTTCCCATAAAGTAATGAGACTAGATGCCATGATCTTCATTTTCTGAATGTTGAGCCTTAAGCCAACTTTTTCACTCTCCTCTTTCACTTTCATCAAGAGGCTTTTTAGTTCCTCTTCACTTTTTGCCATAAGGGTGGTGTCATCTGCATATCTGAGGTTATTGATATTTCTCCAGGCAATCTTGATTCCAGCTTGTGCTTCTTCCAGCCCAGCGCTTCTCATGATGTACTCTGCACATAAGTTAAATATGCAGGGTGACAATTTACAGTCTTGAAGTATTCCTTTTCCTATTTGGAACCAGTCTGTTGTTCCATGTCCAGTTCTAACTGTTGCTTCTTGACGTGCATACAGGTTTCTCAAGAGGCAGGTCAGGTGGTCTGGTATTTCCATCTATTTCAGAATTTTTCACAGTTATTATGATCCACACAAGTCTTTGGCATAGTCAATAAAGCAGAAATAGATATTTATCTGGAACTCTCTTGTTTTTTCAAGGATCCAGGGGATGTTGGCAATTTCACCTCTGGTTCCTCTGCCTTTTCTAAAACCGACTTGAACATCTGGAATCTCACCTTTTACATATTGCTAAAGACTGACTTGGAGAATTTTGAGCATTCCTTTACTAGCGTGTGAGATGAGTGCAATTGTGCAGTAGTTTGAACATTCCTTGGTATTGCCTTTCTTTGGGACTGGAATGAAAATTGACATTTTCCAGTACTGTGGCCACTGCTGAGTTTTCCAAATTTTCTGGCAAATGGGATGCAGCACTTTCACAGCATCATCTTTCAGGATTTGAAATAGCTCAACTGGAATTCCATCACCTCCACTAACTTTGTCCATAGTGATGGTTTCTAAGGCCCACTTGACTTCACATTCCAGGATATCTGGCTCTAGGTGAGTGATCACACCATCGTGATTATCTGGGTCGTGAAGATCTTTTTTGTACAGGTCTCCTGTGTATTCTTGCCACCTCTTCTTAATATCTTCTTTTAGGTTCATATCATTTCTGTTGTTTATTGAGCCCATCTTTGGAAGAAATGTTCCCTTGGCATCTCTAATTTTCTTTAAGAGATCTCTAGTCTTTTCCATTCTGTTGTTTTCCTATATTTCTTTGCATTGATTGCTGAGAAGGCTTTCTTATGTCTCCTTGCCATTCTTTGAAACTCTGCATTCAGATGCTTATATCTTTCCTTTTATCTTTTGTTTGTTTGCTTCTCTTCTTTTCACAGCTAATTATAAGGCCTCCCCGAACAGCCATTTTGCTCTTTTGCATTTCTTTTCTATGGGGATGGTCTTGATCCCTGTCTCCTGTATAATGTTACAAACCTCTGTCCATAGTTCATCAGGCACTCTATCTATCAGATCTAGGCCCTTAAATCTATTTCTCATTTCCACTGTATAATCATAACAGATTTGATTTATGTTATACCTGAATGATCTAGTGGTTTTCTCTACTTTCTTCAATTTAAGTCTGAATTTGACAATAAGGAGTTCATGGTCTGAGCCACAGTCAACTCCTGGTTTTATTTTTGCTGATTCTATAGACCTTCTCCTTCTTTGGCTGCAAAGAGTATAATCAGTCTGATTTCGGTGTTGACCATCTGGTGATGTCCATGTGTAAAGTCTTCTCTTGTGTTGTTGGAAGAGGGTGTTTGCTATGACCAGTGCATTCTCTTGACAAAACTCTATGAGCCTTTGCCCTGCTTCCTTCCGTCCTCCAAGGCCAAATATGCCTGTTACTCCAGGTGTTTCTTGACTTCCTACTTTTGCATTCCATTCCCCTTAATGAAAAGGATATCTTTTTTTGGTATTAGTTCTAAAAGGTCTTGTAGGTCTTCATAGAACCGTTCAACTTCAGCTTCTTCAGTGTTACTGGTTGGGGCATAGACTTGGATTTCTTTATAGCAGCTAGAAAATGAAAATTTAAAAATTTGTGCAAAGCTTCTGAGAATCCAAGAAGTCTTTTCTATTTTTCCAAAGAATTTTAGATTAGGCTTTATTTCATTTATTGGATTTTACTGTGGAAATAATCAGTTTGGGATCCATCCTCTTAGAACAAAATTTTAAGTATAAAATATATTATTATTTGACATAATATTTTGAAGTGTAATGCTGTGGAGCAGAACTCTAGTGGTTATTTTTTCTTGCTTGACTGAAACTTCATGCCCTAGTTTTTCTTCACATGTTATAATACCTTTGTATTTTCCTTGTTTGAGTCATTACTGTGGCTACGTGGTAGAACTAAAACACAACAAACATTTGAATGTGTCACTTTGTATATTACCACTGCAATGTTACCAGTGTATGTTGAAAAACTGGGACTTAAATGTAGTTATCTACTCCCAAAACATAATTAACACATTCAGATAAAGTTTTACTGAATTGTTAAATTCAAATAAAGTGTTACTGTAATCTGAATTAACACATTTAGATTATCATAAAAATTAGCTAAAGCCCAAATACCAACAATCATCAAAGTATTTTTAATAGTGTCATATGGTGTGTGTGTGTGTATACTCAGTTGTGTCCAAATCTTTGTGATCCCATAGACTGTAGCCCACCAGGCTCCTCTGTCCATGGGATTTTCCAGGCAAGAACACTGGAGTGGACTGCCATGTCCTCCTCCAGGTGATCTTCCCAACCCAGTGATTGAACCTGAGGCTCTTATGTCTCCTGCATTGGTAGGTTCTTTATTACTAGTGTCACTTGGGAAGCCCTTTCTTGTGGTAAGAGGATGGAAAAACTGAGATTAAATTTACTGAAATTAATTTTGTTTCCACTTAAATCCATCTTCATGAGGCACTATTTCTAAGTTAATATTACATTTTTTTGAAAATTTTATGATATTAACAATGAAAGAATTTAGGAAAAATCTATGACCAATGAAAACAATCTATGAATGCAATGTAAATATTTTAATCTAGTTGAAACATTGATTTTATTTTATCTTTATAAGCATAACTTGTTCAGAAATAATTGGCCAATGGCAATGACATATCTGTTTCCATGGGAACTATAGAAATATTACTGCAAGCATCTTCCTTTGTGAATATGAGGAACCATTTTCAGGTAAAAATTCACATGTACGTATATATACATACACACAAATAGTTTTAATTTTGTCATTTATTTCAACTTAAACTTGAAATGTTTCAATTATTACTGATGAATACAAGCTTAGTGATTATATACTCAGACTTTTTAGGGATAAAATTAAGATATCAATTCGGTTAACAATTAATTATTTTGCTACACATTTCATAATATATGGAGAATCTGGACACAGGTTAAACAGTCTTATTATCATAAAATATATTTTATTCTTAGGTACAAACATTGATTTAGAAATACTGTATACTTTGCATATATTTGCAAAATTGTATCTAACGTTTCTCCTTATAAAACAAGTCATTTCTGGCAAATTCCCTTTCATAAAGAATAAAAAAGTTTTATTCCTTCTTGAATGAATTTAAACATGTGAAACAAAATTATTGTTGAAACCAATAGTACTTTTTTTAACTTTTCATTAAATATTTGACAATGAAATTGTGTTTAAACCATTCTTATCTCATATTTGATCTCTTCTATAGTTTTCATATTCTGGGAAATATACCTAACCATCCATATATTTAAAAATTATTTGGGTCAACGGTGTCTCCTGTCATGTGTAGACACCTAAAGAATCCTTTCCTGGTAAAAGTAAAAGTTATGTGTTTCTCAAACTGTCAGGAGTGATAACTCCAAATGTTTCTTTTACACATCCTTCCACCTACCATAGTTGAGATAGATTTGAAAGTTTAGTAGGGTGTATCAGTTCAGTTCAGTTCAGTTGCTCAGTTGTGTCCAACTCTTTACAACACAATGGACTTCAGCACCCCAGGCTTCCTTGTCCATCACCAACTCCTGGAGCTTAATTAAACTCATGTCCATCAAGTCGGTAATGCCATCCAACCATCTTATCCTCTGTTGTCCCCTTCTCCTCTGGCCTTCAAACATTCCCAGCATCAGGGTCTTTTCAAATGAGTCAGTTCACATCAGATGGCCAAAGTATTGAAAATCAGCTTCAGCATGAGTTCTTCCAATGAAAATTCAGGTCGGATTTCCATTAGGATTGATTGGTTGGATCTCCTTGCAGTCCAAGGAACTCTCAAGAATCTTCTCCAACACCATAGCTCAAAAGCATCAATTCTTCAGTGCTCAGCTTACTTTATAGTCCAACTCTCATATCCATACAAGACTACTGGAAAAACCATAGCTTTGACTAGATGGAACTTTGTTGGCAAAGTAATGTCTCTGCTTTTTAATGTGCTGTCTAGGTTGGTCATAGCTTTTCTTCCAATGAACAAGCACCTTTCAATTTCATGGCTATATTCACCATCTTCAGTGATTTTGGAGCCCCCAAAACTGAAGTCTCTCACTGTTTCCATTGTTTCCCCATCTATTTGCCATAAAGTGATGGGATCAGATGTCATGATTTTGGTTTTCTGAGTGTTGAATTTTAAGTCAAGTTTTTCACTATCTTTTTTCACTTTCATCAAGAGGCTCTTTAATTATTTTTTGCTTCCTTTTGTAAGGATGCTGTCATCTGTGTATCTGAGGTTATTGATATTTCTTCTGGCAATCTTTATTCCATCTTGTGCATCATTTAGCCTGGCATTTCACATGATGTACTCTGCATGTAAGTTAAATAAGCTGGGTGACAGTATACAGCCTTGATGTGCTCCTTTCCAGATTTGGAACCAGTCCGTTGTTATATACCAAGTTCTAACTATTATTTCTTTACCTGCATACAGATTTCTCACGAGGCAGGTATGGTGATCTGGTATTCCCATCTTTTGAAGAATTTTTCACAGTTTGTTGTGATCTACACAGTAAAAGACTTCAGCGTAATTAATAAAGCAGAAGTAGATGCTTTTCTGGAACTCTCTTGCTTTATCGATGATCTAATGAATGTTGGCAATTTGATCTCTGGTTCTTCTGCTTTTTCTAAATCCACCTTGAACATCTTGAAATTCATGGTTCACATACTGTTGAAGCCTGGCTAGGAGAATGTTGAGCATTACTTTGCTAGCATGTGAGATGAGTGCAATTGCACGGTAGTTTGAACATTCTTTGGCATTATCTTTCTTTGGGGTTGGAATGAAAAATGACTTTTTCCAGTATTCTGTCCACTGCTGAGTTTTTCAGATTTGCGGGCATATTTAGTGCAGCACTTTTGTAGCATCATCTTTTAAGATTTGAAATAGCTCAACTGGAATTCTATCCCCTCCACTAGCTCTGTTCATAGTGATGCTTCATAAGGCCCACTTGACTTCACATTCCGGGATGTCTTGCTCTAGGTGAGTGATCACACATTCGTGATTATCTTGGTCATTAATATATTTTTTTGTATAGTTCTTCTGTGTATTTTTGCCACGTCTTCTTAATATCTTCTGCTTCTGTTAGGTTCATATAATTTCTGTCCTTTATTGTGCCCATTTTTGCATGAAATATTTCCTTGATATCTCTAGTTTTCTTGAAGAGATCTTTAGTCTTTCCCATTCTATTGTTTTCTATTTCTTTGCATTGATCACTGAGGAAGTCTTTCTTATCTCTCTTCACTATTCTTTGGAACTCTGCATTCAGATGGGTATATCTTTCTCTTTATCCTTTGCCTTTCACTTCTCTTCTTTTCTCAGTTATCTGTAAAGTCTCTTCAGACAATGATTTTTTTCCTTTTTTCATTTCTTTTTCTTGAGGATGGTCATGATCACTGCTACCTGTACAATGTCAGGAACCTCAGTCCATAGTTCTTGAGGCACTATGTCTACCAGGTCTAATCCCTTGAATCTATTTGTCACTTTCACTGTATAATCATATGGGATTTGATTTTGGTCGTACCTAAATGATCTATTTGTTTTCCCTACTTTCTTCAATTTAATTCTGCATTTGGCAATAAGAAATTCAAGGTCTGAGCCACAGTCCACTCCTGGTCTTATCTTTGCTAACTGTATAGAGCTTCTCTATCTTTGACTGAAAATAATATAATCAATCTAATTTTGGTATTGACCATCTTGTGTATCAGTCATTGCCTATAACAAGAGGGTTTGGTATGCTGTGAGTACAACTGTCTTAAAGAAATGTTTGCAGGGCTTTTCCCTCAGGTAATTCATTTTCTTGAGATAGGATATGAGCTGAAAGATGTTTTTTAATATCTTACCACATCCTGCAGATGTATGAAGACCATATAATTCAACTTCCAAAGCATGGCATTTTTTGGACAGAAAGTGAAAATGAAATTTGCTCAGTTGTGTCCGACTCTTTGTGACCCCATGAACTATACAGTCCATGGAATTCTCCAGACCAGAATTCCGGAGTGGGTATTTTTTCCCTTCTCCAGAGGATCTTCCTAACTCAAGGATTGAGCCCAGGTCTCCCACACTGCAGGCAAAGTCTTTACCAGATGAACCACAACAGAAGCCCCTTTCTGACAGAAGAGCTAGCTAAAAGAGTTCCATATATATTTGAAATATTTTTTATTCTCTGGCAAATTGATTTCATTAAATAGACAGACATATAAAGTAGCTGTATTCAAAATTTACTTTTAATCATATAATTTCCAAAGAAAATATTGCAATTTGTCCTCTGCAAATCTAAAGGACATTTTAAAACATATTTTAAATTGATTTTCTGAAATATTACAAATGATATAAGAGAAGCTATGTATCCTTTTTTTTTTTTTTTTTCTTGAAGAATGAGTATTTTTTTAAATATGGTCTTACAGTTGTAATTTTTTGGAACTCTACCTATACCATCTTAAAAACTGCATTTATGATTAATAAATTTGAACTTGTTAATAGTTTCAATTGACCCTTCTGATAACTATGTTCTCTTAATTGAGCACATTTTCACTGAGCACATGTTGAAAGTGAAGGTGAAAATGAAGTCACTCAGTCGTGTCCGATTCTGTGACTCCATGGACTGTAGCCTACCACGCTCTTCCATCCATGGGATTTCCCAGGCAAGAGTACTGGAGTGGGTTGCCATTTCCTTCTCCAGAGGATCTTTCTGACTCAGGGATAGAACCCAGTTTTCCCCGCATTGTATGCAGAAACTTTACCATCTGTGCCACCAGGGAAGTCACATGTTGAGGTTCCTGTTAATCTCAAATGAAAATATGGTAGTGCTAAATATTCTAAATTTTATTCATTTATTTATTTTTGCCTAAAATACATCAATAAAGTATTTTCATAGGAGCTATATTTTTATTCTTTCAGAGTTATTTTTTGCAAACATTTTCAAAGAGAATCCTAATGAAATAAATGATCTCTATATATGATTCTTTTGGATGTTTGAAAAATCTGATGTTGCTGTTTTTGAATTCCATTATATCCTGCCAAAATTAATCTTTGAAACATAGGGTCTCCTTCAAATGTTGTATCCCACAGGTGTAGCTATTACAAAGCTCAATTATAACATTTATAATCTCGAGCAGTTTTGAAGTCATTGAACTTGTTAAGTGTCTTCATTGTATTGTATAGGGACAAGTTTTAATGCCTTGAAAATAAGAATAATTAACTAAAACTTTCAGAAAATTATCCTTGTCCCTAACTTATTGTTTGTTTTTATTGTCAATTACTTGTAGTTGGTTTTGAATGAGATGCAACAAAAACTTACAAAATTCTTCACTAAAATTCCAAAACCTTCCTGAGATACTGTATTATTTTCAGTCATTCTTCACAAGTTCAAACATTTCTAAAATCAAATTGCTAATGGATAGCAGAAAGAGAAAGCATATTTTGTCGTTTTATTTTTTTCAATATCAGCTTTATAGAAAAAATTGTCCGTTGACCTGTGAATATTTTCAATTATTTGTAAAATTTTCGACTATAGATTATATTCTACTTATGTGAACATCACATCTGGTTTGCTTTTAAAATATGAATTACAAATGAATCACAATAAATTCCAACTACATATCTTTTCCATCCTTTTCTCAACTTGAGCAAACAATATATATTCATGATAAATTTAAAAATATATATAATTTTTAGCACAGTAACACAGCACACATAACTTTTCCTTTGAATATTTTTAGTGAATTTTCAAGAGCATTCTTAACGTTGTCAGACTGCTCGCCTTCAACAGAATAAATTTATAAAGCTTTATTTTAGCTCAATAAAATGAAAAGAAAAAATCAAACTATCATTGAAATGAACTGATTATCTATTTGAAATCTCTGATTTAAGGGTACTGTCTTCTATCTTTTAACTTTGTCCCTATTTATTCTGTTTACTGAGCCAAAACATTTATAATAATCACTTTAATTTTTGTGTGTACAGACAAATTTGCAATAGAAAATGAGGAAAATAATTTTGGCATAGTCATTTGATCTAAATGAAAATTCATGCTTCACAAAGTGTTGTATAAGAATACCTCCTGCATCTGAACCCAATTCATCAGTGTAAGGGGATTTTTTAAATAATCCCTAACATCTAAATAGATGCTGATACTTCTTAAGCAAGCATGTGTCTTCTGGCTTCATGTAGTCAGTGATGTCACTATTCTCAGTGGTGAATCATTACAGTGACATAGTAAACTCATTACCAAATTTAAAGGGAAATAAATTTGAAGCATACTTTTTATGAAAAATGTATACTACTTCATTTAAATTATTTATTGTAAAATAAGAAATAAACATCAGAAAACCATAAAATAAACAAATCATTGTATACTTAGACCTGGAGATTGCAAAAAAAATTTTTTTTCCTGTAATGAATAAGATAGTAAATATTTCATACATTCTGAGACATGTGGTATTATCACAGTAATTCAATTCTGCTATTGCAAGGTGAAATCATCCATAGGCAGTATGTAAATAAATTGATTTTATTATAGTCAATAAAATTTTATTTTCAAAAATAGGTGGAAGACCATATTTGGCTTACAGCTGTAATTTACCAACCCCTTTATACCATCCTCTATAGCAAGGATATATAGATTCTCTACAAACTCCATGACTGGAATGTTTGGCTTCAGTTTGTCTTTCATGTAAAACATATACACATAACCCATAATTTCCTGAGGTTCCACTGACCCTGATTATTTGCCTTGAGTAAAGACATGTAGTTATCACTAGTTAACTTTCAAATTTCTCCTCATGGTAAATTAAATACTATTTAGGTATCCTATAAAAGGCCATGACTGAATTTAAAATACAAAGTAGAGATATATGAAGCACAATTGTTTACTTAAATGCAAATGTGAATAATAGTATTTAGTCAGAAAAATACAGGACAAATGGTCATTTGATAACTTGGGAAAACTTATATCTCAGAAATAATATGGCCTACAGACTTGGCTAACTAAGTGAAATTATGAGCCATGCCTTGAGGGCCACCCAAGATAGACACATCATGGTGGACAGTTCTGACAAAACTTGGTGCACTGGTGAAGAGAATGTCAAACCACTGCAGCATTCTTGCCTTGAGAACCCCAAGAATAGTATGAAAAGGCAAAAATATATGACACTGAGAGATGAATTTCTCAGGTTGGTAAGTGCCCAATAAACTACTGGAGAAGAGCTGAGAAATAGCTCCAGAGGGAATGAAGAGGCTGAGCCAAGCAGAAATAACACACAGTTGAGGATGTGTCTGGTGGTGAAAGTAAAGTCCAGTGGTGTAAAGAACAATGTTGCATGGGAATCTGGAATGTTAGGTCAATGAAGCAAGATAAATTGGAAGTGGTCATGCAGGAGATGGCAAGAGTGGACATCAACATTTCAGGAATCAGTCAACTAAAGTGGATGGTAATGGGTGAATTTAACTCAGATGACCATTATATCTACTACTATGGACGAGAATCCCTTAGAAGAAATGGAATAGTCCTCATCACCTACATAAGAGTCTGAAATGCAGTACTTGGGTACAATCTCTAAAATGACAGAATGATCTCTGTCTGTTTCCAAGGCACAACATTCAATATCACAGTAATCCATGTCTATGTCCCTACCACTAATACCAAAGATGCTGAAGTTGAATGGTTCTATGATGACCTACAAGACCTTCTAGAACTAATATAAAAAAAAAAAAAGGTCCATTTCATCATAGGGGACTGGCATGCAAAAGTAGGAAGTCAAGAGATACCAGGAGTAACAGGCAAGTTTGGCCTTGGAGTACAAAATGAATCAGGGCAAAGGCCAAAAGAGTTTTGTGTTGTCCTTCCAACAATACAAGAAATGACTCTACACATGGACATCACCAGATGGTCTACATTGAAATCAAATTGGTTATTTTATTTGAAGCCAAAAACAGATACTCTACAGAGTCAGCAAAAACAAGACCAGGAGTTGATTGTGGCTCAGATCATGAACCCTTATTGAAAAATTCAGACCTAAATTAAAGAAAGTAGGGGAAACCAATAGGCCATTCAGATATAACCTAAATCAAATCCCTTATGATTTTACAGTGTTAATGACAAAGAGGTCAAGGGATTATATCTAACAGAAAGAGTTCCTGAAAGACTATTGACAGAGGTTTGTAACATTGTACAGGAGGTGTGATCAAAACCATCCCCCAAAAAAAAGAAGTGCAAAAAGGCAAAATGGTTGTCTGAAGAGACCTTACAAATAGCTGAGAAAAGAAGAGAAGTGAAAGGCAAAGGACAAAAGGAAAGATATACCCATCTGAATGCAGAGTTCTAAAGAATAGCAAGGAGAGGTAAGAAAGCCTTCCTCAGTGATCAATACAAAGAAATAGAGGAAAACAATAGAATGGGAAAGACTAGAGATCTCTTCAAGAAAATTAGAGATACCAGGGGAACATTTCAGGCAAAGATGTGCTCAATAAAGGAAAGAAATTGTATGAACCTAGCAGAAGCAGAAGATATTAAGAAAAGGTGGCAAGAATATGCAGAAAACTATATATAAAAAAAGAAAGAAAGAAAATCTTAATAACCCAGATAACCACGATGATGTGATCACTCAACTAGAGCCAGACATTTTGGAGTGTGAAGTCCAGTGGGCCTTAGGAAGCATCACTATGAACAAAGCTAGTGGAGGTGATGGAATTCCAGTTGAGCTATTTCAAGTCCCAAAAGATAATGCTGTGAAAGTGATGCACTCAATATGCCAGCAAAGTTGTAAAACTCAGCAGTCGACCCAGGACTGGAAAAAGTCAGTTTTCATTCCAATTGCAATGAAAGGCTATGTCAAAAAATGATCAAACTAATGCACAATTGCGCTCATCTTACCTGATAGCAGAGTAATGCTCAAAATTCTCTAAGCTAGGCTTCAACAGTATGTGAACCAAGAACATCTAGATGTTCAATGGAGATTTAGAAAAGGCAGAGGAACCAGAGATCAAATTGCCAACATCCGTTTGATCATAGAAAATGGAAAAGAATTCCAGAAAAACAAACAAAAAAATCTACTTCTGCTTCATTGACTACACGAAAGCCTTTGACTGTGTGAATCACAACAAACTGTGGAAAATTATTAAAGGGATGGGAAAGACATGGGCTTTCCTAGTAGTTTAGCTGCTAAAGAATCTGCCTGCAATGCAGGAGACCCCAGTTTAATTTCTGGGTAGGGAACATCTGCCAGAGAATGGATGCTCTACTCACTCTAGTATTCTTGGGCTTCCCTGGTGGCTCAGTTGGTAAAGAATCTGCCTACAATTCAGGAGGCCTGGGCTTAATCCCTGAGTTGGGATGATGCCCTGGAGAAGGCAACAGCTACCCACTCCATTATTCTGCCCTGGAAAATTCCATGGACTGTATAGTCCACAGGGTTACAAAAAGTCAGACATGAGTGATCGACTTTAACTTTCACTTATCTGTCTCCTGAGAAATCTATATGCAGGTCAAGAAGCAACAGTTAGAATCAGACCTGGAACAACAGACTAATGCCAAATTGGAAAGGTACTTGTCAAGGCTGTATAGCAACTAAGCAACCTCTTGATGAAGGTGAAAGAGGGGAGTGAAAAATCTGGCTTAAAACTCAACATTCAAAAAAATTAAGATCATGTCATCTGGTCCCATTACTTCATAGCAAATAGATGGGGAAACAATGGAAACAGTGTTGGACTTAATTTTCTCTGTCTTCAAAATCACTGCTGATGCAGCCATGATATTAGAAGACGTTTGCTCCTTGGGAGAAAATGACAAAACTAGACAGCAAATCAGAGTCATTACTTTGCCAACAAATGTCCATCTAGTCAAAGCTATGGGTTTTCCAGTATTCATACATGTTTGTGAGAAAGTCGGTCCATAATGATGAATGAGTGCTGAAGAACTGATGTGTTTGAACTGTAGGGTTGGAAAAGACTCTTGAGAGTTCCTTGGACTACAAGGAGATCAAACCAGTCAATTCTAATGAAAATCCATCCTGAATGTTCATTGGAAGGACTGATGCTGAAGTTGAAGCTCAAATACTTTAGCCATCTGATTGGAAGAGCCTACTCATTAGAAAAGACTCTGATTGCTGGAAACGATTGAAGACAGGAGTAGAAGGGGATGACAGAGCCCGGGATAGTTTGATGGCATCACTGACTCAATGGACATTGGTTTGAGAAAGCTCATAGGGAAGGACAGGGAAGCCTGGCATGCTTCAGTTCATAGGGTCACAGAGTGCTGGATATGACTGAGCTACTGTGCAATGATGATGATACTCAATGAACATTGTGTTATTGTGGCCAAAATGACCTGATGACTCTCTTAGAAGACCTAGTAACCATAACATTTTGGAGTATATATTGTATTATTCAGTGACTTCAAGTCTTAGCCAAAAATGTACAGAAAATATCACCCTTTAATAGTTATAATGTATGTGTTATGCATGCACATATGTATCTATCTATCCATCCATCTCTCTTTTCAGTTATACATGCTTTCCTAATGAATTTCTTGGAAAGTCTTTTGGGACTTTGTATAATCTTTTATGTATAAACGTATAATCTTTTTTATCTTTGCATATTAAAACATTATTTGATATATGAAGCAGAATTTACAAAAAATGAGATTATAGTGTTCCAAAGAGTTATATTAAAAGTTATAAATTTTATATTTCCAATGACTTATGAATCAATTGTTACTACATGAATTGGTATCCCAGGAGGTTCTAATGGTAAAGAACCAGTCTACCAATGCACGAGACATGAGACTCAAGTTTGATCCCTAGTTCAGGAAGATTCACTGCAGGAGGGCATGGTAATCCACTGCAGTATTCTCGTCTGAAGAATCCCCTGGACAGAAGAGTCTAGTGGGGTACAGTCCATAGGATTGCAAAGAATTTGACATGACTGAAATTAAAAGACGCTTACTCCTTGGAAGGAAAGTTATGGCCAACCTAGATAGCATATTCAAAAACAGAGGTCCGTCTAGTCAAGGCTATGGTTTTTCCAGTGGTCATGTATGGATGTCAGAGTTGGACTGTGAAGAAAGCTGAGCGCTGAAGAATTGATGCTTTTGAACTGTGATGTTGGAGAAGACTCTTGAGAGTCCCTTGGACTGCAAGGAGACCCAACCAGTCCATCCTAAAGGAGGCCAGTCCTGGGTGTTCATTGGAAGGACTGATGCTGAGGCTGAAACTCCAATACTTTGGCCACCTCATGCGAAGAGTTAACTCATTGGAAAAGACCCTGAGGCTGGGAGGGAATGGGGGCAGGAGGAGGAGGGGACAACAGAGGATGAGATGGCTGGATGGCATCACAGACTTGATGCACATGAGTTTGGGTGAACTCTAGGAGTTGGTGATGGACAGTGAGGCCTGGCGTGCTGCAATTCATGGGGTTGCAGAGTCAGACAGTTGCAGACTGAGCGACTGAACTGAACTGAACTGAAGCAACTTAGCACGCACACATGCATTACCGAACTTATCCTTTGTGTCAAAATTTTACTGCTCTTAAGTTTTGCTGAAGACTTAAAATTTTGGAATTAATATATTTTAGAATACTATAGCTATGATGAGGGGAGCAGTTTAATCATTGAAATCTAATGCAATTTTAAATCAAGACAGCAAAGAAATAAGTACAATCCTATTTTAAAACTAGTGAGACTTTTGAAAAAAAAAATAGTGATTTTTTAAGACACCTCAATATTGTGAAAGAGTATGAAAATAATAATTAGCCATGAGGTAAAACTATATAACTTCAAACATTATAAAAATGAAATTAAGAAGTAAAAATTCAATGTGATATTAAATGAGATGTAGTCTTCATTGAATTCTGTTTTTCTCAGTTTGAAAATGTTATACAAGATTTATAGTCATCAATTATAAAATTATTTTCCCTGATTTTATAACTTCATAATGTTTATCTAAAAAAACTAATAAGTATTATTATTAAATAATGGAAGTATTAAAATTCTTATGGTCAGTTCCAGATTTTCAAAACTTTTCAAAAGTCGTTTGATATCGGAACAAGTGATTGTCAGAAAATAAGCTCTCAGTCTTAGTTTAGGATTGTTACAGCTGCAAATAATAGTTTTAGATTCGGGATTCAAGAAGTTTTGTTTGGAAGCCATGCTGTGATCTCTATAGCCGAGATTAATAATTTTTGGAAGCCATGGCATTTCACTGGAAAAATAATTATTTTTCAGGACATGATAACCACAGGTATCATTCTAAGAGATAACCAATCTGATTAGTGAAGATTACTAAGAACATTTCATTAGAAGTTTAAAGCAGAGGGAGGCAGAACATTTTCCAAGGTAAAGAAAATTACCTCATTTTCAAAATCTCTACCAGTGGGTAGAATGAGAATAATATTTTGTCCATTTAAAGGAAAGCTAGCAGGAGGTAAATCAGATATAATTATTTTCATTTTCAAAATTGAACTTTAATCCTATTTTGCAACTTAATTCTGATAAAGGCTGGAAAACTAATCTCAGTCCATTCCACCCTGTCTCTAACTCCCTGCCAAGGAGAGAATTGAACTAGTCCTATTCTCGTAAGTGTAATTTGTTCAGTATAGTAGATAAATAATCATGTTACTTGACCCAATAGGCACATTACAGGCACAATCAACTCTATGGCTTAGTATTCATACAACTGAGAGGTAAAGTTATGGCAAATAGTTGGACAAGTTACACTCTTAATGATGCTTATTATTTTCTTAGTTGTTGACTAGAAAGGCTTTTATGTAATTTGGATTGCTATTTACATAGTAAATCCTTACTGTGTAGTAATTTTTTTTTAAATTCTCTAATCACTGTGATCATTATTGGCATTGATGATGACATGTTCTTCTAAGCACAGCATAATCAACAATAATATAATACTAAAATAACTAAAGGTTCTGTATCAAATTGCTAACCCAAAGAATTTCCTTTGCTACCCTACTCCAGCTTGATGAAGCTTCTTTGTCTTACTTTTTTTTTTTTTTTTTTTTTTTTGGTGTCCTTCTATTGAGATAAATTCCCTTTTGACTGATTGGCCAAACAATGCATACAGGAGCTCCTCATTCCACTGAAAATTGTCTCAGGATAATTTGTGTGTTAACTAAGTATGTGGTATATATTATTCATTTAATGAGTGTTAATTATTAATAATTATGTGATATCAGGATGATCATGACTTCTTTTTATTTTTTTGTGTTAAGAAATGCAAGTATAAATTGATTACAAATAAAAGGGGTTGAATTCTCAATAAGCATAAATTTGGTTAAACTTCTGAAACATGTTGTTGTTGTTCAGTTGCTCAGGTCTGTCCGACTATTTGCAACCCCATGGACTGCAGCAAGCCAGGCTTCTCTGTCCTTCAACATCTCCTAGAGATGCTCAAACTCATGTCCATTGAGTCAGTGATGCCATCCAACCATCTCTTCCTCTATAGTGCCCATCTACCTTGCCTTTAATCTTTTCAGCATCAGGGACTTTTCTAATGAGTCATCTCTTCCAATCAAGTGGCCAAAATATTGGAACTTAAACTTCAGCATCAGTCCTTCTAGTGAATATTCAGGACTGATTTCCTTTAGGAGTAACTGGTTTGATCTCCTTGCATTCCAAGCTACTCTTTAGAGTATTCTCCAATATGGCAGCTCAAAAACATCAGTCCTTTGGTGCTCATCTTTCTTTATGATCCAACTCTCACTTCCATAAATGACTACTGCAAAACACATACCTTTGATCAGATGGACCTTTGTAGGCAAAGTAATGTTTCTGATTTTTAATATGTTCTAGGTTGGTCAGAGTTTTCCTTCCAAGGAGCAAACCTCTTTTGGTTTCATGGCTGCAGTCACCATATGCAATGATTTTGGAGTCTAAGAAAACACTCTGTCACTCTTTCCATTGTTCCTCCATCTGTTTTCCATGAAATGATGGGACCAGATGCCATGATCTTAGTCTTTTTTAATGCTGAGTTTTAAGCCAGCTTTTTCACTCTCCTCTTTCACTTTCATCAAGAGGCTCCCCAGTTGCTCTTTGCTTTCTTCTGTAAGAATGGTGTCATCTGCTTATCTGAGGTTATTGGTATTTCTCCTGGCAATCTTGATTCCAGCTTGTGCTTCATCCAGTCTGGCATTTCACATGATGTACTCTGCATATAAGTTAAATAAGCAGGATGACAATATACAGCCTTGACATACTCCTTTCCCAATTTTGAGCTAGTTCATTGTTCCATGTCCAGTTCAAACTGTTGCTTCTTGACCTGCATACAGCTTTCTCAGGAGTCAGGTAATATTCCAAACTCTTTAAGAATTTTCCAAAGTTTGTTGTGATCCACAAAGTCAAAAAATTTAGCGTTGTCAATGAAGCAGTAGATGTGTTTTCTGAAACTCTCTTGCTTTTCCTATGATCCAATGGATGTTGGCGATTTGATCTCTGGTTCCTCTGCCTTTTCTAAATTCAAGTTGAACATCTGGAAGTTCTCAGTTCATGTACTATTGTAGCCAAACTTGGAAAATATTGAGTATCACTTTGCTAGTGTGTGAAATAAATGAAATTTTGTGGTACTTTGAACATTCTTTGGCATTGCCTTTCTTTGGGATTGGAATGAAAACTGACCTTTTCCAGTCCTGTGACCACTGCTGAGTTTTCCAAATTTACTGACATGTTGAGTGCAGTATTTTAACAGCATCATATTTTAGGATTTAATATAGCTCTGCGGGAGTTCCATCACCTCTACTAACTTTGTTCGTAGTGATTATTCCTAAGATCCACTTGGCTTCACACTCAGGATGTCTGGCCCTAGATGAGTGATCACACCATTCAGGTTATCTAGTTCATTAAGATCTCTTTTGTATAGTTCTTCTGCTTTTGAAAGTTTAGTTTTAAGCCAGCTTTTTTATCTCCTCTTTTACCTTCATCAAGAGGCTCTTTAGTTCCTCTTCACTTTCTGCCTTAAGGGTGATGTCATCTGCATATCTGAATTTACTGCCATTTATCCTGGCAACCTTGATTTCAGCTTGTGATTCATGCATTTATTATCTCCAGTTATTCCCCCAGATTCCTTAGGATTTTCTATCTAAATAATTTTATTATCTGAAAATGAAGTTATCTTTATATCCCTTTCTAATATTATACCCTTTGATTTCATTTCATTGCCTTAGCTAGACCCTCTGATATAGTGTTTAATAACAAAGGGGGTATCCTCTTATTCTTGCTGTTAAAAATATTCACTATTTCATCATTGTTTAATGTTAACTGTATGTTTTACATAGACATATTTGTCAAATAAAGAGCCTCACTCTATTTATAGATTGTTGATAATTTTTATAAGGATTGGATAATACATTTTGTCAAATGTTTTTCTTGCACATACTGAGATGATTTTATGATGTCTCAATTGATTTCGTGATTTTGTAACAACTGCAGTTAATTTATGAATTACAGATTTTCATATGCAACCAATGTTGCAGTCCATAACTACGATCTCAATTGGACATGGTTTTTTTTTTTTATATGCTCTACAATTGGTTGGTAATACTTTTTAATAAGCTTTTTTTTTCTATTATATTTCCGTTATATTCATGTGGGGTATTGACCTGTATAATTTTCTAGTATTCCTTAACTTTGAAATATAATTGTTAAGTTGGACTCTGCAGTTTGAAATGATATATACATTTGCTATTATTTGCCTGCCTAAATGTGTAATATCACTCATTTATTAAATCACTTAATACATATCATATTTATTAGAAAATTTTGTATAAAATTAAATTATTTTTAACAGATGCAGCCATATTAATATTGTCCAGTCCTTGTTGGTTGTGCTATTCAATGAAGTTTTTCATATTGTTTGTTGGATTTGGATCATAATGTTCATAATATTATCTTATTGCTCTTTTAATATTTGTGGAATCAGAAGTAATGCCTATGTTGATAATTTGTATTTTTCTTTTATCAAATTCATAGATTTTTAAAATACAGTTGATCTTTTCAATGTACCAAACATTGGCTTCATTAATTTATTCTATCATTTTCTATTTTTCTCATTTCTTCTTATTCTACTTATTTTGGGTTTAATGTACTCATGTTTTCATTGACTTGTCAATCCTGTACATTGGCATTCAGTGTTTCTCAAAAATGTCAGTTATCATTTGCACTATTTTTTTTTCTTTTATGTATGCCTTTTTTTTTACCATCTTGATAATTTAACAATATAATATTTTCAATATTGAATGTACTCTGCTTACAGTTATTATATTTGTTCTACCTTGAGATTGCCAAGCTTTTTGTATTTGTAAGTCAATGATTTCATCATGTTTGTAAAGTTCTCAGCCATTATTTCAAATTATGTTTACTGTCAAAATCTCCTTTCCTTCTATAATTGCACATATGACAGACACTGTATTATCCTACTTTTCACTCTGGCTGTGTTCATTTTAGTTCAGTCATTATTTTCTCTGCTCTTCAGATTAATTCCTGTTGAGATATACATGTATGTATTTATTATGCTTCTTAGTGACTCAGTTCAGTTCAGCCACTCAGTCGTATCTGACTTTTTACCATCCCCTGGGTTGCAGCACCTTGCCTTCCTGTCCTTCACTAACTCCAGGAGCTTGCTCAAATTCACGTCCAGCGACTCAGTGATGCCATTCAACCATCTTATCCTCTGTCGTCCCCTTTTCCATCTGGCTTCAATCTTTTCCAGCATCAGGGTCTTTTCCAATGAGTCAGTTCTTCACATAAGGTGGCAAAAGTATTGGAATTTCACCTTCAGTATGGGTCCTTCCAATGAATATTAAAGACTGATTTCCTTGAGGATTGACTGATTTGATCTCCTTGCAGTCCAAGGGATTCTTAAGAGTCTTTTCCAACACCACAGTTCAAAAGAATAAATTCTTTGACACTCAGCTTTCTTTATAGTCCTACTTTCACATCTGTACATGACTACTGGAAAAACCATAGCTTTGACTAGAAAGACCTTTGTCAGCAAAGCATGTGTCTCCTTTTTAATATGCTGTCTAATTTGGTCATAGCTTTTCTTACAAGGAGCAAGCATCTTTTAATTTCATGGCTGCAGTCACCATCTGCAATGATTTTGGAGCCCCCCAAAATAAAGTCTGTTACTGTTTCCACTAGGGTCTCAAAGAGTCGGGACATGACTGAGCGACTTCACCTTCACTTTCACTTGCATTGTTTCCACTGTTTATCCATCTATTTGGCATGCAGTGACAGGACCAGATGTCATGATATTAGTTTTCTGAGTATTGACTTTTAAGCCAACTATTTCACTCTCCTCTTTCACTTTCATCAAGAGGGTCTTTAGTTCTTCTTTGCTTTCTCCCATAACGGTGGTGTCATCTGCTTATCTGAGATTATTGGTGTTTCCCCTGGCAATCTTTAATCCTGCTTATGCTTCATCCAGCCCAGCATTTCACATGATGTACTCTACATATAAGTTAAATAAGCAGGGTGACAATATACAGCCTTGGCATACTCCTTCCCCATTTTGGAACCAGTCTGTTGTTCCATGTCCGGTTCTAACTGTTGCTTCTTGACCTGCATACAGGTTTCTCACTAGGCAGGTATGGTGGTCTGGTATTCCCATCTCTTGAAGAATTTTCCAGTTTGTTGTGATCCACACAGTCAAAGGCTTTGGTGTAGCCAATAATCAGATGTTTGTCTGAAACATTCTTGCTTTTTTGATGATCCAGCAGGTATTGGCAATTTTATGTCAGGTTCCTATGCTTAATGTAAATCCAGCTTGAACATCTGGTACATGTACTGGAACATGAACATCCGATACATGTTCTTGGAACATGTACTGTTGAAAACTGGCTTGGAGAATTCTGAGCATCTCTTTGCTATCATGTGAAGTGAGTGTAAATGTGCAGTAGCTTGAACATTCTTTGGCACTGCCTTCCTTTGGGATTTGAAAGAAAGCTAACCTTTTCCGGTCCTGTGGCAAGTGCTGAGTTTTCCAAATTTTCTGGCGTAGGAAGTGCAGCATTTCACAACCACATCTTTTAGGATTTGAAATAGTTAAACTGGAATTCCATCACCTCCATTGGTTTTGTTCATAGTGATGCTTTCTAAGGACAACTTTGTTTCACATTCCAGGATGTCTTGGCACCCCACTCCAGTACTCTTGCCTGGAAAACCCCATGGATGAAGGAGCCTGGTGGGTTGCAGTCCATGGGGTCGCAAAGAGTCGGACACGACTGAACAACTTCCCTTTCACTTTTCACTTTCACGCATTGGAGAAAGAAATGGCAACCTGCTCCTGTGTTCTTGCATGGAGAATCCCAGGGATGAGGGAATCTGGTGGGCCTCTGTCTGTGGGGTTGCACAGAGTCGGACACGACTGAAGCAACTTAGCAGCAGTAGCAGCTCTAGGTAGTAGATTGAACCATCGTGGTTATCTGGGACATGAAAATATTTTTGTGTAGTTCTTTTATGTATTCTTGCCACCTCTTCTTAATATCTTCTGCTTCTATTCAGTTCAGTTCAGTTCAGTTCAGTCGCTCAGTCATGTCCGACTCTTTGCGACCCCATGAATCGCAGCACGCCAGGCCTCCCTGTCCATCACCATCTTCCAGAGTTCACTCAAACTCATGTCCATTGAGTCGGTGATGCCATCCAGCCATCTCATCCTCTGTCGTCCCCTTTTCCTCCTGTCCCTAATCCCTCCCATCATCAGAGTCTTTTCCAATGGGTCAACTCTTTGCATGAGGTGGCCAAAGTACTGGAGTTTCAGCTTTAGCATCATTCCTTCCAAAGAACACCCAGGGCTGATCTTTAGAATGGACTGGTTGGATCTCCTTGCAGTCCAAGGGAGCTCTCAAGAGTCTTCTCCAACACCACAGTTCAAAAGCATCAATTCTTTCGCAGTCAGCTTTCTTCACAGGTCAACTCTCGCATCCATACATGACCACTGGAAAAACCATAGCTGTGACTAGATGGACCTTTGTTGGCAAAGTAATGTCTCTGCTTTTGAATATGCTATCTAGGTTGGTCATAACTTTCCTTCCAAGGAGTGTCTTTTAATTTCATGGCTGCAATCACCATCTGCAGTGATTTTGGAGCCCCCAAAAATAAAGTCTGACACTGTTTCCACTGTTTCCCCATCTATTTCCCATGAAGTGATGGGACCAGACGCCATGCTCTTCGTTTTCTGAATGTTGAGCTTTAAGCCAACTTTATCACTCTCCTCTTTCACTCTCATCAAGAGGCTTTTTAGTTCCTCTTCACTTTCTGCCATAAGGGTGGTATCATCTGCATATCTGAGGTTATTGATATTTCTCCCGGCAGTCTTGATTCCAACTTGTGTTTCTTCCAGCCCAGCATTTCTCATGATATACTCTGCATAGAAGTTAAATAAGCAGGGTGACATTATATAGCCTTGACATACTCCTTTTCCTATTTGGAACCAGTCTGTTGTTTCATGTCCAGTTCTAACTGTTGCTTCCTGACCTGCATATAGCTTTCTCAAGAGGCAGGTCAGGTGGTCTGGTATTCCCATCTCTTTCAAAAATTTCCACAGTTTGTTGTGATCCACACAGTCAAAGGCTTTGGCATAGTCAATAAAGCAGAAATAGATGTTTTTCTGGAACTCTCTTGCTTTTTCAATGATCCAGCGGATGTTGGCAATTTGGTCTCTGGTTCCTCTGCCTTTTCTAAAACCAGCTTGAACATCAGGAAGTTCATGGTTCACGTATTGCTGAAGCCTGGCTTGGAGAATTTTGAGCATAACTTTACTAGGTGTGAGATGAGTGCAATTGTGTGGGAGTTTGAGCATTCTTTGGCATAATCTTTCTTTGGGATTGGAATGAAAACTGACCTTTTCCAGTCCTATGGCCACTGCTGAGTTTTCCAAATTTGCTGGTGTATTGTTTAGGTCCATGCAATTTCTGTCCTTTATGGTGTCCAGTGTTGCATGCTTTTTCATTTGATATCTCTAATTTTCTTAAAGAGATCTCTAGTATTTCCCATTCTATTGTTTCCCTCTATTTCTTTGCATTGATCACTGAGGAAGGCTTTCTTATTTCTCCTTTCTATTCTTTGGAACACTGAATTCAAATGGGTATATCTTTCCTTTTCTCGTTTGCTTTTGGCTTCTCTTCTTAGCTATCTGTATGGCCTCCTTAGACAACCATTTTGCCCTTTTGCATTTGCTTTTCTTGAGGATGGCTTTGATCACTGCCTCCTGTACAGTGTCACGAACCTCTGTCCATAGTTCTTCAGGTGCTCTATCAGATCTAATCCCTTGAGTCTATTTGCCACTTCCACTGTATAATCGTAAGTGATTTGATTTAGGTCACATCTGAATGATCAATTGGTTTCCCCTAATTTCTTCATCTTATGTCTCAATTTGGCAATAAGGAGTTCATGATCTGAGTCACAGTCAGTTTCATGGTGGCTCAGAGGGTAAAGAATCTGCCTGCAATGGAGGAGACCCAGGTTTGATCCCTGGGTGGGAAGATCCCCTGGAGAAGAGACTGGCTACCTACTCCTGTATTCATGCCTCAAAAGTCCCATGGACAGAGGAACCTAGTATGCTACAGTCCATGGGGTATCAAAGAGTTGGACATGACTGACCAACTAAGCACAGAGACAAGCACACAGAAATACACTCACGTATATGTATATTTGTATGTTAGGGTACTGTTGCTTTTTAATTCTGTTATTTTATTTACTCTTCAAGATCTTTGCATACCTTTTGCTTCAGTGATTTTGTTTTTCAGTTTTACAGCTTTCTGTGAGCCAATAATAATAATAAAACAAAACTCTTCCAGTAGTACCACAATTACAAGTGTCAATATTTTTCCCCTGCACTCTTGCTTTTATGTTTTTGTTTTGTTTTGTTAGGTTTCTTAATCTCTAAAATTCTTCTCTCTTTATGGTGAAGCAGGTAACTTTTCAAGGACCTTAATCAGGGGCCTTCAGGTACATACATGTCATTTTAAGCATCAAATAGATAAATGACTAACCTAGATAGCGTATTGAAAAGCAGAGACGTTACTTTGCCAACAAAGGTCCTTCTAGTCAAGGCTATCGTTTTTCCAGTGTTCATTTATGGATGTGAGAGTTGAACTGTGAAGAAAGCTGACTGCGAAAGAATTGATGCTTTTGAACTGTGGTGTTGGAGAAGACTCTTGAGAGTCCCTTGGACTGCAAGGAGATCCAACTAGTCAATTCTAAAGGAGATCAGGCCTGGGTGTTCTTTGGAAGGAATGATGCTAAAGCTGAAATTCCAATACTTTTGCCACCTCATGTGAAGAGTTGACTCATTGGAAAAGATTCTGATGTTGGGAGGGATTGGGGGCAGGAGGAAGAGGGGACGACAGAGGATAAGATGGCTGGATGGCATCACCGACTCAATGGACATGAGTTTGAGGGAACTCCAGGAGATGGTGATGGATAGGGAGGCCTGGTGTGCTGCGATTCATGGGGTCGCAAAGAGTCGAACACCACTGAGCAACTGAACTGAACTGAACTGAGATATAATTAGGAATACAGTTCATTTTTCATCAGTGTGATCCACTCCACTTCATATATGATTTTAGCTATTTCTAAATGAAATTTACAACTATAAATGAGCCAGCTTTTGTAAATGGAGCACTGTCAAGAAGCTGAACTCATAGCAAAATATAATTGAGGAGTTATGATAAATATATTATGTCCTGTCCAAATAATTTTGCTTAGTACAACCAATTAAATTTTCTAAATATACTTCTAAAAATGTGTTTTTCATGTGTATATGTAAAAAAAAATGTGATTTTCTTTCTCAAAAGACTCTATAATTAAATTCTTATTAATATTAAATATCAGAGAGATGGACTTGAAAAATATGTAAAACTGATCATTAGATTCTAGAACAGTGAATTACAAATTTTAGCTATTTAATTTTTGGTTACTTAATCTACAAAATGAGGAAAATTTAGCACAGTTTCTGCTTGCTGTGTATAATGAATGAGATCAGAAATGCAGCCTGCTGCTGCTGCTGCTGCTAAGTCACTTCAGTCGTGTCCGACTCTATGAGACCCCATAGGTGGCAGCCCACCAGGCTCCCCCGTCCCTGGGATTCTCCAGGCAAGAATACTGGAGTGGGTTGCCATTTCCTTCTCCGAAATGCAGCCTAGGTGTGGTTAATAGAGCATAGCCATTAGACTTAAGCACCCTTTGTTCCAAGACCATGTCTACAACTCCCTTCCTCTTTGACTTTTAAGATAATATTTAAGCTCTTCAAATTTTAATTGTTGATCTGGAACATTTTGATAATTATCAATACTCATCTCACGGGTTTGTCTTGAATTAAATGAAACAGTCCGTGCTATTTTGTTGTTGTTAGTCACTCAGTCATGTCAGACTCTTTGGAACCCCATGGACTGTATGTAGCCTGCCAAGCTCCTCTGTCCATGGTATTCTCCAGGGAGGAATACTGAACTGAGTAGCCATTCTCTTCTCCAGGGGATTTTCCTGCCCCAGGTAAAAAACCTAGGTCTCCTGCATTGCAGGCAGATTCTTTACCATCTGAGACACCAGGAAGTCCATGTTAACTACTTAATAAAATGGTAGACTTGTAATAAGCAGTCAATTAATTTTAGCTGTTGTTAGTTTGTCTGTTGTTTGGCATAGCAAATCTTTATTCAGTTTTTTTTTTTCTATTTTACTAATGCACTTAAACTCAGTCTGATTTTTCCCCTAGCATTTGAGTATTTATACAATTGTCTTCTACCTAGTTTTATATACTTATTTTTCAATATTTCTCTATACCAACTCAAAAGCTCTAATCTAATAGCTCTAGTGGTTACATTATGAAGAAGTCATACACATACACAATTCTCTGCTGCTACTCACTTTTTTTTTTTTTTTAGAATGAAATCTTCCTTTTTTCCCCTTATTTCTCCATAAATTACTTCCTTTACTCCTTCTACTGATTTATTGATTTTCTTTCTTGGCAGTGCAGCCCATGGTCTAGTCATATTATACACCCATCTTATAGCAAATAGAAGGTATTAAGTAAATGTTTCATAATCTAGAAAGTGAAAGACAGATGGTTGTTTTTAATCTTAAAGAAATTCCAAAGTATTATGATTTTCTTCAGACAAATGTACTTGAGGATAGGTATGAAGCAACCTTTATTTTCAAACTGGAGTGACAGGTTATAATTGAGTATTGTACACTTTTGTTACCATATATAGAAAGGAAAGGAACACAGTTTTCTCTACATGTTTTATTAGGACCCCAAAAGGAATATTGAAAGAAATAACATCATTTCTTAAAAATTAAAGGTGTGCTCTTGCTACAAACACTTAGATAATATAAATATTTGCTTATCTTTGACTCAAAATGTTTATTTCACACATGTGTGTTTACTTCTAAAGTGAAAAAAAAAAACAAAAAAAAACATGTAGTAGCTATTGTTAGCATTGTAATATTGAATGCACCAGTGCCTCCCTTTGTAGAATACTGAATTGGCTATCATTAGTGTCAGATGTTATATACATGGCAATAACACTGTCTATGTAATTGTGAGTTTGTCAGTTTAACTGATAAAAATAAATTGATGACTGCCTGAAAATGACTGATGCTTTTCATCTATTAAGTAATGTCTGCTGGTACAGTGCAAGTTTTTTGTATGTTTGTTTGTTGTTTTAATGAGTTCTTGAATTCTGTTGAAGTCTGCATGTCATAATCCTTTGTAAAAAGTAAACAGGTGTGACAATTTACAGCAATCCAGTGATAAGCTCTCTAATCACTCCATCTTGGGATTTTAAAATGTGTTTTATGGGGAAAAGCTATAAATCTATTTTTATATACAGTTACATTTTTGAGCACATGACTTCGGTTTTTAGCTAGTGAAAAATCTTGAAAATGAAAATCTAGAAAGTGAAACTTACCAAGTTATTTACCTTTAATCTATAGATAATTTTATCATATTTTGTCTTTTATGCTCAATAATATTACAGTTTCAGATGCTGCCTCTAAATCCCAATGTAAGAATTTCTAAAGTATTGTTACAAACATAGCTTTTAATAGATATGGTCATGCTTGATCTTTTTTAGTATGTTGATTTTATTTCAATTATTAAAAATTCCACTTTATGCACAGTCTTCATTATGCCCAGGCTAACAGTTGTATCCACTTCATGCTTGCCAGGTTCCAGAGCAGTTTTAGAAATGCTCTGTGATTGATTAAAGACAAATATTTGCAAATAATAAATTTTGATACCAAATTATGCATCCATTCAGTGGAATTCTTCATCAAGCTAAAGAGGAACTTTAAAAAGAGTATGAGACAATAAATTAAAATGCACATTTTAATGAGCTATCAACTGGGTAATTTTGGAAAGAAAGTATTTTCTATCACTTTTACATCAAATTTGATTCCAGCAGTGTCTGTCTCTGTCCCTGTTTATAACCAACTTTCATGGCTATAGTTGACATCCTAGATATACTACAGCTTAGATCTTTTAGGGAGCACTTTTCATAGACTTTATCCTATTTTCTAACAGAATAGAAATAGCATGCATTAAGGCACATGAGCCCACCATTTGTTGCTCAGGGACTGAGGTTTCACTTAAGGTGCATGATTGCCAGGAACTGAAGCTTTTTTAAATCCACCACATCTGCTTGGAAAGCAACAGCTCCTACACGAGTGCAATCTTAATATTTTCCCCCTGAAAACAATGTCTCTTAATTCATTATTTTTAATAGGCATTATACTTGTAAAATGAAGAATTTCTTTTGTGATGGTGGAGACTACAGAACAAACATCACTCTTTGCCTTCTGAAATCATATGACCAGGTCAATAATGTGCTATAATTATTTATTATTTTCTGAGCTAAGGACACAATACTTGAATAAATTAAATTACTTCACCAAGAGATGATAATACAGAGGTGTGTGTGTTTTTGTGTGTGAGCACGAACTAAATGTTATAAATCTAAATTTTAGGTGAGGTAAAACAATAACTTAAAAATCCAGTTAAATTCTGAGCAAAACTTAGATGTTAACATAAAAATATTGCTGCATTCTTATCAGCATTTGCTCATAGAAGTTTCACTCTCTGGCTATATATATCAATTAAATATAAAATTATTCCCAAATGAAACTATTTTACCCCTCATAAAATTTTGATAGACCAATGGTGGAAACATGGAAGATGTCAAGTATTGATTAATATCAAAGAAAGAAGCTTTTTAATCTCTCTTGATAGCAGTCGTTTTATAACCAAAATCCAAGAACTTCTTACTGCATCTGTCTAGTGTTTTGTAGTTTTTAGTGTTTACCTGTTGGAGAAGGCAATGGCACCCCACTCCAGTACTCTTGCCTGGAAAATCCCATGGACAGAAGAGCCTGGTAGGCTGCAGACCATGGAGTCCTGAAGAGTCAGACACGACTGAGCGACTTCACTTTCACTTTTCCCTTTCATGCATTGGAGAAGGAAATGGCAACCCACTCCAGTTTTCTTGCCTGGAGAATCCCAGGGACAGGGGAGCCCGGTGGGCTGCCGTCTATAGGGTCGCACAGAGTTGGACACGACTAAAGCGACTTAGCAGCAGCAGCAGCAGTGTTTACCTGTGCCCATGGCACTCAATGCTCACAGCAACCCTTTGAGGAAAGAAACACAATAATCACTAAATATTTAATATATACTGGACAGTTTGGTAGACAGAACCTGACTGGGAGTTGATTACTTCTTCCATGATAGATTTTTGATTTCTCAGCATTTGTTTTTAATGTTGATAAAATTTTATAAAAAAATTAAACTGTATTTCCTTCCTGCTGTCTTTGATCTATATCTTCTCATTCCCGGAAAAAATAGAAACCTCTTTCTCCTTTTTTTTTTTTTTTTTAGTATTAATAGGAGCCCTTGTCTTTTTTAAAAATTTTCCTCCTCTATTGTTCCCTTCAGACCTTTTTGCTCTTTTAATTCATATGTTCTTACATCTTTAGTTGCCTTACAGGACTGTTACTGGCTATCTATTGCTGTATAACAAAATAATCCTAAAGTTAGTAGCTTTAACCAATAACAATATTTATTTTTGTTCATGAATCAGCAGTTTTATTTTGTTTTTACTCTGTTAATTGTCATTTGGAGTGACTCAGGCTGCATGCCAGAATCATCTGAAGATGGCTTACAGTTTATAGCTAGAATTTTACAGTAGATACTGGCTCTTAGCTGTGATCTTAGCTGTGATATTGAATGTAATACTTATATATAACCTCTTACCATCTGCAAACATCATTAACATTCAAAATATGATACCAGGATTCCATGACAAGCTTCCAAATAAAAGGATGAACTTTATCACCTCTTATGACATAGCCTTAGAAGTTACATAAAAAAATTCTCTCTACATTCTTTGTGTATGTATATTATAAAAGCTGAATCAAGTTGAAGGGATGGAGAAAGTTCTTAAAGATCATCATGTTCAGTTGGAAAAATTGTTGTGGCCATTTTTGAAGTCACAGAACACTTTTTTTTTCTCTTTTATTCTGTGAAACCTAGGTATTTCTCTGACTTCCTCTTCTGCATCCCACTACAGAAAAAGGCACTCACTCCACCACAGAATAACCTCAGATATGCAGATGACACCACCCTTGTGGCAGAAAGTGAAGAGGAACTAAAAAGCTTCTTGATGAAAGTGAAAGCGGAGAGTGAAGAAGTTGGCTTAAAGCTCAACATTCAGAAAACATTCAGTGGAAACAGTGTCAGACTTTATTTTTTTGGGCTCCAAAATCACTGCAGATGGTGACTGCAGCCATGAAATTAAAAGACACTTACTCCTTGGAAGGAAAGTTAAGACCAACCTACATAGCATATTCAAAAGCAGAGACATGACTTTGCCAACAAAGTTTCGTCTAGTCAAGGCTACGGTTTTCCCTGTGGTCATGTATGGATGTGAGAGTTGGACTGTGAAGAAGGCTGAGCACTGAAGAATTGATGCTTTTGAACTGTGGTGTTGGAGAAGACTCTTGAGAGTCCCTTGGACTGCAAGGAGATCCAACCAGTCCATTCTGAAGGAGATCAGCCCTGGGATTTCTTTGGAAGGAATGATGCTAAAGCTGAAACTCCAGTACTTTGGCCGCCTCATGCGAAGAGTTGACTCATTGGAAAAGACTCTGATGCTGGGAGGGATTGGGGGCAGGAGGAGAAGGGGACGACAGAGGATGAGATGGCTGGATGGCATCACTGACTCAATGGACGTGAGTCTGGGTGAACTCCGGGAGTTGGTGATGGAAAGGGAGGCCTGGCGTGCTGCAGTTCATGGGGTCACAAAGAGTCAGACACAACTGAGTGACTGAACTGAACTGAACTGAATCACCAAAGAATTCGCAGCATGAGGCCATTATATTTTCTTTCCGGCCAAAAACTGCGTTTACCAGACAACTGTTTATTGCTTTAGACATAACTTACAAAATCATTCTTTGAGCTTCATGCCACCTCACATTAAATATGCTTCTGCTTTTAGCATTATAATTTATTGTCTTCTTGGCTATTCATCATTAATTGATGGATCCAGAACCTAGTTTATAATGTTTCTTTCCCAAGCAAATTTTATTATCTCTATGTTAAGCTCTTACTTCATTTTTTTTTTTACTTCTTCAGCTCCAAGGAATAACAAAATGTTTGCTATAGTAACTCACACCCACAAAGATGCCAAAAACTTGTCATCATCCTGTAATACTAAACTTTTCTTCTGATTCTTTCATTTTTTAAATGATTCTACATTCCCGTGTTGGAGTTTAAGTTATTTTTTTCCCACTGAGGATGCTATTTGTTTCAATAGAAAAATAGATTTTTTGAGTTCTAGATTTTGAAAAATATTCCATATCTGCTGTTTATTAATCTAGACCAGGAAAATTAACTTTTCTGAACTTTTGTTTCTTCATGTGCAGTAGTTGAAAACAAAAAGTGTTGCTTTGAAGTGTGAGTTAGAACTAGTATATAAAATCCTAGGACCTAGAAGGAATTGTTAGAACATTGCTAGTTTCCACTGTGAGATGTTTTTCTTTTCTTTCTTTTTTTTTTTTTTTTTTTTTTTTTTTTGTCTTCCATAGCTAAAAAAACCCAGGTGTTACACATCTACTATAGCCTATCATGCATATTGTTGTAGTCAGATCATGTGTTTTCTCTGCTCCTTTTCAAAGCTACCAATCACTGGTGGAGGGAATCCTAATCTTCTATAGGGTTTATAAATACATGTGTAATCTTCAAATTCAGCATTTATCTCAAGACTGACCTGCTTTCTTTTTTAGAAGCTTTTCTTCTTTATGAGCTATATATATGAGTGGTGTCAGCTCAGTTCAGTTGCTCAGTCATGTCTGACTCTGCGACCCCATGGACTGCAGCATGCCAGGCTTCCCTGTCCATCACTAACTCCAGAAGCTTGCTAAAACTCGTGTCCATTGACTTGGTGGTGCCATCCAACCATCTCATCCTCTGTCGTCCCCTTCTCCCACTGCCCTCAATCTTTCCCAGCATCAGGGTCTGTTCCAGTGAGTCAGTTCTTTGCATCAGATGACCAAAGTATCCGAGCTTCAGCTTCAGCATTAGTCCTTCCAATACAGGACTGATTTCCTTAAGGATTGACAGGTTTGGTCTCCTTGCAAACTTTTTTCCAAGTCTTCTCCAACACTACAGTTCAAAAACATCAGTTCTTCAGTGCTCAGCTTTCTTTATGCTCCAACTCTCACATCCACATATGACTACCGGAAAAACTATAGTTTTGACTAGACGGACCTTTTTTGGCAAAGTAATGCCTCTGATTTTTAATATGCTGTCTAGGTTGGTCATAGCTTTCCTTCCAAGCAGCAAGTGGCTTTTAATTTCGTGGCTGTAGTCACTATCTGCAGTGAGTTTGGAGCCCAAGAAAATATTCTCTCACTATTTCCATTATTTCACCATCTATTTGCCATGAAGTGATGAGACCAAATGCCGTGATCTTAGTTTTCTGAAGGTTGAGTTTTAAGCCAGCTTTTTCACTCTCCTCTTTCACTATAATCAAAAGCCTCCTCAGTTCCTCTTTGCTTTCTATCATAAGGCTGGTCTCATCTGCATATCTGAGATTATTGATATTTCTCCCAACAATCTTAATTCTAACTTGTGATACATCCAGCTCAGCATTTCACAGGATGTTCTCTGCATGTGTTAAATAAGCAGGGTGACAATATACAGCCTTAACATACTTCTTTCCCAATTTCAAAACAGTCCATTGTTCTATGTCCAGTAACAACTCTTGCATCTTCTTTTTTAAAATTTATTTATTTATTTTTAATTCAAGGATAATTGCTTTACACATTTTTGTTGTTTTCTGTCAAACCTCAACATGAATCAGCCATAGGTATACATATATCACCTCTCTTTTGAATCCCCCTCCCATCTGCCTCCTCATCCCACCCCTCTAGGTTGATGCAGAGCCCCTCTTTGAGTTTCCTGAACCCTACAGCAAATTCCCATTGGCTATCTATTCTACATATGGTACTGTAAGTTTCCATGTTACTCTTTTCATACATCTCACTTTCTCCTCCCCTCTCCCCATGTCCATAAGTCTATTTTCTATGTCTGTTTCTCCATTGCTGCCCTGTAAATAAATTCTTCAGTATCACTTTTTCTAGATTCTGTGTATATGCATTGGGATATAGTATTTATCTTTCTCTTTCTGACTTGCTTCACTATGTATAATACGTTCTAGGTCCATCCACCTCATTAAAACTAACTCAAATGCATTAATTTTTATCTCTGAGTAATATTCCATTGTGTCTATGAACCACAACTTCTTTATCCATTTATCTCTTGAAGAACATCTGGGTTGCTTCCATGTTCTAGCTATTGTAAATAGTGTTGCAATGAAAACTGGGATACATGTGTATTTTTCATTTTTGGTTTCCTCAGGGTGTATGCCTAGGAGTGGGTTTGCTGAGTCATATGGTGGTTTTATTCTTAGTTTTTTTAAGGAAACTCCATACTGTCTTCCATAGTGGCTGTAATAATTTACATTCCCACAACAGTGTAAAACAGTCCCTTTGCTCTACACCCTTTCCAGCATTTATTCTTTGTAAACTTTTTGGTGATGGCCATTCTGACTAGTGTGAGATGATATTTCATTGTAGTTTTGATTTGCATTTCTTTAATAATAAGTGATATTGAGTATCTTTTCATGTGTTTGTTAGTCATCTGTATGACTTGTTTAGAGAAAGGTCTGTTTAGGTAGGGTTATTTGTTTTTTCTGGTATTGAGTTGTATGAGCTGCTTGTATATTTTGGAAATTAATACTTTGTCAGTTATTTCATTTGCTACTTCGGCCACTCTCAGAGTTGTCTATTCACCTTGCTTATAGTTTCCTTTGCTGTGCAAAAGCTTTTAAGTTTAATCAGGTCCCATTTCTTTACTTTCATTTTTATTTCCATTATTCTAGGTGATGGATCATAAAGGATCTTACCTTGCTTTATGTTATTTAGTGTTCTGCCTATGTTTTCATCTAAGAGTTTTATAGTTTCTGGTCTTTAATTAATTTTGAATTTATCTTTGTGTATGGTGTTAGGAAGTGTTCTTATTTATTTCTTTTACATGTAGCTGTCCAGTTTTCCCAGCACCATTTATTGACAAGGCTGTCTTTGCCCCATTGTATATTGTTGCCTCCTTTATTAAAAATAAGGTATGCATAGGTGCATGGGTTTATTTTGGGGCTTTCTATCTTGTTCCATTGATCTATAAACCTATTTTTGTGCCAGTACCATACTACCTTGATGACTGTAGGTTTGTAGTATAATCTGATGTCAGGAAGGTTGATTCCTCTAGCTCTATTTTCCTTTCTCAAGACTGCTTTGGCTATTCAGGGTCTTTTGTGTTTCCATTTGAATTATGAATTTTTTTGATCTAGTTATGTGAAAAATGTCATTGGTAATCTAATAGGGATCACATTAAATCTGTAGACTGCATTTGGTAGTATAATCATTTTTATAATATTGATTCTTCTTAACTAGTAACATGGAATATCTCTCTTATGTTTATGTCATCATTGATTTCTTTCACTAGTGTCTTACAATTTTCTGTGGACAGTTCTTTTGTCCCCTTAGGTAAGTTTATTCCTAGATATTTAATTATTTTTGTTGCAGTGGTGAATGGGATTGATTCCTTAATTTGTCTTTCTGATTTTCCATTGTTAGTATATAGAAATGCAAGTGATTTCTGTGTATTGATTTTGTATCCTGCAACTTTGTTAAATTCACTGATTACCTCTAGTAATTTTCTGGTACTATCTTTAGGGTTTTCTATGTACAGTATCATGCATTTGAACACAGGGAGAGCTTTACTTCTTATTTTCTGATCTGGATTCCTTTTATTTCTTTTTCATCTCTGATTGCTGTAGTAAGGAATTCCTGAACTGTGCTGAATAATAGTGGTGAAAGTGAACACCGTTTTCTTTTTTCTGATCTCAGTGGGAACGCTTTTAGTTTTTCACCATTGAGAATAATGTTTTTTGTAGGCTTATCATACATGGTCTTTACTATGTTGAGTTAGGTTCCTACTATTCTCATTTTTTGAAGAGTTTTAATCATAAATGGGTGCTGAATTTTTTCAAAGGATTTTTCTGCATCTATTAATATTATCAGATTTTTTTTAATCTTTCAAATTGTTAATATGGTGTATCACATTGATTGATTTGTGTATATTGAAGAATCCTTGTATCCCTGAAATAAACTCAACTTGATGATGATGTATGAGATTTTTGATGTCTCTCTGAATTTCGTTTGCTAAAATTTTGTTGAGGATTTTTGCATCTATGTTCATCAGTGATACTGGTCTGTAGTTTTCTTTTTTTGTCTGTTGTTTTTGTCTGGTTTTGGTGTCAGGATGATGGTGGCCTTATAAAATGAGTTTGGAAGCATTCCTTTCTCTGCAATTTTTTGAAAGACTTTTAAAAGGATAGGCATTAGCTCTTTTCTAAATATTTGATAGAATTATCCTGTGAAGCCATCTGGTCCTGAGATTTTGCTTTTGGGGAGATATTTTATCAGAACTTCAATTTCAGTGCTTGAAATTGAGTTGTTCATAATTTCTATTTCTTCCTGCTTCAGACTTGGAAGATTGAACATTTCTAAGACTCTCTCCATTTCTTCCAAGTTGTCCATTTTATTGTCATATAGTTGTTCATAATAGTCTCTTATGATTCTTTGTAGTTCTGCATTATCTGTTGTAACCTAACCTATTTCATTTCTAATTTTGTTGATTTGATTCTTCGTTCTCTTTTTCTTGATGAGTCTGTCTAAACGTTTGTCAATTTTGTTTATGTTCTCAAAGAACCAGGTTTTAGTTTTACTAATCTTTACTATTGTTTCTTTCAATTCTTTTTCATTTACTTCTGCTCGGATCTTTATGACTTTTTTTCCTTTTACTAATTTTATTTATTTTATGTTCTACTTTTCCCAGTTATTTTACATGTAAAGTTAGGTTGTTTATTAATATTTCTCTTGTTGCTTGAGGTAGGATCGCATTGATAGAAATATCCCTCTGAGAACTGCTTTTGCTTCATCCAATAGGTTTTGAGTTGTCATGTTTTCACTTGTCATTTGTTTCTAGAACTCCCCCCCCCTTTTGATTTTTTCATTAACCTATTGGTTATTTAGGAATGTGTTGTTTAATCTCCATGTGTTTGTTTCTTACTTTTTTTTTTTCCTTGTAATTGATATCTAGTCTCATAGTGTTGTGGTCGGAGAAGCTGCTTTATACAATTTCAATTTTATTAAATTTACTGGTTTGATTTGTGACCCAAGATGTGGTTTGGTTTGTGACTCAGGATGTGGTGTATGCTGGAGAATGTTCCATGAGCACTTGAGAAGAAGGTGTATTCTTCTGCATTTGGTTGGAATGTCCTGAAGAAATCAGTGAGATCCATTTCATCTAATGTATCATTTGAGACATGTTTCCTTACTAGTTTTGTTTTGATGATCTGCCCATTGGTGTGAGTGGGGTGTTAAAGTCCTACTATTATTGTGTTACTGTCAATTTCTCCTTTTATGTATGTTACTGCTTGTCTTATGTATTGAGGTTCTCCTATGTTGGGTGCCTAAATATTTACAATTGCTATGTTTTCCTCTTGGATTGATCCGTTCATCATTATGTAGTGTCCTTCCTTATCTCTTGTAATTTTCTTTATTTTAGGTCTATTTTGTATGACATGAGGATTGCTACTTCTGCCTTCTTCTGCTTTCTGTTTGCATGGAGTGTATTCTCCCATCCTCTCACTTTCAGTATATATGCGTCTTTAGGTCTGTTGTGGATTTCTTATAGATAGCATATATATGGGTCTTGTTTTTGTATTCATTCAGCCAGTCTGTGTCTTTTGATTGGAGCATTTAATCCGTTTATATTTAAAATAATTATTGAAATATATGTTCTTATTTCCAGTTTTTTAATTGTTTGGGGTTGACTTTTAGATCTCTTTTCTTCTCTTCTATTTCTTGACTGTATAAGTCCCTTTACATTTCTTGTAAAGCTGGTTTGATGGTACTGAATTCTCTTAACTTTTGCTTGTCTGAAAAGCTTTTTATTTCTCCATCAGTTTTGAATAAGATCCTTGCTGGATACAGTGATCTTGGCTGTAGATTTTTCCTTTCCAGTACTTTAACTATAGTCTGCCATTTCCTTCTGCCCTGCAGAGTATCTACTGAAAGATCAGCTGTTAAGCATATGGGGTTTCCCTTGGATGTTAATTGTTGCTTTTTCTTTGCTGCTTTTAATATCTTTTTTGTTGTGTTTATTCTTTGTTTGTTTAATATGTGTCTTGGCATGTTTCTCCTTGGGTTTATCCTGTGCCTCATTGTGACTCTTGGACTTGATTGACTATTTTCTTTTCCACGTTGGAGAAATTTTCAACTATATTCTCTTCAAAAATGTTCTCACACCCTTTCATTTTTTCTTCTTCTGGGATCCCTACAACTTGCATGTGCTGCATTTGATATTGTCCCAGCGGTCTCTGAGGCTATCCCCAGTTTTTTTCATTCTTTTTATTTTATTCTGCTCTTCAGAAGTTATTTCCGTTATATCATCTTCCAGCTCACTGATTCGTTCTTCAGCTTCAGATAATATGTTAGTGATTCCTTCTAGAATATTTTAATTTCAAGAATTGTGTTGTTTGTCACTGTATGTTTATTATTTAATTCTTCTAGGTCTTTGTTAATTGATTCTTGCATTTTCCCCATTTTGTTTTGAATGTTTGATCATCTTTAATATTATTATTCTGAATTATTTTTCAGGTAGTTTGCCCATTTCTTCTTCATTTATTTGGACTTCTGTGTTTCTAATTTGTTCTTTCATTTCTGTAGTATTTATCTGCCTTTTCATTATTATTATTATTTTTTTAACTTATTGTGTTTGAGGTCTCCTTTTCCCAGACTTCAGTGTTGAATTCTTTCTTCCTTTTGGTTTCTGCCCTCCTAAGTTCAGTCCAGTGGTTTGTGTAATCTTCGTATAGAGTGAGATTTGTGCTTAGTTTTTGTTTGTTTTTCCTCTGATGGGCAAGGCTGAGTGAGGCATTAATCATGTTTGCAGATGATTGGGTTTGTATTTTTGTTTTGGTGTTTAGATGAAGCCTCATGCACAAGGTGCCACTGGTGATTGGGTGATGCCAGGTCTTGCATTCAGGTGATTTCCTTTTTGTGAGTTCTCACTATTTAATACTCCCTAGGGTTCACCATCTGGTAGTCTAGGATCTTGGAGTCAGTGCTCCCACTCCAAAGGCTCAGGACTTGATCTCTGGTCAGGAATGAAGATTTCACAAGTGGTTTGTTATGACCTTAAGTGAGATTAAAACAAATACCCAAAAATGGGAAACCAAAGAGGTACCCCAAATGACAGTTACAAAATCAGGCAAATTATAATTAAAATAATGGAATATACACATATACATATACACCTATAAGAAAAGTCAAAACAGTCCAACAAAAATAAAGTACAGTAGATTGACCTGGCAAACAAAGGAAATCAAAAGTTATATTTACCAGTTTAAAAAAAAAAAAAAAATCCTAACTAAAGCACAAACTGGAAAACAAAACTGAAGCAAGGTCCCAAATGGGGAATAGAATAATGAAAACAAAACTAACAAATATGTTGAGAGAAAAGGAAAGAAAGAATAGATATGCAAAGTTAAATAAAGGTAGGTTAAGAAGACATATACATTAATGATTAACTGCAAGGGGAAAAGAATAGTAGGAAAGACAAACTAAGGACTAAATGTAAAATAAAAAAAAATATTAGGTCTAAAAATTTAAACATTAAAATTATAAAAAAAGAAAAGAAAAAAGGAGGAAAAGAATGGGGAAAAAAGGAAGAAGAAACAAAAGAATTAAAAAAAAAAAAAAAAAAGGAAAACTCCACAGAACTGTAAAAGCCCAATGTAGATGCAGAGGTATATAACAACTGCAAAATATGTGGCTGAGAGGAAAAAAAAAAAAAGCTCAAAAGCTTAATTCAATTTCATAATGCCAATAAAATCAATAACTACAATAAGGGGTGGTGGTCATGGAAAGAGTGAAAAAAAAAAATCCAAAAGAATCTACAAAACAAGTCAAAACATAAGAATAATAAATGTTTTTCTTGGGTCACTGCTGTCAGAGTCTTTTCCCTCGCTGGTTGTCACAGTCCACCACACCTCCCTAGAATGCCCTCCAACACTGTGCTGAACTCTGCACCTGCTGTGGGGGCAGCTCAGATTCTAATCTAGTCCTACTCCTGTGTGTTCTTGCCTCCAATATCCACAGCTATCAGAGCTAGTGTGTTTTCTTTTGTGGGAGCTCTCAGTGTCCTTTTATATATTCCATAGGCACAGAGTCTGCCTAGTTGATCATGTGGATTTAATCTGCAGCTTGTACAGCTGGTGGGAAGGTTTTGGGTCTTCTTCCTTAGCCACACTGCCCCTGTATTTCAATTGTAATTTTATTTATACCTCTGCATATTGGTTTTCCACTAGAGTTTACTCCTGAGTTTTCCCTGTAGGGCTTGGGTTTGCCCCTGTAAGGGCCAGGTGTGGAGGTAGTGCAGCTGCTTGGGTTGCAGGGTTTCTGGCAGTCTGATTCTCAGGGGAGTTGGCTGCTTAAGGTGGCAGGAAATGTAGAGCTCTAGAAGTGTATGGCAACTAGTATTGGCCAATACACTCCAGTAGTCTTGCCTGGAGAACATCCCTGAAAGAGAAGCCTGGAAGGCCACAACTTACAGGCTCTCAAAGAGTTGGACATGACTGAAGTGGCCCTGCATGCATAGATGCAAGAGTTTTTTTGTCTGTGGCAATTCTGTCCCAGTGAGAGTTGAGCACGAAGGTTGCACAGCTACTTGGCTTGTGGGGACCCTAGTGGCGCCAAGTGTGCAGGGACACGGACTGCCTCCACCACAGGAGTTATGGCCCTATCGGAGTCTTTTTTTTTAAGGCTCTTGTAACTGGCGATCAGAAGGCTTCTTTGGCCAGTCTTTGTAGCTCTGACCATTCAGGCACTTAGAGGAATCCCTTGCCTGGGGTCTTTCTCTGTTGTTTGGCGCATCAGGCACATAGAGGGGTCCCCTGGCTGGGGTCTACTCTGTAGTTCAGTGCCTCAGGTGTGTGATGGGTCAGACTCTCTACTGTTTCAGCCTCTGATGCTGGTTGGCGGGGTGAGAAAGGCTATGGTGATGGCTCCACCCCCTACATGTGACTCAGCAGCATTACCTTGCTTCCATGGCTGCCCTGCTTTCCTCCATAGGCATTTCCCATCACAATCTCCTCCCTCACATCCCCTCAATCTGTCTCTCCACAGTCAACAGCAGCCCTTGCCCTGAGATTGCTCCATGATCCCCAAACTCCAGCTCCCAGCTGCTGCACCTTCCAGGGGACCTGCATCCCTGTCCAGGGTATTTATGGCTGCAGCAAGGACTGTCTGATTCTCATTCCATTTAGGCTGCCACTGATCAGTTGTTTCACTCTCAGACTTAAATGTTTCTCCTCCGACTCATACAGTTGCCCCAATCTGGAGCTTGGATCTCTGTTTCAGTTCCCCAACCTGCTGAGGACAGGTCCAATCCTACTAATACTTCTTTTTTTCCCCTCCTAGTTCCTTCATCCTACCGAGTTTTGCATGGTCTTATTCATTCATTTCCGCTGGTCAAGTACTCCTGTTCCATCTCAGATGGTGCTCTCCAGGCACTACTGTGTCTGAAGATATATTCCTCATGTAACCATGGAGAGAAATATACTCCACATCCACATACTCCTCCACCATCTTGTTCCCCCTCAAGAGTAAATTCTTAAGTCAGTTTTTGGTCCTCCCAATATCCTGTGAGGATGGTGGAAGAAAATAACAGTAATGCACTTCAACTGTCTTTTGTTGATCCTCTGCCCTAACTCTTGCTTCTTAGACTGCATACAGATTTCTCAGGAGGCAGGTAAGGTGGTTTGGATTTCCCATGCCTTTAAGGATTTTCTACAGTCTTGTGACCCACACAGTCAAAGGCTATGGCATAGTCAATAAAGCAGTAGTATATGTTTTACAGGAACTCTTTTTCTTTTTGTATGATTGAACAGATGTTGGAAATTTGATCTCTGATTGTTCTTCCTTTTCTAAATCCAGCTTGAACATCTGGAAGTTCTCCATTCACGTACCTTTGAATCCTAGCTTGAAGAATTTTGAGCATTACTTTGTTAGCTTCTGGAATGAGTGCAATTATGATGTAGTTTTAACATCCCTTGGTGTTGCCTTCTTTGGGATTGGAATGAAAATTGATCTTTTCCAGTCCTGTGGCCACTGCTGAGTTTTTAAAATTTGCTGGTGTATCAGCTGGAATTCCATCACCTCCAGTAACTTTGTTCATAGTGATGCTTCCTAAGGCTCACTTGACTTCAGACTCCAGGATGCCTGGCTCTAAGTGAGTGATCACCCCATCGTGTTTATCTGGGTCATTAAGATATTTTTTGTATAGTTCTTATGTGTATTCTTGTCACCTCTTCTTAATATCTTGTGCTTCTGTTAGGTCCATAACGTTTCAGTCTTTATTTGGCCATCTTTGCATGAAATGTTCCCTTGGTATCACCAACTTTCTTGAAGAGATCTTTATTATTTACCATTCTACTGTTTTTCTCTATTGCTTTGCACTGATCACTGAGGAAGGCTTTCTTATGTCTCCTTGCTCTTCTTTGGAACTCTGATTTCAAATGGGTTTAGCTTTCCTTTTCTCCAATGCCTTTATCTTCTCTTCTTTTCTGAGGTATTTTTAAGGCCTCTTCAGACAACTATTTTGCCTTTTTGCATTTCTTTTTCTTGGGGATGGTCTTGATCACTTTCTCCTGTACAATGTGACAAACCTCTGTCCATAATTCTTCAAGCACTCTGTCTATCATATCTAATCCCTTGAATCTATGTGTCACTTCCTTTGTATAATTGTAAGGGATTTGAGTTAGGTCATACCTGAATGACCTAAGTAGGTTTTCCTTACTTTCTTCAGTTTAATTCTGAATTTGGCAAAAAGGAGTTCATGATCTGAGCCACAGTCAGCTCCCAGTCTTATTTTTGTTGACTGTATAGAGCTTCTCCATCTTTGGCTGAAAAGAATAGAATCAATCTGATTTTGTTATTGACCATCTGGTGATGTCCATGTGTATAGTCTGCTTATGTGTTGTTGGAAGATGGTGCTTGCTATCACCAGTGCATTCTCTTGGCAAAACTCTGTTAGCCTTTGCCCTGCTTCATTTTGTACTCCAAAGCCAAACTTGCCTGTTACTCCAGGTATCTCTTGACTTCCTACATTTACATGCCAGTCCTCTATGAAGAAAAGGATTTTTTTTTTAATTTTTAATTCCAGGATGTTTTATAGGTCATCATAGAACTGTTCAACTTCAGTGTCGTTGCCATAAGCGGTTGGAGCATAGACTTGGATTACTGTTACATTGAATAGTTTGCCTTGGAAATTAACAGACAGCATGTCATTTTTGAGATTACACATAAGTACTGCATTTTGGACTCATTTATTGACTATAATGGCTACTCCATTTCTTCTAATGGAGTAGATATAATGTAGTAGTAGTAGCCCACAGTAGTAGATATAAAGGTCATCTGAATTAAATTTTCGCATTCAAGTCTATGTTAGTTCACTGATTTCTAAAATGTCAATGTTCATTCTTACCTTCTCCTGTTTGACCACTTCCATTTTACCTTGATTCATGGACCTAACATTCCTGGTTCCTAGGCAATATTATTCTTACAGCATTGGACTTCATTTCCATCACCAGTCACATCTACACATGGGTATTGTTTTTGCTTTAACCCCTTCTCTTCAATCTTTCTGGAGTTATTTCTCCACTGATCTCCAGTAGTGTACTGGTCACCTACTGACCTAGGAATTCATCTTTTGGTGTCTTTTTTTTTTTTTTTTTTTGTCTTTCATACTGTTCATGAGGTTCTCAAGGCAAGAATACTGAAGTGGTTTGACATTCCCTTCTCCAGTGGACCATGTTTTGTCAGAACTCTCCACCATGACCAATATGTAATTCATGATCAACGAAGTGTTATTCAAAACAATTCAAGGCATATTATTCAAAAATCTCATTAAAATTCTTGAGTTTGTAGGATATGCTTTAAGTAAAAATATGTTCTGCAAAGTTTCTCATAAGAATGTGTTTCTGGAATTTTAATGATAGCATGTGTTCTTCTTAAGTATAGAAATATAATTTGTAAAATATTTATACATTATCTCTTTTGTGATAATCATAGCATGCTGCCTTTCAAAAGAAAATGTGGATCTTACAAATATAATTGTATTCTTTTAGGGTGGTTATGTATACTACATCTAAATTATATCCAGCTTTGAAAAAAAAAAAAAAAAAAGTAAAATTGTATTCCAGGTCCACATTAGCACTCTACTTGTTTTAAGTATCATCCAAATCTCGGATTTTATTTTTGAGCAAAAATTAACCAAAAACATACTGCAGCATGTCACACAATTGCATTCAATAAGCATGGGATTTGGCAACACAATTTTGGATTGCATATAAACAATGTGCTATTTATCTTGTAATTAATGTGAAGACTAAGTACACTGTAAATAAATAATACATTCAACTCCTTTCTGTAGAAAAAAATAATTTTATTACTTGATGATAGTTCTTAGAATTTACTCTCTTAACAGTTTTTTATATAATGTACAGCAATATCAACTATATTCATCATGTTGTAAGAGGAGCCTGGAAGGCTAGAGTCCATGGGGACTCAGGGAGTTGGACACAACTGAGCAACTGAACACAGTCCACAGCACTTTATATCCCTAGCACTTATTTATCCTATGACTGGGACTTTGTAACATTTTACCACCTTCATCCAATGCCCCCCCCCCCCACCTCTCCTCACCCACATCAGTAACTACAAGTCTGTTCACTTTTTCTATGAGTTTGTTTCCTTTTGAAACATATTTGACATACAACAAGGCTAGTTAGTTACTTCCTGTCACATAGTATTGATTCAGCATGTCTGTAGATTTCAAAATGTTTACTATGGTAAACATTTTTGGGGGCTCCAAAATCAATGCAGATGGTGATTGGAGCCATTAAATTAAGATGCTTACTCCTTGGAGGGAAAGTTATGACCAACCTAGATAGCATATTCAAAAGCAGAGACATTACTTTGCCAACAAAGGTCCGTCTAGTCAAGGCTATGGTTGTTCCAGTGGTCATGTATGGATGTTAGAGTTGGACTGTGAAGAAAGCTGAGCACCAAAGAATTGATGCCTTTGAACTGTGGTGTTGGAGAAGACTCCTGAGAGTCCCTTGGACTGCAAGGTGATCCAACGAGTCCATTCTGAAGGAGATCAGCTCCGGGTGTTCTTTGGAAGGACTGATTCTAAAGCTGAAACTCCAATACTTTGGCAACCTCATGTGAAGTGTTGACTCATTGGAAAAAGACTCTGATGCTGGGAGGGATTGGGGGCAGGAGGAGAAGGGGACGACAGAACTTGAGGTGGCTGGATGGCATCACCGACTTGATGGACATGAGTTTGGGTGAACTCCAGGAATTGGTGATGGACAGAGAGGCCTGGCGTGCTGCAATTCAGGGGGTCACAAAGAGTCGGACATGACTGAGTGACTGAACTAAACTGAACTGAACTATGGTAAATCTCGTTACCATCTGTCACGAAACAAAAATGCTGCATAGACTATATTCCCTGGACTGTATAATTTACTCATTTATTTGAAAGTTAAAGTTGCTACCTCTTAATCTCCGTTATCTATTTCTCTCCTTCTTCCATCCTCCTTCCCTCGGGTAAACACTCATTTGTTCTCTGTACCTATAACTGTGTTTCTTTATTATTGTGTTTTCTGATTTGTTTTGTTATTTTTTAGATTCTACATATTAGTAAAATCAGACAGTGTTTGTCTTTCTCTGTTCGGCTTATTTCATTTAGCATATACATTCTAGGTCCAACTCTGTTATTATAAATACCTTAATGTCACTCTTTTTATGGTTGAGTAACACTCCATAGTGGTATGTATATAAATATATATATATTTATTATTTATATATTTATATTTATATATTTATATAATATGTATACATATTATATATATACATGTATTAATAAAGAAGATGTATATATATATATATATATATATATATATATATACAGCGCATCTTCTTTATTAATATGTTGATAGACATTTAAGTTGCTTCCAAATCTTGGCTATTGTAAATAATGGTGCTATGAACTTTGGGTACATGTGTGTTTTCTTATCAGTGTTTTTACTTTCTTCAGATAGATACCCAAGAGTGAAATAGCTGGATAATATGGTCCCATTTTTATTTATTTATTTTTTGAGGGATCTCAGTACTGTTTTCCATGTTGGCTGCATCAATATGCATTTCCATCAATGGTGTATTAGAATTCTCTTTTCTCCATATCTGGTATCTTTTTGGATAATAGCCATCCTGACAGCTGTGAAGTCAAATCTTATTTTGGTTGTAATTAGAAAATTCTTAATGATTAGTGACATTTAATGATTAGTGGGAACAATAGAGGACAGAAATGGTATGGAACTAATGAAAGAAGAGGTGGCAAAATATATATGGAAAAACTATACAAAAAAGATCTTCATGACCCAGATTACCATGATGGTGTGATCACTCACCTAGAGCCAAGCATCCTGGAATACAAAGTCAAGTGGGCTTTAGAAAACATCACTACAAACAAAGCTAGTGGAGGTGATGGAATTCCATTTGAGCTATTTCAAGTCCTAAAAGATGATGCTATTAAAGTGCTGCAGTCAATATGCCAGCAATTTTGGAAAACTTAGCACTGGCCACAAAACTGGAAAAGGTAAGTTTGCATTCCAATCCCCAAAAAAGGCAATGTCAAAGAATATTCCAACTACCACACAACTAGACTTATCTCACATACTAGCAAATTGTGCTCAAAATTCTCCAAGCAAGGCTTCAACAGTACGTGTACTGTGAACTTCCAAATGTTCAAACTGGATTTAAGAAAGGTAGAGGAACCAGACATCAAATTGCCAACATCCTCTGGATCATCAAAAAAGCCAGAGAGTTCCAGAAAAACGTTTAATTCTGCTTTTTGATTATGCTAAAGCCTTTGACTATGTGGATCACAACAATCTGTAGAAAATTCTTCAAGAGATGGGAGCACCAGACCACTTTACCTGCCTTCTGAGGAATCTGTATGCAGGTCAAGAAGCAAAGGTTAGAGCTGGACATGAAACAGACTGGTTCCAATTTGGGAAAGGAGTATGCCAAGGCTGTATACTGTCACCCTGCTTATTTAACTTATATGCAGAGTACATCATGTGAAATGCAGAACTGGATGAAGCACAAGCTGGATGAAGCACAAGCTGGAATCAAATTGTCAGGAGATATATCAATAACCTCAGATACACTGATGACACCACCCTTACGGCAGAAAGCAAAGAAAAACTAAAGAGCCTCTTGATGAAAGTAAAAGGGGAAAGTGAAAAAGTTGCCTAAAACTCAACATTCAGAAATCTAAGATTATGGAATCCATTCTCATCACTTCATGGCAAATAGATGGGGAAAAAAAGGAAACAGTGACAGACTTTATTTTTGGGGCTCCAAAATCATTGCAGATGATGACTATAGCAATGAAATTAAAACACTCTTGCTTCCTGGAAGAAAAGCTTGTGACCAACCTAGACAGTATATTAAAAATCAGAGACATTGCTTTGCCAACAAAGGTTCGTCTAGTCAAAGCTATGGTTTTTCCAGTAGTCTTGTATGGATGTGAGAGTTGGACTATAAAGAAAGCTGAGTGCTGAAGAATTGATTCTTTTGAACTATGGTGTTGGAGAAGACTCTTGAGAGTCCCTTGGACTGCAAGGAGATCCCACCAGTCCATTCTAAAGGAAATCATTCCTGAATATTCATTGTAAGGACTGATGCTGAAGCTGGAACCAATACTTTGGCCACCTGATGTGAAGTGACTCATTTGAAAAGACCTTGATGCTGAGAAAGATTTAAGGTAGGAGGTGCAGGGAACGACAAGGAATGAGATTTGTTTGGATGGCATCACCAACTCGAATTACATGAATTTAAGTAACCTCCCAGAGTTGGTGATGGACAGGGAAACCTGGGGTGCTAGAGTCCATGGTGTCACAAAGTGTTGGACACAACTGAGCGACTGAACTGAACTGAACAATTTCCCTTCTTGACAGCATACTTTGTACCTCTAACATTCCTGTGGATGATATTCCAAATACTATTAATAGAGTTTTGTCATTCACTCTCTGATTGCTTTGCAATTTTGAATGATTTGTGTGTCTCTGGATTAGCAAACAAAATTTTAACCATATAATTGTTTTAATATTTAAAGGAATATAGCTTTTAATGCAAATAAATATTAGAATGTGCTTGGAGATTAAATAGTTTGCATCAAGACATCAAGATTTAACATTTTTAAAGTCAATCTAATGCTTTAAATGTATGTATATTAAATAGTAGTAAAATGTTAGCTATTAATTTTATTTACTCTATCTTGGGTACTATAGTAACTATATTTTATCAACTATTTACATGCAATTCTCAAAGTATTGCTACATTATAGTCCCCATCATGCCTCCTGTTACATCTGTTAGAGAAACAGAGAACTGAGACAACTTTTATGAGTTTAAAAATGTCTCAGAAGCGAAGCTAGCTATTGGGAGATGTAAGGATTTTAAAGATTAATGATACTAGTGATGTTTCTCCTTTGTGCTTAGTGGAGATAGCATTTAAGCCTCCGCATAGACCCTTCTGTTGCTTATCACTGATTTTTAAAACAGGTACACTTAAGGGAAGATGGTATCATCACAAAGTCATCTAGAAACACCCATTTCCTGAGAAAGTTTTATTATGCATCCAGTCTCTAATATATATCATTTTAAAAATCCACAAGCAAAATTTTAAATGTCAAATGGAAGAAGCTTGTGCATTTTTCTTTGATAGAATTTTAAGTCAGTGCAATCTGGCAATTTCTAAACTTAGGCTAAAGCTAGAGATTTAATATCTTTCAAAATGTACTTACATCATTTCCTTAACAGATGCTTGGCAAAAGAGATGGCTATGTATAGCTGAGTAAGAAAGTTCTTTAAGGATAGTGAGCAATTTGTTGAAGTTTGAATTCCTCAGAATTATTTCAAATATTTTTTTTTCTTCTTATGTTTAATTGTATTCACAAGTATTAATGAAAATCGTGCTTCCACTTGAGAAATAAAAAGCCAATATTTTAAAGAAATAAAAAATAATAAGAATTATTTTAAAAGGAAAAATAACATTCTAATTTCCCAGGAAGGTCATGTGACTGTTATTTTGGAAGAGAGTGTATTTTTCATACTTTGATCTATTAATCCAATTTTTCTTAGATTCACTGACCTAAAATATTTTATGACAATATCTACAAGGATACACTTGTTCTTAAGTGTTTTGAAAAATAAAGTGGAAAATTATGTATGCCTATAATATTTACAGTTATTAGACATATTTTAGACACATTTTCACATTTTGTGAGGAAAAATTACACTGAAATAAAAAGCTATTAGATTTTCTATGTCTTAAATTATTATTATTTCAATACAGTTTAATACCATTTATTATATTTGTATACTATTTTAATACATTTTAATACAATTTAGTTGAGTGAGAAAAAGATTCTTGGTACCCTATTGCTTTCAATATCACGAATAATGGAGTTCATTGACTTACATAATTTGAATATAATATTAGTTTTGGCAGATTTAGTAAATAAAAATAGAAAAGTAAAGTTAAATTTGAATTTTAGATAGACAATATATTTTCATAGACTGAATATCACATTCTTACTCTGAAAATGATTATCTGAAGTGTAAATCTAATGGCACACATATATGTGTGTGTGTGTGTGTGTGCTCAGTCACTCAGTCATGACCAACTCTGAGACTCCATGGACTGTAGGGGGACCCCAATCTTGCCAGTCTCCTCTGTTCATGGGGATTCTCCAGGCAAGAAAATTGACATGGATTTCCATACCCCCTCCAGGGGATCTTCCTAACCCAGGGATCAAACCCAGGTCTCCCACATTGTGAGCAGATGCTTTACCATCGTAGCCACAAGGGAAGTCCATATATATATATATATATATATATATATGAATGAAAGAGGCCACTTAAGAGTAAATATTAAAAAAAAAAAATCTAAGCTCATGCTATCCAGCCGCAATACTGAATGGCAAGTAGAAGGGGAAAGGGTGAAATTAGTGACAGTAGAGCCTCTTTTGGGGCTCCAAAATCACTGTGGAGTGTGACTGCAGCCATGAAATCAGAAGACAATTGCTTCTTGGCAGGAAAGCAATGATAAACCTAGACAGTATGTTGAAAAGCAGAGCCATTACTCTGCTGACAAAGGCCCGTATAGTCAGGGCTATGGTCTTCCTAGTGGTCATGAAGGGTTGTGAGAGCTGGATCACAAAGAAGGCAGAATGCCAAAGAATTGATGCCTTCAAACTGTGGTGCTGAAGAAGATGCCTGAAAATCCCTTGGTCAGCAAAGACATCAAAACAGTCAATGTTAAGGGAGATCAACCCTGAATATTCACTGGAAGGACTGATGCTGTAGTTGAAGCTCCAGTATTTTGGTCATTTGATGTGAACACTTGACTCTGTGGAAAAGTCCCTGATCCTGGGAAAGATTGAGGGCAGAAGGAGAAGAGGGTTTCAGAGGGTGAGATGGCTGGACGTCCTCACCGATGCAATGAATATGAACCAGGGCAATCCCAGGGAGATGTTGAGGGACAGGGAGGCCTGCTGTGCTACAGTCCATGGGGTCAAAAAGAGTCAGATATGACTGGGTAATTGGGTGACTGGACAACAACCATCTCTCTCTCTCTACACACACACACACACACACACACACACACACTATCTGGATGAGATGGTTGGATAGCATCACTTTCAATGGACATGAAATTGGGTGAACTCCAGGAGATGGTGAGTGACAAGGAAGGCCTGGTGTGCTGCAGTCCATGAGGTTGGAAAAAGTCAGAAATGACTTAGTGACTGAACAACTACCTGGCACCCTAGAAGATAATCTGATTTTTTTAAATTTTATTTCTTCTTTTTCAGAGAAAAACAAATTTGATCATAGAAGTAAAGAGAGGTATCCATGATCAATCGTATAGCTTTGTGTCTCCAAATAAAGCACAAATATTCAATATCAAATATATTTTTACTAAAATATCCCTGATGCCATGTCATGAATAGTCCTATTGCTTTAACAGCTGTGAATAACATTAAAGATGAGCTGCAGGGATCTGGATGAGGCATTTTTGTAAGGAAGAAATGTGGTTTGTTTTCCTTGCAACTTGACAAGCACTAAGAACACTAAAAGTGTTCTTTTGAAAATTTCCCTCTCCAGTGTTTCAGTGGGGATTACTCTACACTGTAGTGGTGATAGTTTAGTTACAAAGGTGTGTCTGACTCTTTGTGACCCCATGGACTGTAGCCCACCAGGCTCCTGTGTCCATAGGGTTTTCCAGGCAAGAATACTGGAGTGGGTTGCCATTTCCTTCTCCAGGGGATCTTCCAGAACCAGGGATTGAAACCACAGCTCCTGCATCTCCTGCATTGCAAGAGGATTCTTTACCACTGAGCCACTGGAGAAACCCTTACTCTACATTGTAATCATGTGTATATGGGTGTGTATGTTTTCTCTTGTTCTTTTCAGAATTTAAGAGGAACTGGAATATAAGGGAGTTAAACAAAGAATGATGGTTACCTTCATCTTTTCAAAAGCAAAATCAGATTAGACATCAGGAAAAAAACCTGTAAATCATGCTATGTCACTCTTAGACTTCTTCCTTAGTGCACAGAAACTTCCTGAACTAAATCCATTAGCTAGCCCAGTTGGGTGGTTAACTAAGGTAGGACCTCGAATTATAAATAGAAAAACTTCCCTCATTTTTGCCCAAGAAAGCCATTTTGTTCTTTCCCTTTGAAAGTCCCTTAACTCAGCAGTAAAGTATAGGGTTATTGCAGGCATCAAGGTAGGGAGTAGGGGACAAGTCCAAGGTCCACTTTTACTAGCTCTCTGAGTTAGGTGACTTTCAGAGGGGAAGAACAAAGAGGTGGGAATTAACCATCATTTTATGACATTTCTTAATTGTAGTTTGTGGAGTCAGAATATCTCTGGTTTAAGAGTCTCTGGAAAACTGGTCCATGGCTAAAGATGTGGGAGTTTATCTTGCCCAGGAGAAGTAATCTGAGTTTGAATATTAATCATGGTATCTATAGTAGCAAGTTTAGCCCACTGACTCTGGTTAATTAGTGTTCAGTAGAGGATAGAGGGCAGAGGGAAAATAAAGCTTTGGATAGTGAGATTAATCATAAATTTAATAAGGGAACTGGGCTTTAGGGGGAGTTGAGTTCAGGAGGAGAGGAAGTCTCTTCCAAGATTTCCTGTTTAAGCTTTTGAAAACACTACTTCCTAGCTGACCCTTATAAGGGTAAAATGTCACAAGCAGACTCAGGTTTTATTAATACTTTCCTCATCCACCTTTATTTCCTCTCTGATGTAAATTCAACAGAAAGTCACTGAGCTTCTTGCTGGAGACTAGGGGGAGAGGCTTGGGCAAGTATGGGTTCCCAAAGTTCCAGTAATGTGACTTGTTTTCAAGAATAACATTAACAATGTAGGTTTAACAATCCCTTCTAACTTTTAGATATGGTAACTATATAGCTCAATCTGTTAGCATTGCCCATGGCACCTTTCATTAATCTATACTCAATCCATCAATTTCTACTACTGCATATTTTGTAGCATATTTTAATTCTGTCTGGACAATTATCCCCACACATTATTATTATTTTCTAATGATAATTTACCCATTTCTTGATCTTTATACATCACTATATATTTTCAAATAATTTAAAGAGTTTCAAAAATATGTAATTTTATGTTACCCAAATTAGTAATTTGTAGAGAACAGAAGTTGTGTTAATTTATGATGTTTGATAAAGTGGAATATTTCTTCATTTGTTCAAATTTCTTCATATTTTTATTATAGTTTTTATCATAGGGAGCTTGTATGTTTACATTGTGCATATTTTTAAACTGGTCATGTGTCAGATAATTTTTGTTACTTTAGGGTATACCTTATTTCTGAATATATTTTATAATTTGTTAGCATTTTTGTAAGGAAATTTCACTGAATGGACTGAATGGTGTATGTTTATTTTGTATCCTCTAATCCAGAGAAATATCAACAACCTCAGATATGCAGATGACACCACCCTTATGGCAGAAAATGAAGAGGAACTAAAAAGCCTCTTGATGACAGTGAAAGTGGAGAGTGAAAAAGTTGGCTTAAAGTTCAGCATTCAGAAAATGAAGATCATGGCATCCGGTCCCATCACTTCATGGGAAATAGATAGGGAAACAGTGGAAACAGTGTCAAATTTTATTTTTTTGGGCTCCAAAATCACTGCAGATGGTGACTGCAGCCATGAAATTAAAAGACGCTTACTCCTTGGAAGGAAAGTTATGACCAACCTAGATAGCATATTCAAATTCAAAAGCAGAGACAATACTTTGCCAACAAAGGTCCGTCTAGTCAAGGCTATGGTTTTTCCTGTGGTCATGTATAGATGTGAGAGTTGGACTGTGAAGAATGCTGAGCGCTGAAGAATTGATGTTTTTGAACTGTGGTGTTGGAGAAGACTCTTGAGAGTCCCTTGGACTGCAAGGAGATCCAACCAGTCTATTCTGAAGGAGATCAGCCCTGGGATTCCTTTGGAAGGAATGATACTAAAGCTGAAACTCCAGTACTTTGGCCATCTTATGCAAAGAGTTGACTCATTGGTAAAGACTCTGATGCTGAGAGGGACTGGGGGCAGGAGGAGAAGGGGACAACAGAGGATGAGATGGCTGGATGGCGTCACTGACTCAATGGACATGAGTTTGAGTGAACTCCAGGAGTTGGTGATGGTCTGGGAGGTCTGGCATGCTGCGATTCATGGGGTCACAAAGAGTCGGACATGACTGAGCGACTGAACTGAGCTGAACTGAATCTTGTTCAACTTATTTAATTGAGTGTTAAATCTGCCCATTCTATGTATTTTCTTCAGACAAATAATTTAATTTCTCTGCAAATAATTATAACACTAACACATCCCTTACAATTCTTATATTTTATTGTATAGATAGGGAAAATATGTCTGTGTGGGTTGGTCCCTAATTTATTTATTTCTTTACTGCAGCCTAAGACCTGTTTTGTAGAAGGCAATGGCACCCCACTCCTCTACTCTTGCCTAGAAAATCCCATGGATGGAGGAGTCTTGTAGGGTGCAGTCCATGGGGTCGCTCAGAGTTGAACACGACTGAAGTGACTTAGCAGCAGCAGCAAGACCTGTTTACTAAAAATCTTGTTGGGGTCAAGCAGAAGTTTTCCCATTCCAATTATTTTAGAAACAAGAGGATATGAAAAGGGTAAAGTAATAAGCCCCAAATAAGACAGGAAAGTCAACAATGTAAGTAATCACAATAATATAAATAGACTAAACTCTTCAGCTATCATCATATTATAGTATTTAAAAAAAAAGAAAAGAAAAGAAAAACCCTTTGGGGAACACATGTATACCTGTGGCGGATTCATTTTGATATTTGGCAAAACTAATACAGTTATGTAAAGTTTAAAAATAAAATAAAATAAAAAAAAAAAAGAAAAGAAAAACCCGAGATATATGCTGTTTATAAGGGACACACTCAAAAGATAAAGACCTTGAAAATGTATAAATAAATAAATGGGAAAATATTTGAATAAAGCAAAATATATATATATATATATATATATATATATCTGAAATGAGCTGATTATTAGCCACTTAAAATATACCTATCTATAACCTGAGAAATTATAACCAGCATTTTCAGGCCATTGAAATGTTAGGGCCTTAGAATTATAAAACTCCAAGCCAATATATCTTCAGAGCTCTCTGACCCAAAGGTGCTGGTGAGTGACATCATGGTGCTACGGAGTGACATCACTTAGAAAAGCAAGCCCCCTCTCTAATCCCTCTCTTCTCCAAGAGTTCCCTTAACTTCCATCTCTTCTGTGCCTTGGCCTCTTTCCTTAAGCCTCTGTATGTTCTCCTTACTTGAAGGATTTCCTCCTAGGCAGCCCTGCCAAGCACCATCTAATAAATTTTAGTGGGTGCTACTGCTTCTTGTGGTGTGTCTTTTTCTTCATTTAGTCCCCAGTTTTCTGAGGTCTCTACATATTTCCTGGAGTGAAAGTGCTGGTCTCTCAGTGGTGTCTGACTCTTTGTGATGCCATGAACTGTAGCCCACCAGACTCCTCTGTCCATGGAATTCTCCAGGCAAGAATACTGGAGTGGGTAGTCATTCTGTTCTCTACAGGATCTTCCTGAGCCAGGGATCAAACTCGGGTTTCCCACATTGCAGGCAGTTTCCTTACCACTTGCAACACCAGGGAAGACATGTGTCAGGAGGATACCCTGGAGAAGGTTACTACATAAAGTATGTTAGGGAGTTGTTGTTTATGAATCAATAAAATAAGATTGGGGAAAGGAAGGGATTGAGCATCTGATCTATTAAAATATAACAAACAAGTATATACTTTGGACTGATAGTTTAGAGGTTAACAGCTGGAAATCTGTGACTCCCTGCCTTCTTTCATGTGATATAAAGACAAATTGTATTTATTCCTGTTTTATTAGCCTTGCTGTTTGTAGAAATTCAGGCTTGGGATACAGTTGTACTATAAATTCTAGTCTTATTTTCAATTTTCACAGGTACATTTGACAGCAATTTGGAAATATTTTACAATTGGATACAACTAAGATATCCTTTAAGCCAGATGATACAATTTGCTGTTTTCTGGCCAATAAAATTCAATACTACATAAATTATATAGTCAAGGAAAACATTTTTAGAAATCTACCCTCTGTAATATTTTATCTAATCCCAACAATCTGTATAAAATACTCTTTTTGGTGGCATATATCCAAAGCGTCAGTGTTCATGGATGTGTGTCTAAATTTTCAATTAAAATGAATGCATATGCACTTTTGAGTGAGATATGTACTGAAGGGGAGTTGACTTGTGTAATTATGCTGCATTTCAATTTATATCAATTTATGAAAATCAATTGCAATCATCTCACATGCTAGTAAAGTAATGATCAAAATTCTCCAAGCCACGGTTCAGCAATAAGTGAACCTTGAACTTCCAGATGTTCAAGCTGGTTTGAGAAAAGGCAGAGGAACCAGAGATCAAGTTGCCAACATCCGCTGGATCCTCAATAAAGCAAAAGAATTCCCCCCCAAAAAATCTATTTTTGCCTTATTGACTATGTCAAAGCCTTGACTGTGTGGATCACAATAAACTGTGGCAAATTCTGAAAGAGATGGGAATACCAGACCACCTGACCTGCCTCTTGAGAAAACTATAAGCAGGTCAGGAAGCAACAGTTAGAACTGGACAAGGAAAAACAGACTGGTTCCAAATAGGAAAAGGAGTACATCAAGGCTGTATATTGTCACTCTGCTTATTTACCTTCTATGCAGAGTACATCATGAGAAACACTGGACTGGAAGAAACAGAAGCTGGAATCAAGATTGCTGGGAGAAATATCAATAACCTCAGATATGCAGATGATACCACCCTTAAGCAGAATGTGAAGAGGAACTCAAAAGCCTCTTGATGACAGTGAAAGTGGAGAGTGAAAAAGTTAGCTTAAAGATCAACATTCAGAAAACTAAGATCATGGGATCTGGTCTCATCACTTCATGGGAAATAGATGGGGAAACAGTGTCAGACTTTATTTTTTGGGGCTCCAAAATCACTGCAAATGGTGATTGCAGCCATGAAATTAAAAGAGGTTTACTCCTTGGAAGGAAAGTTATGATCAACGTAGATAGCTTATTCAAAAGCAAAGACATTACTTTGCCAACAAAGGTCGGTCTAGTCAAGGCTATGGTTTTTCCTGTGATCATGTATGGAGGTGAGAGTTGGACTGTGAAGAAGGCTCAGCACCGAAGAATTGATGCTTTTGAACTGTGGTGTTGGAGAAGACTCTTGGGAGTCCCTTGGACTGCAAGGAGATCCAACCAGTCCATTCTAAAGGAGATCAGTCCTGGGTGTTCTTTGGAAGGAATGATACTAAAGCTGAAACTCCAGTACTTTGGCCACCTCATGCGAAGAGTTGACTCATTGGAAAAGACTCTGATCCTGGAAGGGATTAGGGGTAGTAGGAGAAGGGGACGACAGAGGATGAGATGGCTTGATGGCATCACCGACTTGATGGATATGAGTTTGAGTGAACTCTGGGAGTTAGTAATCGACAGGTTGCCCTGGCATGCTGCAGTTCACGGGGTCACAAAGAGTTGGACATGACTGATGACAGAACTGAACTGATGAAAATCCAATAGGATATAAAAGTTGAAAATATAACTGATACTTGAAAAAATCTATTTTTTCAAGGATAAAAATGAAAGAAATCACATGGTTGCATGGAAACTAAGATTTTAAAAACACACATTATACACTTAGAGGTAATTTTAAGTATATTCCAATATTTCAAACACATTCATCCTTTTTTTTAACATTACTTTTTTTATTTTTGATATTTAATCACTAGAACTGTGAGAGACAGTCGAGTAGAAGGACATGGGCTGATCTCATCCGAGAACGCCAAAATTACAACTTGCTGCAAAACAACAATCGACTGGAGAATGTTGTTGCTGCTGCTAAGTTGCTTCATTCGTATCCGAATCTTTGCGACCCCATGGAGTGCAGCCTATCAGGTTCCTCTGCCCATGGGATTTTCCAGGCAAGAGAATGTTGGATCCCACCAAAAAAAAAAGGATGCCCCACACCCAAGGGCAAAGGAGAAGCCCCAGTAAGACCATCAGTTCCGTTCAGTTCAGTTCAGTCGCTCAACGTGTCCGATTCTTCGGGACCCCATGAATTGCAGCACGCCAGGCTTCCCTATCCATCACCAACTCCAGAAGTCCACTCAGATTCACGTCCATTGAGTCAGTGATGCCATCCAGCCATCTCATCCTCTTTCGTCCCCTTCTCCTACTACCCCAATCCCTCCCTGCATCAGTCTTTTCCAATGAGTCAACTCTTCGCATGAGGTGGCCAAAGTACTGGAGTTTCAGCTTCAGCATCATTCCTTCCAAAGAAATCCCAGGGCTGAACTCCTTCAGAATGGACTGGTTGGATCTCCTTGCAGTCCAAGGGACTCTCAAGAATCTTCCCCAACACCACAGTTCAAAAGAATCAATTCTTCGGGGCTCAGCCTTCTTCACAGTTCAAATCTCACATCCATACACGACCACTGGAAAAACCATAGCCTTGACTAGATGGACCTTTGTTGGCAAAGTAATGCCTCTGCTTTTCAATATGGTATGTAGGTTGGTCATAACTTTCCTTCCAAGGAGTAAGCGTCTTTTAATTTCAAGGCTGCAATCACCATCTGCAGTGATTTTGGAGCCCAAAAAAATAAAGTCAGACACTGTTACCCCATATATTTCCCATGAGTGATGGAACTGGATGTCATGATCTTCATTTTCTGAATGTTGAGCTTTAAGCCAACTTTTTCACTCTCCTCTTTCACTTACATCAAGAGGCTTTTTAGTTCCTCTGCACTTTCTGCCATAAGGGTGGTGTCATCTCCATATCTGAGGTCATTGATATTTCTCCCAGCAATCTTGATTCCAGCTTGTGCTTCTTCCAGCCCAGCATTTCTCATGATGTACTCTGCATAGAAGTTAAATAAGCAGAGTGACAATATACGGCCTTGATGTACTCCTTTTCCTATTTGGAACCAGTCTGTTGTTCCATGTCCAGTTCTAACTGTTGCTTCCTGACCTGCATACAGATTTCTCAAGAGGCAGGGCAGGTGGTCTGGTATTCCCATCTCTTTCAGAATTCTCCACAGTTTATTGTGATCCAAACAGTCAAAGGCTTTGGCATAGTCAATAAAGCAAAAATAGATATTTTTCTGGAGCTCTCTTGCTTTTTCCATGATCCAGCGGATATTGGCAATTTGATCTCTGCTTCCTCTGCCTTTTTTAAAACCAGCTGGAACATGAGGAAGTTCACGTATTGCTGAAGCGCGGCTTGGAGAATTTTGAGCATTACTTTACTAGCATGGGAGATGAGTGCAATTGTGCAGTAGTTTGAGCATTCTTTGGCAATGCCTTTCTTTGGGATTGGAATGAAAACTGACCTTTTCCAGGCCTGTGGCCACTGCTGAGTTTTCCAAATTAGCTGGCATTTTGAGTGCAGTACTTTCACAGCATCATCTTTCAGGATTTGAAATAGTTCAACTGGAATTCCATCACCTCCACTAGCTTTGTTCATAGTGATGCTTTCTAAGGCCCACTTGACTTCACATTCCACGATGTCTGGCTCTAGGTGAGTGATCACACCATCGTGATTATCTGGGTCATGAAGATCTTTTTTGTACAGTTCTTCTGTGTTCTTGCCACCTCTTCTTAATATCTGCTGCTTCTGTTAGGTCCATACCATTTCTGTCCTTTATGGAGCCCATCTTTGCATGAAATGTTCCCTTGGTATCTCTGTTTTTCTTGAAGAGATCCCTAGTCTTTCCCATTCTGTTGTTTTCCTCTATTTCTTTGCATTGATCACTGAGGAAGGCTTTCTTATCTGTTCTTGCTAGTGTTTGGAACTCTGCATTCAGATGCTTATATCTTTCCTTTTCTCCTTTGCTTTTCACTTCTCTTCTTTTCACAGATATTTGTAAGGTCTCCCCAGACAGCCATTTTTCTTTTTGCATTTCTTTTCCATGGGGATGGTCTTGATCCCTTTCTCCTGTTCAATGTCACGAACCTCATTCCGTAGTTCATCAGGCACTCTATCTATCAGATCTAGGCCCTTAAATCTATTTCTCACTTCCACTGTATAATCATAAGGGATTTGGTTTAGGTCACACCCGAATGGTCTAGTGGTTTTCCCTACCTTCTTCAATTTAAGTCTGAATTTGGTAATAAGGAGTTAATGATCTGAGCCACAGTCAGCTCCTGATCTTATTTTTGCTGACTGTATAGAGCTTCTCCATCTTTGGCTGCAAAAAATGTAATCAGTCTGACTTCGGTGTTGACCATCTGGTGACGTCCATGTGTAGAATCTTCTCTTGTGTTCTTGGAAGAGGGTGTTTGCTATGACCAGGGCGTTTTCTTGGCAAAACTCTATTAGCCTTTGCCCTGCTTCTTTCTGTATTCCAAGGACAAATGTGCCTGTTACTCCAGGTGTTTCTCGACTTCCTACTTTTGCATTCCAGTCCCCTATAATGAAAAGGACATCTTTTTTGGGTGTTAGTTCTAAAAGGTCTTGTAGATCTTCATAGAACCATTCAACTTCAGCTTCTTCAGCATTACTGGTTGGGGCATAGACTTGGATTACTGTGATATTGAATGGTTTGCCTTGGAAACGAACAGAGATCATTCTGTCGTTTTTGAGATTGTATCCAAGTACTGCATTTTGGACTCTTTTGTTGACCATGATGGCTACTCCATTTCTTCTGAGGGATTCCTGCCCGCAGTAGTAGATATAATGGTCATCTGAGTTAAATTCACCCTTTCCAGTCCATTTTAGTTCTCTTATTCCTAGACTGTCTACATTCACTCTTACCATCTCTTGTTTGACCACTTCCAATTTGCCTTGATTCATGGACCTGACTGCCGGGGTCCAGCCCCAGCGGATCCAGGGAATTTGAAGGGGAGACGGCTTCAGCGATTAGGAAACAATAGCTTATTTAAATGTTAATTGAAGATATAAAGAGTAATAGAATAAGGATAGCTCAGTGAGAAAATTTAGTGGAGAAAAGAGGCTGAATAATTCAGCCAGAAGATGAGTGAAAGAATGACATGGGGAGACCAAGTTTCGGTGAACAAGGCCCGCATTTTATTTTCCAAAGTAGTTTTTATACCTTAAGTTATACACAGAGGATAATGGGGAAAGGGTAGAGTAATGCAGTAAGCCAGGCTTTCTTCCTGAAAACTTATCATATGCAAAAGTTTAGGTGATTTTCCTCATCTTTCTGGCCCAGAGACCTGTTAACATTTTAAGACCCTTTCTTCAGAAAACTTATTTTTCTCTAAAGGTGATTAGTCAAGCGCCACCCTCCAAAAGCATTAGATAAAGTTGCATTCCTACAGGGCAATTGTGTGGTGGGCTATAACAAGAAAAAAAAAAATTAACTCAAGGGTCCAAGGTTACAAACATTAAAGCTACTACTTACACCAATTATATTAATCAATAAACTGCCAGGGACACAGCAGGTAAGGGATATGGAGACTTAGCAGCAAACATTGGCCCAACAAGTGAAAAACCCTTCACCAATACAATGTCTAATCAATCTTTTAACTGCTCAAAGGAATATGTATTTAGACAGTTTAGAACATCTCATGCCTCTCACAGTTGGGAGGCTCTGAGCAATCACATGTGGCCGGAAAAACCTATTCAGGCAGCTAGAGGACTTCCAAAGGAGTTTGTAGGTTGAAACACTATCACACCCAGGAACGTTATTAACTGGAGCTGTAAGTTAACTCTTTTTCAGAGAGAGGTAGTGGGGGACAGCCCCCCGTAAAGTCAGAGGTGTAGGTGCGAGCACAAATTAGAAAGTAGGCAGACTCTGGTTTTGCGGGTAGATGTTCGAGAATTTCCAGGGAGACTCCTGAGGCTCAATCCCACCTTTGCGTATGCCGAGCCTCCTTCCTCATGACCTTTGCCATGGGCAGAGTTCCTCACGCTGGCTCCCAGCACCTGACATTCCAGATTCCTATGCAATGTTGCTTTTTACAGCATTGGACCTTGCCTCTATAACCAGTCACATTCACAGCTGGGTATTGTTTTTGCTTTGGCGACATCCCTTCATTCTTTCTGGAGTTATTTCTCCACTGATCTCCAGTAGCATATTGGGCCCCTACTGACCTGGGCAGTTCCTCTTTAAGTATCCTATCATTTTGCCTTTTCATACTATTCATGGGGTTCTCAAGGCACGAACACTGAAGTGGTTTGCCATTCCTTTCCTCAGTGGACCACATTCTGTCAGATCGCTCCACCATGACCCGCCCGTATTGGGTTGCCCCAGGGGCGTGGCTTAGTTTCATTGAGTTAGATAAGGCTGTGGTCCTAGTGTGATTACATTGAGTAGTTTTCTGTGAGTGTGCTTTCAGTGTGCCTGCCTTTGGCCTTGGAATATGGAATGAAGCAGGACAAAGACTAATAGAGTTTTGCCAAGAAAATGCACTGGTCGTAGCAAACACCCTCTTCCAACAACACAAGAGAAGACTCTACACATGGACATCGCCAGATGGTCAACACTGAAATCAGATTGATTATATTCTTTGCAGCCAAAGATGTAAGTAAGACCATAGCGGGGGGGAAATTGTGTTTAGAATCAAACCCCTTACCCGCCAGAAAACCTCAGAGGGCTTAAATAAACTTTATATGCACCAGGACCCAGAGACCCCACCGCCACCCCCCTACCCCCCCATAGACTGAGCCAGAACTGTGTTTGAGTGTCTCCTGCGAAGGTACTGGGTGAAGCAGACCTGGGTATGGCATAAGCCTTCTTGGAGATGGTGGTGGTGGTTTAGTTGCTAAGTCGTGCCCAACTCTTGTGATCCTGTGGACTGCAGCCTGCCAGGCTCCTCTGTTCATGTGATTCTCCAGGCAAGAATACTGAAGGGGGTTGCCATTTCCTTCTCTGGGGGATCTTCCCAACCAAGGAATTGAATCTGAGCTTCCTTCATTGCAGGAAGATGATTTACCAACTGAGCTATGAGGGAAGTCTCTTGGAGTAGGTCGCCGTTAACCCCACCATAGAGCCTTCAGAACTTACACAGGACTGGGGAAACAGACTCTTGGAGGGGACAAACAGAACTTTGTGTGCACCAGGACCCAAGAAAAAGAAGCAGTGACCCCACAAAGGACTGATGCAGATTTGCCCATGAGTATCCAGGAATTTCTAATGAAGGTATGGGTCAAAGGTGGCCTGCTGCAGGGTTGGGGGCATTGAGTGCAGCAGTGAATCCATGGGACATTTTGAAGGAGGTTGCCATTAGCTTCATTACCTCCACCATAGTTTGGCCTCAGGTCAAACAACAGGGAGGGAACATAGCATCAACAGAAAATTGGATTAAACATTTACTGACCTTGGCCCCACCCATCAGAACAAGACCCAGTTTCCCCCTCAGTCTTTTCTCCCATCAGGAAGCTTCCATAAGCCTCTTATCCTTATCCATTAGAGGGCAGGCAGAATGAAAATCAAAATCACAGAAAATTAAGCAGGCTGAGCATATGGACCACAGCCTTGTCTAACACAATGAAACTATGAGCCATGCTGTGTAGGGCTACCCAAGATGGACGGGTCATGGTGAAAAGTTCTGACAAAATGTGATCCACTGGAGAAGGGAATAGCAAGAGACTTCAGTATTCTTGCCTTGAGAACCCTATGAACTGCATTAAAAAGCTAAAATACAGGATACAGAAAGATGAACTCACCAGGCTGATAGGTGCCCAATATGCTACAGGAGATCTGTGGAGATATAACTCCAGAAAGAATGAAGAGACAAAGACAAAACAAAAAAAAAGCACCAAGTTGTGGATGGGACTGGTGATGAAAGTAAAGTCTGATGCTGTAAAGAACAATATTGCATACCTCGAATGTTAGGTCCATGAATCAAGGCAAATTGGAAGTGGTCAAATAGGAGATGGCAAGAGTGCCCATCAACATTTTAAGAATCAGTGAACTAAAATGGACTGCAATGGGTGAATTTAACTCAGATACCATTCTATCTACTACTGTGGGTAAGAATCCCTTAGAAGAAACAGAGTAGTCATCATAGTCAACAAAAGAGTCCAAAATGCAGTAATTGGATGCAATCTCAAAACCCACAGAATGATCTCCATTAATTTCCAAGGTAAACCATTCAATATCACAGGAATCCAAATCTATGTCCCAAACAGTAACACTGAGGAAGCTGAAGTTGAATGGCTCTATGAAGCCCTACAAAATCTTCTAGAACTAATACCCCCAAAACATGTCCTTTTTATTACAGGGGACTTGAATGCAAAAGTAGGAATTCAAGAGATACCTGGAGTAACAGGCAAATTTGGCCTTGGAATACAAAACGGAGCAGGTGAGAGTTTAACAGAATGTTGCCAACAGAATGCACAGGTCACAGAAAACACCCTTTTCCAGAAACTTAAGACAAGACCTTACACATGGGCATAACCAGATTGATTATATTCTTTGTAGCCAAAGATGAAGAAGCTCTATACAGTCAGCAGAAACAAGACTGGGATCTTGGCTCAGATCATGAACTCCTTAATGCAAAATTCAGATGTAAATTGAAGAAAGTAGGGAAACCCACTAGATCTTTCAGTTATGACCTAAATCAAATCCCTTATGATTATACAGTGGATGGGACAAATAGATTCAAGGGATTAGATCTGAAAGACAAAGTGCCCAAAGAACTATGGACAGAGGTTCATGACATTGTACAGGAGAAAGTGATCAAGACCGTCCCCAAGAAAAATAAATGAAAAAGACAAAATGGTTGTCTGAATAGGGCTTACAAATAGCTCAGAAAATAAGATAATTTAAAGGCAAATGAGAAAAGGAAAGATACCCATTTGAGTGCAGAGTTATAGAGAATAGCAAGGAGAGATAAGAAAGCCTTCCTCAGTGATCAGTGATCACTGCAAAGAAATAGAGGAAAACAGTAGAATGGGAAAGACTAGAGATCTCTTCAAGAAAATTAGAGATACCAAGGGAATATTTAATGCAAAGATTGACATAATAAAGGACTTAAAAGAGATTCTATAGACTCAAAAGAAGCAGAAGATATTAAGAAGACATGGCAAGAATACACAGAAGAACTGTACAAAAAAAAAGATCTTCATGACCCAGATAACCACGATGGTGTGATCACTCACCTAGAGCCAGACATCCTGGAATGTGAAGTCAAGTGGCCCTTAGGAAGCATCACTACAAACAAAACTAGTGGAATGGATAGAATTCCAGTTGAGTTATTTCAAGTCCTAAAAGATGATGTTGTGAAAGTGCTGCACTCAATATGCCAGCAAATTTGGAAAACTCAGCTGTGGACACAGGACTGGAAAAGGTCAGTTTTCATTCCAATCCCAAAGGAAGACAATGCCAAAGAATATTCAGACTAACTGCATAATTGCACTCATCTCACATGCTAGTAAAGCAATGCTCAAAATTCTCCAAGACAGGCTTCAGAAGTACATGAACTGTGCAGTTCCAGATGTTCAAGCTGGATTAAGGATAGACAGAGGAACTAGAGATCAAATTGCCAACATCAGTTGGATCATCAAGAAAGCCAAAAAGTTCCAGAAAAACATTTACTTCTGTTTTATTGATTACACCAAAGCCTTTGACTATGTGGATCACTAAAAACTCTGGAAAATATTTCAAGACATGAGAACACCAGAAAACTTTACCTGCATCCTGAGGAATCTGTATGCAGGTCAAGAAGCAAAGTTAGAACTGGACATGGAACAACAGACTGGTTCCAAATCGGAAAAGGAGTACGCCAAGGCTGTATATTATCATCCTGCTTATTAACTTATATGCAGAATACATCATGTGAAATGCTGGCCTAGATGAAGCACAAGCTGGAATCAAATTGCTGGGAGATAGATAAATAACCTCAGATAGACTGATGACAGAACAGCGAATCTTTCACCCTCATGGCAGAAAGCAAAGAAGAACTAAAGAGCCTCTTGATGAAAAGCCTCTTGATAAAAAGTAGAGTGAAAAAGCTGGCTTAAAACTCAGCATTAAAAAAAAAGGAAGATCATGGCACATGTTCCTATCACTTCATGGCAAATATATGGGGAAACAATGGAAATAGTGAATGACAGGCTTTATTTTTGGGGGCTCCAAAATTACTGCAGATGGTGACTGCAACCATGAAATTAAAAGATACTTGCTCCTTGGAATAAAAGTTATAACCAACGTAGACAGTGTATTAAAAAGCAGACACATACTTTGCCAACAAATGTCCATCTAGTCAAAACTACGATTGTTCCAATAGTCATGTATGGATGTGAGAGTTGGACTATAAAGAAACCTGAGGACGGAAGAATTGATGCTTTTTAACTGTGGTGTTGGAGAAGACACTTTAGAGACTCTTGCATTGCAAGGTGATCAAACCAGTCAATTCTAAAGGAAATCATTCCTGAATATTCATTGGAAGGATTGATGCTGAAATGGAAACCAATATTTTGCTCCCCTGGTGCACAGAAATGACTCATTGGAAAAGATCCTGATATTGGGAAAGATTGAAGGCAGGAGGAGAGTGGACAACAAAGGATGAGATGGTTGGATGGCATAACCGACTCTATGGACATGAGTTTGAGCAAGCCCCAGGAGTTGATGATGGACAGGGTAGTCTGACTTGCTGCAGTCCATGGGGTCACAAAGAGTTGGACACAATTTAGTGATTGAGCTGAGATTAACTGATATTTAATCACAATTTTTGGGGAATATTTTGACACATTTTTTTAGAAAGCAAATTAATTTTGTAAACCGTTTTACCCTATGTATGATAATAACCAATTTTATTTTATATCCAATAGAAAAGTCTTATGCACAAATGAGTATCTCTATTTTCCTCCTTTATTGAGCAAATATTTCCTGGGCACCTGTTTGCTAAGTACTATATCAAGCACTTGAAGATAGCAAATAAAACAGACCAATATTTCTGCTCCTATAGATATTACATTCTCGTGGATACAAATAGAAACATTAGCTATAAGTAAATGAGTCAGAATCTCAGAGCACATCTAAAGCACTTTGATTTTGACCCTGACCTAGGGAGCCCTTGAAGTGTTTTGTGAAGAGAAACATGGTCTGATGTTCAGAAGGTTGATTCTGACTACTGTGATGAAAGTGGAATGCAGTAGTGCTGAGGCAAAAGTAGGGAATCTTATGGTAATTCAGAGGACAATAAAATGTTCCATGAAAAAATATTGTTTTGAACATTTGTAAATCAAGAAAAAGCTTTATTGGATCATAAAATAAAAACTTTCAGCAAAATTTACTATTAATAATGAGATCAGAAAGTATACCTATTTTAAAATTTGACTTATTTGCAACATATGATAATAATAATAGAGAAGCATGCATAGTTTAAAATGTAAGCCATATAAATAATGATTTAAAATGTCTTGTGAGATAATAGTTTTAATTTCAGTGAGAGACTACATTAAATTATAAACATAAAAATTGTAATAAAACTTAAGGTAAATAGCATGAAATAAAATACAATGATGATAATAATGGGTTATTTCAACAGCAGACTTATGCAGAAGTTGTTTCTATATGAAAGTAACAGTGCTATTATCCAGTCGCGTCCAACTCTTTGGGACCACATGGTTAGTCCATCCAATTCTCCAGGGAAGAATATTGGAGTGGGTTGCCATTCCCCTCTTAAGGGGAGATCCTTTACCTTCTGAACTACCAAGGAAGTCCTTGTTTCTATAGAGGAGTAGGCAAATATACAATTCAAGGATAAAATATATTATATATATATATATATATATATATATATATATAATTTAATACTACTACTTTCTATCCTTATTCATTCAAATACCTTTTTAGTTGTTATTTTGAAGTAGTATACAGTAAAATTTGTTAGATGTGCTTTTCATTTCTATGAATTTTAACACATCAGAGATTTGTATGGGCTTCCCTGGTGACTCAGCAGTAAAGAATACACCTGCTAATGGAGGATAAACAGATTTGATCCCTGAGTCAGGAAGATCCCTTGGAGAAAGAAATGGCAACGCCCTCCAGTATTCTTATCTGAGACATTCCATGGACAAAGGAGCATGGTAAACTACAGTCCATGAGGTAGCAAGAATTGGACACCACTTAGCAACTAAACAACAACAACAAAAACATAGACTTGTGTATTAACAACTGCAATTAGGACACATCAACCCCCAGACCTCTTTTGGGCTATTCCTCTTTAGTTACATTTCTTCCCATCCTGGGCCCTGTCAACCACTGATCAATTCTTTGTCATTATAGTCTGTATTGTCAAGAGCATCATGCATTACATAAGCTTTAGAGACTGGGTTCTTTCCCTCAGCTATCTTAGAGATCTCTCCAATTACTGCATGAAGTCATAGTTCACATTCCTTTATTATTGCTGAGCTGTATCCAAGTGGTAAGAATCCACCTTCCAAAGCAGGTTATGTGGATTCAATCTATGGGTTGGGAAGATAACACAGAGAAGAAAATAGCAACCCAACCCACTCCAGTATTCTTACCTGGGAAATCTACAGCCCATTGCAAAAGAGTCAGACACAACTTAATGACTAAACAACAACAGCATTCAATTATATAGATATACCAAAGTTTATGTATCCATTCATTTAAGGACATCTGAGTTATTTGCATTTTTATGATTATGGATAAAGCTTCCATACACATTCACATATAGAACTTATGTTCCAATATCTAGGGTAATCAAAATTCATTTCATTTTTTATTATTTTATTATTTGTGAAAAATAAAAATTTCCTTCCCTAAGCTAAATACTTAAGAATAACATTGCTATGTTATATAGCTGTGCATGTTTAACTTTATAAGTATGAACTAAACTGTTTTCCAAAGTAGCTATTCTGTATTCCTGCTTCCAACCAATAATGTATGAGTACTTGTTATTTTGCATTTCCAATAACACACATGTTGTAATCTGCCTTTATTTATTTATTTTTTTTTCCTTTCAGCCATTTTAATAAGGGAGCAGTGATAACTCATTGTAGTTCAGATATCTTAAAAGTCAGATTTATTTATTTTTTAAAATACTTTGAAACTTTAGAAGGGGCAGTGAGTTCAAAAATATTATGGCTAATCAAAAAAAAAAAAAAAAAACAGGATCACTAGGTGGTAGGAACATAGAGTTTTATGTGGGTTAGATTAATATTACAAGTGAGAAGAGTCTTCCCTTACATCAGGTTTTTTTTTTTTTTTTTTTTTTCAGAGGCAGGAACTCAGAGTCATCATCCAGAGAGCAAAGAGGGTGAAAGTCTCCTGGGGAACAGCGAATGTCGGGAGAGCCCTCACAAAACTGGCTGATGTCCCTCAACAGCACACCTGGCAGTCTCCAAGGTATGGAACTACAAAGGGCAGCCACTTGGAATTGGGGTCTTTTGTAGTCAGGTACATCTTATCTGTGGTTAGCAAATGCCAGATACAGCATTGCTATGTGTGTAATTCAGGGAGGCTCTAATTTGCTAAGTTATTCGGGATACATGAAAAGCAATTGGATATGTTCCTGGATGTGTTAAAAAAAATAAAGTTTGGCACTGGTGGGCTTTTGAGCTAATTGTCCCAGCTTGCTGTGAAGAAGTAATGTACAGGAACCAAGTTTGGCTGACAGAAGGAAACAGAGCTCTAATGTTCCAGTACATGGTATGATTCAATCAATCGTATGAATCATGTAATATACCTTCTGTTGAAAATTGTAACATTTTACTAATTTTTGAGAAAGTAAAAGTTGAAGATAAAAAAATGAAAATATGTTTTTTTGGCAACTTCTCTCTTAATGTTTGATATAGAAATACAATTTGATTCTCATATTTGAGGACAGTATTATTGATAGTTTGATAAATAATGACTGTATTGTGTTAATGGAAAAGTTTGTCGATTTAATGGTATAGTTTAAGGATTTGGAAGTAATTATGTGTGTGTGCGTCTGTGTATCTATTGATATATATTATAAATTAATTTGATAACCCTTGTGTCTTTTGAGTAATGCATTGCTTATTCAGGCCAAAACATCACTAAATATCACCTAAATATATTTTTGTGCACTTGATAAAGAAGTGGCCAACGGAAAATCTTGGTACACTGAAACCAGGTTTTGGATATGGGTCACCATACTCTGAGTAAATCAAGATAATAGGTATTTAATCTCCTTTTTCCTATTAACACTGTAAGTATTTCCAAATGACCTGGTGATAGTGCACACATTTCCAGGACTGGGGAGATGAGATAATCAGTATCAAAATTGTAGAGAATTTTCCTCACTTTCTGTACCATATAGTACACAAACAGTGGAAAAGCAAAAATCAAGATGAAAGACCTAGAGGCTTTAATATCTTTGTAGGTATGATGACATCCATATTTTGATTCAGCATTTAAAAAATTGTAACAGTTTGTATTATAACAAGTATTTATGTATGTTTTGTACTTAGAAGTCTTTGTCTATTGCTTTCCTTTGTGGATTTAAGTTAGATCTTAATTTGCAAAGATGTGTTTATCTCTAGGGAAGTAACATTTGATGAGCATGAAGTTTAGTAGACACAATAGTCCATAGGTATTTTCTTTTCTCTTTCCGACTAACTGGATTTGTTTTCTGTCTTCCTTCCTTCTTCCTCCCTTCCTTCATTCTTTTCTTTCCTTTTTCCTTCATTCTTTCCTCATTCCTTTGTTTCCTCTTTGGAATACCACTGAGGAAGAATTTAAGGGAGAAATAACCTGATGACTACTCTCTAGAAATGAGAAATTTATTATACTATTGATAAATAATAACCATAAGATTATTTTCATTTTTTTTGTTTATTTGACTACTTCATAGTTTTATTAAAAATCAAGCTGTATATATATATAAAGATCTTTGAGATCTTGAAATCTTTGAGAGTATAAAATGAGGGCTTTTTATTCCTCATTCATTTAACAAATAATTATTAACCATTCACCCTGTGTCAGGCACTTCTTACCTATCATCTTTGAAAAAGCTGTGTAATAGTATTTCACTTTCTTATTCCTTTACATTAAATTTAAAGGTTTAGTATATTTGATGATGTCATCTCACATGCTAGTAAAGTAATGCTCAAAATTCTCCAAGCCAGGCTTCAGCAATACGTGAACTTCCTCATGTTCAAGCTGATTTTAGAAAAGGCAGAGGAACCAGAGATCAAATTGCCAACATCCGCTGGATCATTGAAAAAGCAAGAGAGTTCCAGAGAAACATCTATTTCTCCTTTATTGACTATGCCAACACCTTTGACTGTGTGGATCACAATAAACTGTGGAAAATTCTGAAAGAGATGGGAATACCAGACCATCTGACCTGGCTCTTGAGAAATCTGTATGCAGGTCAAGAAGTAACAATTAGAACTGGACATGGAACAACAGACTGGTTCCAAATAGGAAAAGGAGTTCATCAAGGCCGTATATTGTCACCCTGCTTATTTAACTTCTATGCAGAGTACATCATGAGAAACACTGGACTGGAAGAAACAGAAGCTGGAATCAAGACTGCTGGGAGAAATATCAATAACCTCAAATATGCAGATGACACCACCCTTATGGCAGAAAGTGAAGAGGAACTAAAAAGCCTCTTGATGAAAGTGAAAGTGGAGAGTGAAAAAGTTGGCTTAAAGCTCAACATTCAGAAAACGAAGATCATGGCATCCGGTCCCATCACTTCATGGTAAATAGATGGGAAACAGTGGAAACAGTATCAGACTTTATTTTTTTGGGCTCCAAAATCACTGCAGATGGTGACTGCAGCCATGAAATTAAAAGACGCTTACTCCTTGGAAGGAAAGTTATAACCAACCTAGATAGCATATTCAAAACCAGAGACATTACATTGCCAACAAAGGTCCATCTAGTCAGGGCTATGGTTTTTCCTCTGGTCATGTATGGATGTGAGAGTTGGACTGTGAAAAAGGCTGAGCGCTGAAGAATTGATGCTTTTGAACCATGGTGTTGGAGAAGACTCTTGAGAGTCCCTTGGACTGCAAGGAGATCCAACCAGTCCATTCTGAAGGAGATCAGCCCTGTGATTTCTTTGGAAGGAATGATGTTGAAGCTGAAACTCCAGTACTTTGGCCACCTCATGCGAAGGGTTGACTCACTGATGTATAGAACAGTCTTATGGACTCTGTGGGAGAGGGAGAGGGTGGGAAGATTTAGGAGAATGGCATTGAAACATGTAAAATATCATGTATGAAATGAGTTGCCAGTCCAGGTTCGATGCATGATACTGGATGCTTGGGGCTGGTGCACTGGGACAACCCAGAGGGATGGTATGGAGAGGGAGGAGGGAGGAGGGTTCAGGATGGGGAACACATGTATACCTGTGGCAGATTCATTTTGATATTTGGCAAAACTAATACAATTATGTAAAGTTTAAAAATAAAATAAAATTTAAAAAAAAAAAAAGAAAAAGAAAAGACTCTTATGCTGGGAGGAATTGGGGGCAAGAGGAGAAGGGGACGACAGAGGATGAGGTGGCTGGATGGCATCGCTGACTCGATGGACATGATTCTGAGTGAACTCCGGGAGTTGGTGATGGACAGGGAGGCCTGGCATGCTGCAATTCATGGGGTCGTGAAGAGTCGGACACGACTGAGCGACTGAACTGAATTGAATATTACATACATCCTTATCTTAATAATTTACATTGCTTTTAATATTGATGCTGAAAGCTACTATAACTGTTTCTTAAGTCATTTTGTTTCACATGTAAATAATTAAGTTCTCTAAATTCAACTTGACCCCCCATGCAAGATAACATAAAGATATTGAGAGTGCTTACTTTGAATTAATATCACTGGTCCTTAAAACATCACTAAGGAGATTGTTTCAAGGTGGTAGAATAGAAGGGCATGCACTTTTCTTCTCTGAAAGTAGCAAAATCACAACTACCTGTTTAGCAACCATCAACAGGAGGATGCTGAAACTCACAAAAAAAGATACCTACACCCAAGGGCAAAAGAGAAGCCACAATGAAATGGTAGGAGGGATGCAGTCATGATAAAATCAAATCCCATAACTGTTGGGTGGGTGATCCATAATCTGGAGAACAGTAATATCAAAGAAGTTCTAAAGGTTATGAACTCTGGATTAGGCTTCCCTGTCTGGATATCCAGCAAAGGGGCATGGAATCCCTAAGAACTTTGACTTTGAAGTCCAGCAGGATTGAATTTCAGGACTTCCAAAGGACTGGGAGAAATACGGACTCCACCCTTGGAGGGCACAAACAAAACCTTGTGCACACCAGGACCCACAGAAAATGAGCAATGACTCCACAGAAGACTGAGCCAGACCTACCTGTGAGTTTTAGAGGGTCACTTACAGAGGTGTGAGTTAACACTGGCTCAGTGCAGGGATAGGGGCACAGACAGCAGGCGTCCTGTGAGGTATCCTTTGGCATAAGCCCTCTTAGGGGTCATCAATAGCCTTTAGATCCTGTAGACTCCAAGACTGAGTATCCTCAGGCCAAACAAGTAACAGGGAGGGAATGTAGCCCCATCCGTCAGCAGACAATTATATTACAAATTTACTGAACAAGAGAACAAGACCAAGTTTTCTCTATAACCAGTCCCTCCCATCAGGAAGCTTGCCCAAGCCTCTTAGTCTCATCCACCTGAGGACAGACAAAAGAAATAAGAATGAAAACCCTGCAGCCTCCAGAATGAAAAACACAATGAGAAAAAGCTAATCAAAAGGGAAAACAAACAAACAAAGATTGTGACCCAGATGAAGGAACGCAGAAAAGCAATTAAATGAAGTGGAGATAGGCAACCTCCAAGAAGAATTCAGAATAACCATAGTGAAGATGATCTGGGATCTCAGAAAATGAATGAAGAAGATGCAAGAAATGTTTACCAAATACCTAGAGGAACTAAAGAGCAAATAAACAGAGATGAACAATACACTAGAAAGAATCAATAATGGAATAACTGAGGCAGAAGGACAGATAAGAGACTTAGAAGACATAATGGTGGAAACCTCTTCAGCAAAACATAATAGAGAAAAAAGGAATGAAAGGAAATGAAGGCAGCCTAAGAGACTTCTGGGACAACATTAAACACACCAACTTTCACATTATAGGGGTCACAGAAGGAGAAGAGAGAGAAAGGATCCAAGAAAATATCTAAAGAGATAATAGCTGAAAGCTTCCCTAATGTGGGAAAGGAAATAATCAAACAAGTTCAGGAAACACAGAGAGTCCCAGGAAGGATTAACCAAAGGAGGAACACACCAGACACATAGTAATCAAACTGACAAAAAATATAGATAAAGATATAAGATTAAAAGCAACAAAAGAAAAAAGGCAAACAACATACAAGAGAACTACCATAAGATTATCAGCTGATTTCTCACAGAAACTCTACTAACCAGAAGGGAATGGCATAATATATTCAATGTGATGAATGAGAAAAATCTACAACCATGAATAACCAGCAAGACTATCATTCAGATTTGATGGAGAAACAAAAAGCTTTCCAGACAAATGAAAGTTAAGAGAGTTCCGCATCAATAAACCAGCTTTACAACAAATGCTAAAGGAAATTATCTAGGCAGGAAACGCAGGAGAAGGAAAAGACCTAGAGTAAATAAACCCAAATCAATTAAGGTCGTTGTAATAGGATCTTACATATTGATAGTTATCTTAAATGTAAATGGACTAAATGCACCAACCAAGTCACAGACTAGCTGGGTAGATACAAAAAACAAAATCCGTATATATGCCATCTACAAGAGACCCACCTCTGACCTAGGGACACTCACAGACTGAAAGTAAGGGGATGGGAGAAATTATTCCACTCAAATGGAAATCAAAAGAAAGCTCAAGTTACAATACTCATATCAGACAAAATAGCCCAAATAAATACTATTATAAAAGACAAAGAAGGACACTAGAAAATGATTGAGGTTCAATACAAGAAGATATAATTATAAATGTATATGCACCCATCTTAGGAACACTTCAATATGTAAGTCAAATACTAAAAACCATAAAGGAAGAAACTGACACAACTTCATGGTGGACTTTAACACACCATTTTCATCAATGGACATATCATCCAGACAGAAAGTAATAAGAAAACTGAGTCCTTAAATGACACATTAGATGAGTTGAACTTAACTGATATTTTTAGAGCATTACATCCAAAAGCTGCAGACTACACATTCTTCTCAAGTGCACTTCGAATATTCTCCTGAACTGACTACATGCTGTGTCACAACATATAAGCCTTTGTATATTTAGGAAAATTGGAATCATACCAAACATCTTATCCGATCATAATACTATGACATTAGAAATAAGTTGCAACTAAAAAAAAAAAAAAAAACAAAAAAAAAAAAACAAAACTCTAATACGTACAAAAATATGGAGACTAAGCAATATGCTATTAAACTACCAGTAGATTACAGAATAAATTAAAAAAAAATTACCTAGAGACAAAAAAAAAATGAAGACACAACAGTCCAAAACATATGGGATGCAGCAAAAGCAGCTCTAAGAGGTAAGTTTACAACACTACAATCTTTTTCTCAAAGAACAAGAACAACCTCCAGTAAACAACCCAATCTTACATCCAAAACAACTAGAGAAAGAAAAACAAACAAAATCTAAAGTTAGTTGAAGGAAGGAGATCATAAAGATCAGAGCAGAAATAAGTGGCATTCAAACAAAGAAAGCAATTGCAAAGATCAATGAAATTAAAAGCTGTTTTTTTAAAAAAAGATAAACAAAATTAATAAACCTTTACCTAGACTTAAAAAAAAAAGGAGAGGACTCAAATAAATAAAATTAGAAATAAAAAAAATGAAAAGTTACAACTGACTCAACAGAAATAACAAGGATTATTAGAGACTATTATGACCAGCTGTATGCCAATAAATGGGCAACCTGGAAGAAATTCATAAATTCTTAGAAAGGAACACTCTCCCAAGACCAAACTAGAAAGACATAGAAAATATGAACAGAACAATAAGATGCACTAACATTGAAACTGTGATTAAAACCTTACAAAAACAAAAGCCCAGGATCTGACATGTTAACAGGCAAACTTTACCAATCACTAAGAGAAGAGTTAATTTTTATTCTTCTGAAACTGTTCCAAAAAGTTGCAGATGAAGGAAAGCTTCCAAAATCATTTTATAAGGCCACCATTGCCCTGATACCAAAACCAGACAAACACACACACACACACACACACACACACACACACACACACACACACAAGAGATTGAGAGACAATTACATGCCAGTATCAGAGAAACCCAAGTAAGACAGTAGGTGTTGCAAGAGGGCAACAGAGGGCAGACACAATGAAACGAAATCACAGAAAACTAACCAAATTGATCACATGGACCACAGCCTTGTCTAACTCAATGAAACTAAGCTATGCCAAGTGGGGACAGCCAAGAAGGGAGGGTCATGGTGGAGAGGTCAGACAGAATGTGGTCCACTGGAGAAGGGAATGGCAATCCACTTCAGCATTCTTGCCTTGAGAACACTATGAACAGTATGAAAAGGAAAAATGATAGGATACTGAAAGAGGATCTCCCCAGGTTGGTAAGTGCCCAATATGCTACTGGAGATCAGTGGAGAAATAACTTCAGAAAGAATGAAGAGGTGGAGCCAAAGCAAGAAAAATACCCAGTTGTGGATGTGACCAGTGATAGAAGCAAGTTTCAGTGCTGTAAAGAGCAATATTGCATAGGAACCTGGAATGTTAGTTAGGTCCATGAATCAAGGCAAATTGGAAGTGGTCAAACAGGAGATGGCAAGAGTGAACGTTGACATTCTGGGAATCAGCAAACTAAAATGGACTGGAATGGGTGAAGTTAACTCCGATGACCATTATATGTACTACTGCATTCAGGAATCCCTTAGAAGAAATAGAGTGGCCATCATGGTCAACAAAAGAGTCCAAAATGCAGTACTTGGATGCAGTCTCAGAAACGACAGAATGATCTCTGTTCATTTCCAAGACAAACCATTCAATATCACGGTAATCCAAGCCTATGCCCCCAACCAGTAATGCTGAAGAACCTGAAGTTGAACGGTTCTATAAAGATCTACAAGACCTTTTAGAACTAATGCTCAAAAAAGATGTAATTTTCATTATAGGGGGCTGGAAAGCAAAAGTAGGAAATCAAGAAACACCTGGAGTAACAGGCAAATTTGGAATATGGAATGAAGCAGGGCAAAGGCTAATAGAGTGTTGCCAAGAGAATGCACTGGTCATAGCAAACACACTCTTCCAACAACACAAGGGAAGACTCTACACATGGACATCACCAGATGATCAACACCAAAATCAGATTGATTATATTCTTTGCAGCCAAAGATGGAGAAGCTCTATACAGTCAGCATAAATAAGACCGGGCGCTGACTGGCTCAGATCATGAACTCCCTATTGCCAAATTCAGACTTAAATTGAAGAAAGCAGGGAAAACCAACTAGACCATTCAGGTATGACCTAAACCAAATCCCTTATAATTATACAGAAGAAGTGAGAAATAGATTTAAGGGACTAGATCTGATAGACAGAGTGCCTGATGAACTATGGATGGAGGTTTGTGACATTGTACAGGAGACAGTGTTCAAGACCATCCCCATGGAAAAGAAATGCACAAGGAAAATGGTTGTCTGAGGAAGCCTTACAAATAGCTGTGAAAAGAAGAGAGTGAAAAGCAAAGGAGAAAAGGAAAAATATAAGCATATGAATACAGAGTTCCAAAGAATAGCAAGGAGAGATGACAAAGCCTTCCTCAGCAATCAATGCAAAGACATAGAGAAAACAACAAAATGGGAAAGACTAGAGATCTCTTCAAGAAAATTAAAGATACCAAGGGAACATTTTATGCAAAGATGGGCTCGATAAAGGACAGAAATGGTATGGACCTAACAGAAGCAGAAAATATTAAGAAGAGGTGACCAGAATACACAGAAGAACTGTACAAAGAAAGATCTTCATGACCCAGATAATCACGATGGTGTGATCACTCACCTAGATCCAGACATCCTGGAATGTGAAGTCAAGTGGGCCTTAGAAAACATCACTATGAACAAAGCTAGTAGAGGTGATGGAATTCCAGTTGAGCTATTCCAAATCCTGAAAGATGATGCTGTGAAAGTGCTGCACTCAGTATGACAGCAAATTTGGAAAACTCAGCATGGCCACAGGACTGGAAAAGATCAGTTTTCATTCCAATCCCAAAGAAAGGCAATGCCAAAGAATGCTCAAGCTTCTGCACAATTGCACTCATCTCACATGCTAGTAAAGTAATGCTCAAAATTCTCCAAGCCAGGCTTCAGCCATAAATGAACCATGAACTTCCAGATGTTCAAGCTGGTGTTCAAAAACATAGAGGAACCAGAGATAAAATTGCCAATATCCGCTGGATCATTGAAAAGGCAAGACAGTTCTAGAAAAACATCTATATCTGCTGTATTGACTATACCAAAGCCTTTGATTGTGTGTATCACAATAAACTGTGGAAAATTCTGAAAGAGATGGGAATACAAGACCATCTGACCTGCCTCTTGAGAAACTTGTATGCAGGTCAGGAAGCAACAGTTAGAACTGGACATGGAACAACAGACTGGTTCCAAATAGGAAAAGAAGTACATCAAGGCTGTATATTTTCACTCTGCTTATTTAACTTCTATGCAGAGTACATCATGAGAAACGCTGGGCTGGAAGAAGCACAAGCTGGAATCAAGATTGCTGGGAGAAATATCAATAACCTCAGATATGCAGATGACACCACCCTTATGGTAGAAAGTGAAGAGGAACTAAAAAGCCTCTTGATGAAAGTCAAAAGAGGAGAGTGAAAAAGTTGGCTTAAAGCTCAACATTCAGAAAACGAAGATCATGGCATCTGGTCCCATCACTTCATGGGAAATAGATGGGGGAACAGTGGAAACAGTGTCAGACTTTATTTTTCTGGGCTCCAAAATCACTGCAGATGTTGATTTCAGCCATGAAATTAAAAGACGCTTACTCCTTGGAAGGAAAGTTATGACCAATGTAGACAGCATATTAAAAAGCAGAGACATTACATTACCAACAAAGTTTCATCTAGTCAAGGCTATGGTTTTTCCAGTGGTCATGTATGGGTGTGAGAGTTGGACCATGAAGAAAGTTGAGCGTCAAATAATTGATGCTTTTGAACTGTGGTGTTTGATAAGACTCTTGGACTGCAAGGAGATCCAACTAATCCATTCTAAAGGAGATCAGTCCTGGGTGTTCATTGGAATGACTGATGGTAAAGCTGAAACTCCAATACTTTGGCCACCTCATGCAAAGTGTTCACTCATTTGAAAAGATCCTGATGCTGTGAGGGATTGGGTTCAGGAGGAAAAGGGGACAACAGAGGATGAGATGGTTGTATGACATCACCGACTAGATGGACATGAGTTTGAGTAAACTCCAGGAGTTGGTGATGGACAGGGAGGCCTGGCATGGTGCGATTCATGGGGTTGCAAAGCATCAGACACGACTGAGTGACTGAAATGACTGAACTGAGTGATCACTGATGAACATAGATGCAAAAATCCTCAACAAAATCTAGCAGACTGCATGATCAAGTGAGATTTATCCCAAGGGTACAAGGATTTTTCAACATCTACAAATCAACAAACTTATATGTGATGTACCACATCAACAAGTTAAGTTCAGTTCAGTCACTCAGTCGTGTCTGACTCTTCGTGACCCCATGGACCAGAGCACACCAGGCCTCCCTGTCCATCACCAACTCCTGGAGTGTACCCAAAGGGATGTTCATTGAATTGGTGATACCATCCAACCATCTCATCCTCTGTCATCCCCTTCTCCTCTTGACTTCAGTCTTTCCCAGCATCAAGGTCTTTTCAAACGAGTCAGCTATTCACATCAGGTGGCCAAAGTATTGGAGTTTCAGCTTCAACATCAGTTCTTTCAATGAACACTCAGGATTGATCTCCTTAAGGATGGACTCGTTGGATCTCCTGCAGTCCAAGGGACTCTTAAGAGTCTTCTCCAACACCACAGTTCAAAAGCATCAATTCTTTGGCACTCAGCTTTCTGTAATAGTCCAACTCTCACATCCATACATGGCTACTGAAAAAACCACATCAACAAACTGAAGAATTAGAGACATATGATTATCTCAATAGATGCAGAAACAGCTTTTGACAAAATTTTGCACCAATTTTTTTTAAACAAACTCTCCAGAAAGTGGGCATACAATAACCTTACTTCAACATAATAAAAGCCACATATGACAAAACTACAGCTAGCATCATACTCAGTGGTAAAAAGTTGAAAGCATTCCAAGATCAGGAACAAGAAAATCATATCCACTCTCACTGCTTTTACTAAACATTGTTTTGGAAGTTCTAGTTATAGCAATCAAAGAAGGAAAAGAACAAAGAGAATCCAAACTGGAAAAGAAGAAGCTAAACTGTCACTGTTAAAGGATGACATGATACTATACATCAGTTCAGTTTAGTTACTCAGTCGTGTCTGACTCTGCAATTCCCTGGACTGCGGCATGCCAGGCTTCCCTGTCCATCACTAACTCGCAGAGATTGCTCAAGCTCATATCCATCAATTGGTGATACCATTCAACCATCCCATCCTCTGTCATCCCTTTATCCTCCTGCCTTCGATCTTTCTGAGTATCAGGGTCTTTCCCAAGGAGTCAGTTCTTTGCATCAGGTGGTCAAAGTATAGGAGTTTTAGCTTCAGCATCAGTCCTTACAATGAATACTCTGGACTAATTTCCTTTAGGAATGACTGGGTTGAATCTCCTTGCAGTCCAAGGGATTCTAAATACCCTTCTCTACCACCACAGTTCTAATAAAGGTGCTACCAGAAAACTACTAGAACACATCAGTGGATTTGTTAAAGTTGCAGCTTACAAAATTAATACACAGAAATATATCACATTTTTATACACTAACCAGAAAATATCAAAAAGAAAAATTCAAGAAGCAATTCCATTTATTGTTGCATCAAAAATAATAAAATACCTAGGGATAAACCTACCTAAGGAGACAAAAGAAAAACCTGTACAATGACAACTATAAGTTGCTGATGAAAAAAATCAAAGAAGACATCAACATATGGAAAGATACCATGTTGCTGGATTGGATAAATCAACATTGTCAAAATGACTCTACTACCCAAGGCAATCTACAGATTCAAATGCAATTCTTATCAAATTACCAATGACATTTTTCACAGAACTGGAATAAAAAATTCCAAATTTTGTATGCAGACACAAAAGACCCTGAATAGCCCAAACAATCTAAGAAAGAAAAGTGGAGCTGGAGGAATCAGACTCCCTGACTGTAGACTATACTACAAAGCTACAGTCATCAAAAGAGTAGAGTACTAGCACAAAAACAGAAATATAGATCAGTGGAACAGAATAGAAAACCCACAAATAAGTCCATGCACCTATGGACAATTAATCCAAGACAAAGAAGTCTTGTGTACTCAATGCTGCAAAGACAGTCTCTTCAAGATATGGTGGTAGGAATACTGCACAGCTACATGCTAAAAAAAAAAAAAAAAAAAAAAAAAGATGAAATTAGGTCATTCTTTAATTCCATACACAAACATAAGCTCGAAATGGATTAAAGACCTAAATATGATACTGGATACTATGAAACACCTAGAGGAATATATAGGCAGAACACTGTCTGATGTAAATCTCTTTTGATTTGTCTCCCAGAATAATGGAAATGAAATAAAAAATAAAAAATGGAACCTATTTGAACTCAAAAGCTTTTGCACAGCAAAGGAAACCATCAATAAAATGAAAAGACAACCCACTGGGAGAAAATATTTGCAAATGGTTTGACCAACTAGGGATTGGTCTCAAAAATTTACAAGCAATTGCTTAACAGCATCAAAAGGAAAAAAGAAACAATCCACTCAAAAAAAAAAAAAAAAAAAAAGCGCAAAAGGGCAGAAGACCTAGATAGACATTCTTTGAAGAATACATATAAATGGTCAGTGGCACATGAAAAGATATTCACATCACTAATTATTAGAGAAATGCAAATCAAAACTACCATGAAAGATATCACACCAGCCAGAATTGCTATTATCAAAAAATCTACAAATAATAAATGTTGGAAAGTGTGTGGAGAGAAGGGAAGCCTCCTCCACTGTTGGTGGGAATGTAAATTGGTACAGTAACTATGGAGAACAGTATAGAGATTTCTTAAAAACCAAAAGAGAGGTATCATATGATTTTGAAATTCTACTCCTTGGCATATATCCAGAGAAAAGCGTGATTTGAGTGGCTACGTGTACCCCAACATTCATTGCAGCACTATTTACAATAGCCACAACATGAAAGCAACCTAAATGTTCATTGAGACAGAAATGGATAAAGAAGATATGGTCTGTATTTACAATGGAATATTACTTAACCACAAACAAGAATCAAATACTGCCATTTGTAGCAACATGAATGGAACTAGAGAGTGTCATAGTGAATGAAGTCAGACAGAGAAGGAGAAATAATGTATGTCATCCCTTATTTGTGGAAGCTAAAAAGAAATTATACAATCAACTTACAAAACAGAAACATAAACATGAGCTTATGTTTGCCAGGGGGCAGGATGGGAGGAAGGGATTGTTAGGGAGTTTGGGATGGGCATGTACACACTATTGTAATTAATATGGATGGACATCCAGCACCTACTGTATAGCACATGGAACTCTGCTCAATGTTATGCTGAAGCCTGCTTAGGAGGGAAGTTTAAGAAAGAATGGATAAATGTACATGTATGGCTGAGTCTTTTTGCAGTTCACCTGAAACTATCACAACATTGTTACTTTGCTATAACTCAATACAAAATAAAATAGAAACAGTGACAGATTTTATTTTCTTGAGCTCCAAATCACTGCAGATGGTGATTGCAGCCATGAAATTAAAAGACACTTGCTCCTTGGAAGAAAAGTTATGACAAACCTACACAGCATATTCAAATTAGAGATATTACTTTGCAAACAAAGGTCCATATAGTCAAAGTTATGTTTTTTCCAGTGAAAGGGAAAGGGAAAGTGAAGTCCCTCAGTCGTGTCTGACTCTTTGTGACCCCATGGACTGTAGCCTATCATGCTCCTCCATCCATGGGATTTTCCAGGCAATAGTGCTGGAGTAGATTGCCATTTCCTTTTCCAGGGGATCTTCCCCACCCAGGAATCGAACCCAGGTCTCCTGCATTGCAGGTAGACACTTTACCGTCTGAGCCACCAGGAAGCTTTTTTCCAGTAGTCACATACAAATGTGAGAGCTGGACAATAAAAAAAGTCTGAGCACCGAAGAACTGATGCCTTCAAACTGTGGTGCTGGAGAAGACTCCTGAAAGTCCCTTGGACAGCAAGAAGATCAGACCAGTCAATTCTAAAGGAAATCAACCCCAAATAGTCATTGGAAGGACTGATGCTGAAACTAAAGCTCCAATACTTTGCCACCTGATACGAAGAGCCAACTCATTGGAAAACACCCTGATGCTGGGAAAGATTGAAAGCAGGAACAGAAGGGGATTACAGAGGATGAGACGACTGGATGGCATCAGCAATTCAATAGACATAAGTTTGAGCCAATTCCGGGAGATGGTGAAGGACAAGGAAGTCTGATGTGCTGCAGTCCATGGGGTCGCAAAGAGTCGGACATGACTGAGTGACTGAACAACAGCACCAAGATTAAAAAAGAAAAAAGTCATAAGAATGTCAACTACTTCATCTTTTCTAGTAAGTAAAAATACTAATTGAATATCCCCCATCTCTGTGACATATGCACTCAGTACATTTCTCACTGTTTCATATGCTGTTACAAATGGCTTTTCAAACCGGTAAGTGTAGTCTTGATCAATTAATTTTGGCAAAGTTCATTTAGCAAGTATTGTTTCATTAGGTCTGGACAACTGTCTATAATTCTATCATAGCAGAAAGATTTTTCCTCTGATTTTTTTTTAATGGAAAAATATAGGAAGGAAATTTTTACAGACATATCTTCTCAAATATCAGCTCTCTTAAAATTCTGTTTCTTTATTTTTAAATTTTTTAGTTTAGATTATTTTTGCAAGTAAATTCTTCTCATTATAGAGATATGATGACAAATTTCTCTATTATTGCAGTTTTAATTTATATACATATTTAAGGAAATATGAGTAAGTACACATTTTAGATGATATTTAGATTTAAAATAGCTCTGGCAATGGATTTTAACTTGAAACTTCAATTCAGCATCAGTGCCTGGCAAACTATATTTATAATGGGTAATAAAAATAATATTCTTTATCTACCCAAACTATTTTCAAAAATCATATAAAATAAAGACGTGTGTTTTGTGGACAAGTGTAAAATTACAGCTTATACTGGGGATAACTCAAATTTATGCAAACCTTGGACTTAACAGAAATCTCATTTCTGAGCAGTTCTTTTAACAAGCACACATGACATCTCTTCAGTTTTGGAGTGATACATGGGAATTGGAGGATTATTCAGAGAGATCTGGAATCATTTGTGAGGGTGCCTTATTCAGATCAGCATCAATTAGTCTATTTTTTAAGTTTGTTTTTTTTTTTTTTTAATCTTGTTGCTTTCATTTGCCAGCCAGGATTCCCAAGAATGTTCACTGGGGTTAGGCCAGTGACCAAGTAGAGGACAAGAGTGGGAGGTTTGGGTGGGAGAGAAGGGTAGGTTGAGAACTGAGATGAAAAGATAAATCCATGGTCTCTGCCCTAGACCAATTCACAGGTTGGTGGTTAGAGAAGACAAAAGATGCATTGTAGAAAAGTTCACGGATGCCATAACTGATACTGAGGACATACTTTCTGCATGATCAGATTTGAATTTTATTTTAATTAACAAAGTTTGGCAGGTCACAGTAAAACTGATTATTAAAATCTCAAAATGCAGTCCTGAGCTAGCATTGCCAATGGGAAGGTGGCATTAATACAAGTAAGATATATTGTAATCATGATGCTAAGAATCAACACGATTTACTGTGCAGTTTGTTCTCGAGGTGAGGATGCAGAAGGGTTAAAGAGAAGGATTGCTCCAAGGTTTACCACTGTGATGATTTGATGAATGTCATAAGGTTGAGGGTAGAGTGAAGTGAGGAGTTCCCTTTGAACTTGCTGAGATAGATGCTTTGATTATTTCCACAATGTCTTGACTGATATTTCAAAATATTTCCCAAAGTTGGGCAAGCCTAGTTCCAATTAGAAATATATAAATATGCTTAAGTTAAATTTGTAGATGAAATGTTAGTTTTCTACCATAACTTTCAACTTTATTCACTGCTATTGTAACACACATGTCAATATAAATGTGATTTTTTTTTTCTTTTTTTAATTCATCAGAATAAGATGTTAGGCCAGGGTAACCAAATGAACAACTTCAATGACTTCGAGAAAGAAAAACGTATTCTACTCATAAAAACACAACGACAAGCTTAGCTGACAGTCCAAGGCAACCACCAAGGTGAGACAGTGCAGCCTGGCATTTCCATATCAACCAAGTTTTCTGTTACACTGAAAGAGTGCCTGGAGGCTTCTACTAGCAATTAACTGCTTTCATCCTTAGGTAACATTGGTCTCGTCTATGCAGTTTTTTTTTTTTTTTTTTGGCTGAAAACAATTACAAAGTATATGTAACCTCCAGGAGGTAAAAAGTTTCAGTATCTATCCTCACATGCTCGGGAGAAACAGAAATAGTGGAAAAATACACAAATGTCACAGCAGTTTTGAAATCAAAAACACGAGTTCTAAGACAAGATCTACCTAAGTTTCTACATTCACAAAATGAGAATACTGATATTCTTCATAGATTTGGGGATATAATGCAAAAGTCTGTGTAAACTTCCTGGTCAGTTACTCTAGAAACAGTGATATTGGTAGTGTAGTTTGCTAGAATATTTAAATACACACTATGTGTGAAGGTGAAATCAAACACAGATTTTTTCCCCACACATATGTCTTTGAAAATTTTTTATTCACTTTTTTAGTTTATATGGGAGCAGACTGCAGTTATACTATGTACCTGAAAATAAATATAAATGTGCATATAACCTATCTCAGTTCAGTTCAGTTCATTTCAGTTCAGTCGCTAGTCATGTCTGAGTCTTTGTGACCCCATGAACCACAGCATGCCAGGCCTCCCTGTCCATCACCAACTACCAGAGTCTACCCAAAGTCATGTCCATTGAGTCTGTGATGCCATCCAACCATATCATCCTCTGTCGTCCGCTTCTCTTGCCTTCAATCTTTCCCAACATCAGGGTCTTTTAAAATGAGTCAGATCTTTGCATCAGGTGGCCAAAATACTGGAGTTTCAGCTTGAACATCAGTCCTTCCAATGAACACCCAGGACCGATTTCCATTAGGATGGACTGGTTGGATTTCCTTGCAGTCCAAGGGACTCTCAAGTGTCTTCTCCAACACAACAGTTCAAAAGCATCAATTCTTCTGTGCTCAGGCCTCTTTATAGTCCAACTCTCACATCCATACCTGACCACTGGAAAAACCATAGCCTTGACTAGACGAACCTTTGTTAACAAAGTAATGTCTCTGCTTTTTAATATGCTGTCTAGGTTGGTCATAGCTTTCCTTCCAAGGAGTAAGCATCTTTTAACATCATGGCTGCAATCATCATCTGCAGTGATTTTGGAGCCGAAAAAAATAAAGTCAGCCACTATTTGCCCATCTATCTCAGTTAGTATAACTATAAAGATTTCCTTCCACCTCACAGCTTAATTTATGTTTAGAGATCTGTGGTTCTTGTCTGTGACTGGACATTCTTCAAATTTTTATTTAAAAGGTTCCTTTTTGGATTGCCATTATTAAGGTTTGTTGATATGTTAACATATGGTTATTAATTTTTAGATCCCTGATTACTCATATGGGTCTAAGTACCTAGCAGAAACACTCATAATGATTTATCATATGGCCATGTCCACATATCATTGACTTGAATGCTATTTCTTTTTCAAAACATATAATTCCCTGACACTGGATAATCCACAGAAAGCTCATCACTGCAACACTTCATTTCAGCCTTCAGTCTGGGCCATTGTTCACTAATTCCACTAGAATTCTGCTAATCTTCCAAATGACATTTTGACTGTAGACAGATGCCAGTTACAATTATGCAACATCTTTAACATTAGGAATACAGATTGGAAAACCCAGTTAATTCAACTAATTACATATTATTATCTTGAGTGAGGCAATACATTACAAGCTATAATGTAGTTAATCTTAGTGACTTCAATAAACAAATCTGATATACACCAACAAGCTTAATTATTTCAAGCAGATAAAGTTGGCTCAATATTAGAACATCTAATTTAATTTAGAATAATTTAATTTAGTAAAAAGTCATCTTTTCTGTCCTTCTGTTCTTTGAAATATTTTTTTCATTAGGTAATAATAAAAATATTGCTTTATAATCAAAATGATAAACATATTTCTTAAATTTTAGAATGTGATAGTCTTATTATTGGAAGAGTTTCTAACACTCTGCTGTTTGTTTACTTAGTTGTTAATGAGTTAACACTCCCTTTATACTTAATAGATATCATCATTATCAATTTGTGACATATCCTCTTTATTTTTACTATATCTTATTAAGGATTCCAATGTATCTATATGCAAATCTTTAAAAAATGTTTAAATGTTTTCCTCAAATTAAGAAAATATATTCATTTTCCTGTTAAATATGTAACAGAGCAAGAATGTAACATTATTTAAAGTGTACAGTTATAAATAAATTGTTCATTGATAGCACAACTTTGGGTGAATTTTAACTAACATACAAATTAATTGGAATCATCACTCTTTATGAAAGTGAAAATGTTAAAATAGGCACTTAAAAAAAGGAAAAGATAGAGATCAGTAACTATATTTTGGAAGCAGTGCTAATAAGGAGAATTTTCTCACTGTGGAGGCAGGAATTAAAAAACCCACAGTAGCTTTAGCACTCAAACAATTATATGTTTGCTAAAACTTTCCAACCAGTCTGTTCTAAAGGAGATCAGCCCTGGGTGTTCTTTGGAAGGAATGATGCTAAATCTGAAACTCCAATACTTTGGCCACCTCATGCAAAGAGCTGACTCATTGGAAAAGACTCTGATGCTGGGAGGGATTGGGGGCCGGAGGAGAAGGGGATGACAGAAGATGAGATGGCTGGATGGCATCACTGACTCGATGGACGTGAATTTGAGTGAACTCCAGGAGATGGTGATGGACAGGGAGGCCTGGTGTGCTGCAATTCATGGGGTTGCAAAGATTCGGACACGACTGAGCGACTGAACTGAACTGAACTAAACCTTTGTTTATTGTACATGAACACATTTTTTAAGCTAATGACAAAAATAAGATTTCTGGGGTAAAAATATGACAACTTTGTATATTTCTATATTTCTAAAGACTGTGGTAAATAATTCAAATATTCATTAATCATTTATCGTGGAAGAAAATTATTAAATATTGCAAAAGAGATAATTGAATTATTACTGGGGGTGCAGATTAACCCATTTGGTTGAAGTAATAAGTATTTAAATTATTTTAAATGTTATTAAAACATAGTTAAAATGTTTGTGTGTGGTGTGTATGTAAACAAAGTAAATACATTCTATCATTTATTCTCAAATATTTAAATTGTGCTGCTAGTAAACCCTACAAACATTAGCTTCTTCTACTACCTTTCTTTAGTTTGCATCAGAATTGGAAGTTTTCTTATCCCCCAGACTTAGAGATGAGTATACCACTCATCTGTGTTTATTATTTAAATTAATATAGAAAACACCCAAAAATAAATAATAATAACTCCTTTTGCTAGTAGTTATATTTATAAGCATTTCCAAAGGAAGGGGAAGCAAACACATTCAAAATAAAATTACAACAGAATTCAGGTATATACAACAGTAACTGACCCAGGAAAAACACTTTTAGTGAGGCCCAAGTATATTTTGAATAAAACAGAAAATAGCATAGTACTGTACATTTGAGTATATCAACAATTTCCATAACAACGATGAACTAAGACAATGTCATGTTAAAAAAAAAAAATTCTTTAGCAGAAGTCCAGAAATATGAGGTACTTTTGGGGTCTGCATGTGCAAATGTAGCACCCAGAGCCCACATTCCTCTTGGAGGGTCTTATTGCCACAGTTCAGGAGTTGCCTCCACAAGATCATTCCCCTTTCCAGAACAGGACACATGCTGCTGCTGGATGAAGGAGCAGGAAGGTCTAGCCCTTCTCACTCCAGGCAGCATCACTCTGATGGTACATCTCTTGCTGCATACATCACAGGGTCAGCAGAAAGGTCTGCCCACTAAGTGATGCTTCACCTCTCTTTCCTGTGCACTTCCTTCCTTC